>NC_090769.1:30740582-30763082 GCF_036898095.1 Palaemon carinicauda
ATTTAAAAAAAAAAAGAAAAAAAGATGAAGGTGCAAAATGCGGAGGACATCATATGACGAGAGAGTGCATTTAAGACCTACATTAGTAACGGATCAAGTAAAGTGCATAAAATGCTCGGGGAATCACATGTCAAGTCAAAGGGATTATGAAGTGGCCGGAATAGCACAAAGAATACAAGCAGTAAACGCATAGGAAAATGTACTTAATAACAAAGTTAAAGTAAAATATATAACCAGTGGAAGAAGGAGAATGTAAGGGATAATGAAAACTCTTATCAGGCAAGTCATAAAATAGCAGAAACAGGTAGGAAGGAAGATATATTGATTTTAAAGCTTAATAAAAAACAAATAGGAAACCAAACTTCCAAGAAAATTTTTTTCTGAAAACTTGAAAAAGGCATAAAAGAAAAAATGATAAAAGTTGCCAAACTGAAGGATATAAATGAAATATTAAGTCAGGAATAAAAATGGACTAAAAAAATATAGTAAACTTATGCAGATTCATCTATTTAGTACAAAGAATCCAGAACAACAAGGAAACATCAAAAAGATTTTCAACATTGGGGGATAAAAAAGTTAAAAAGGAGATGCGAGTTACTTTTGGTATAACTGTTGACGATGGGTAATTGGAATATCCTGGAAAGGAATCAAGTGTTAAAGACAAACCTTTAATAAATAAAGCTGAATATCAATATATCCAAATTAACTTTCAATTCAATGGAATACAAAATGGGGAGGGAGTGTTAGAATTTGAGTTGATACTGCTGCTGTGTAGCAACAAACCACATATTTGCTGCTTATGCAAAACGTTTTTGAAAGAGGAGAAACTGGTAATGATTATAAACTATTAGAGTCCTAAGGAAACAGAGTAAGTCATAGATTTGGAGGTGTAATTATCCTTATCAGACATAATGTATCCTGTAGTTTTGAACACAACGGAATATCCAAACGTATCATGGAACTTCAGTATATCAGAGACAATGGCTACCAGTTTCCTATGATTCATGTAACGTGTTAAGTGTCTACTAACTAATACCTATCTGAATAGTGGCGAGATGAATGGGTTTAGTTTGGAAAATATGATCAGAGACGGTTGGTATTTTCAATAATAGGATATTGATAATATTTCAAATCTGTTCTAATAAAATAGAGCATATTTGCAAAAAAAAAAAAAAAAAAAGGCAAGCAAGCATGGTTGTATCACAAGTTTATCCACTACTAATACATATACAAAAAAAATATTTGTATAGATATAAGTTGAATGGCAGTTATGACCCGGCTGCAAGAAAAACTGTTTTTACATAAATCAAAAGGAGTCGGAATATTCAATATTATGTGCAAATCAAAAGCTAATGCCATTAAGTATCATACCTTTCTGGAAAAAATATATAGCAATATATTTTTCATTTGTGAAATGATTTTTATGTTTTTGTAAAATTCGAGTGACTTTTCTAATTAAAAACGAAATTAGTTCTAGGGATTGCGCAATTTTCATCCCGGGATATTATTGCACGACGGTTGACATTCAGAGAAAAGTTTATTGCTTTAGAAACTATCCAAATGTGTCAAATAAAAAAAAAAAACTTGTTAGTTGCTGATGATATGCAATGTTTACACACCCAAGATATGTCTATATCTGGCTGCAGTTTCCCCTTTTCTATTGGAAGGTGACTTGGAAATGTTAACAATAAGTATGTTGATAAGAACAGCAGAAAAATACTTTATAAGTACATACTGTACGTGAAATTCTAAATAAAATTGACAGGATGGACATCATGAATAGCAAAAATGAAAATAAATGTATTTTTTGTGGTGTAACGTGCATTTTATGTTTTTGTTCCTCGCCGAAGCCAATATCCTCCTAGTTCAAGTCACTTTTCAAAAACTGATGTAATATCAAGATGACCATGTCCTAAAAATTCATAAATTAGATTTTGAAACTATGCTTTACTTCCTTTAGAGATATCTTCGTGTTCTAATATATGATTTTTCTATTCCTTGTTTATGAAGGGGTTTCCTTACTGCTAATGTTTTGACAGAATCAAAAGCTTTCTCACAACCTATTAATGCCATACGTAGTGGTTTGTCTTACTCTTGATTTTTCAATTTTTTGATGCTATCAAATAAAGATGGAAATAATGGTTCTGTTGTAGAATTTTTAACAGAAATGTGGTATGAAAAATCTATGGGACTGTTAATAGAGGACCGTGATGGGGTTATATTCATAAGACCTAGAATGTCAAAAAAAAACAAAAATATTAATATGTGATAACTTAAAAAAAGAATTAAATAAGGTTTTTACAAAACACTGCATTCCTAATATAATATATATGTATGTTTTGATCAAAATGTGAAACTGTGTAAGGAAAGTGCTTTTGTGGAGAATGATGAATACTATATATATATATATATATATATATATATATATATATATATATATATATATATATATATATATATATATATATATATATATATATATATATATATATATATATATATATATATATATATATATATATATATATATATATATATATACACAGTATATATATACATATACATATATATACACATATATATCCATATATATATACATATATATATATATATATATATATATATATATATATATATATATATATATTGTTACTGTTTTTAGAATGATTTATTGTTAATTTGTTCTCATCATTTATTTATTTCCTTATTTCCTTTCCTCACGGATATTATTCCCTATTGGAGCCCTTGGGCTTATAACATCTTGCTTTTCCAATTAGGGTTGTAGCTTGTCTAGTAATAATATATATATATATATATATATATATATATATATATATATATATATATATATATATATATATATATATATTTTTGGGCTCAAGCCATGTCGTCCTGATGGAAGTTCCTATAGGGTAGCTTCCTAGGGTATATTACAACTACGGCGATATTCCCAGAGAATTTACCTTAAGGTACCAGAATTCTAACTCCTGGAGCGAGTATCCCTCGTGAAAGGGATATCGCGACATATCAGAGGACGTATTCTAGACACGTCACATGGCAATCTACGACCTGAACATAGATTCGTCTCGTAGGAGGGAGATTGACGAGATACGAATTCGGGAAAGAAAAAGGGGAGCCGCTCCCAAGGCTTCCCTATCCCCCGATTCGTATGCGTGCCTGGCGCCAATCCTGGCGCCATCTGTATTCCTTTTTGCGTAGCTTAACAACTCGGTGTTTTTTCCTGTTTTTCTCGCAAATCTTGGATTTATTCAGCTTTTCATGGCTTCTTCGTCTTCGTTGACCTCGGATAAGTTGAGTATAGTGTCTGTTATGTATAAATGTAGGCTCTTGGTAAAATTTTGAGTGATTAATAGGATTAATCTTTGATACAAGAGCCGTAGCCTACCAGAGGTGTCCTGGACACTGTCACTCGCTAGGTATAAATTAGTTAGTCAGAGTGACATTCCTGGTTGTTTTGCTTAATAAAATTTAGCTATTTAGCTTTACATAGGATTTCCTTTCGTGCTTAGTATTATTTGGCGAAGTATTCGCCATTCTGGCCTACGCTAGGCCATGTAGCCTAGTCGTTTGGTCCTAGTACTTAATGCATGATTATGGTTTTTCCGAGTGTAATTAAAATTTTATTGAAGCTTTAGGCTATATTTTATACATTTTAGACTGTGTGGAATATTTCCAAGATTGTATTCGTGAGAGTTTCGGTGAATTAGGTAATCGATTCTCTTGGTGCCTAGGCTAATTGCTTATGGAGCCTTAGTATACTTTATTATACTCCCCGGTTGCTTTCTTTTCTTCGGAGAAGGTATGCAATCCCTTTCCCTCTGTTTAAGCCTTGGGCTTATCCCTAAGTGGTTTTTTCCGAATTTATTTTCGATAAAACTATACTAGGGTGTTACTGTACCTTCCTGTTCCAGCAGAGTCTGGTTCAAAGAGGGACAGAACAACAGAGTTTTTAGTCTGAGTCCGTGTTGTTTGGCTTGGGGCAGAGTCTCCCTCGCTGACCTAACACTTACAAAGGGAGCTGAGCTCCCTTAGGTCACTGTCGAAGGTTTCTGTAGTTATGATTCCTTCTTGTGTGATCGACCAGACTAAGTCCTGTTGCTGTTCTCGGGGAGGATAAATCTTCCCTTGGGAGTTGCAACGCCTTCCTTGCTTTGGTGCTCTGGAAGCTGGCAGGTATTATACTACTGCGCTGGTCCTTTCCCTTAGATCTCCCTTAGGCTAAGACAGAGTTCTTGGCTGCGGGTGATCTGTCACTAAAGCAAGGTTGGCAGGACCCTCTTGTCCCTTCCCCCTCTATCTCCGTAATGGCCTAGCCATTACTGTACTGTACCTTGCCGGCCGGCAGAGCTGGCCGGCAGGGGTATTACTGTACCATATGTCATTCTACTTCTGGACCTAGTATAGGTTGGGATATGGATTGACTAAGCCCATTGCCGGCCGGCAGAGACGCTGGACGGCAAGGGTCTTATGTTTTCGAGTGCTGCCCGGACCTCTCTTGGTCCCTCATCCATGCCTGCCGGCAGAGCCGGACGGCATTGGTCAAGGAAGCCTGAATTAAGTTTCTCCCCTTCCTTATATGCACTCTTTCGGTTGCCGGGCTTGGGGGGTTGTGTACACTCTTATCCCGGCATCCATTCTATTTTTTTTCTAGTGCTGTACCTGTCCCGGCAGCCGGCCTATGAGGCCGGCTGCCGGCCTATGAGGCCAGCAGCCGGGCAGGGGTAGTCTTCTGGTTCTTTTGCTGCCGGCTGGCATCGGTCTTGTACCTTTGCCGGCCGGCTTATGTCAGTCCTTGTCTGCCGGCCACACTCTTTGTCTGCCGGTCACCAAGAGTGTGGCCGGCAGCTGGGTACTACCTTGTGTAGTTGCTGGCCGGCAATCATTGCCGGCCAACACTGGCTGTTGCTGGCCGGCAGCTGCTGCCGCCGGCACAGGCATTTGAACCAGAGGGCTGCCGCCCTATAGCTGTTAAGTAGTATACTTTAAAGCTAATTGTGGTGTGTGCCGGCCGGCAAAGGCAGGCCGGCACACATCCTCCTATACTGTACTAGTATTCTTCTGTATAGCATATACAGTAGGAAGAAAACTATAGTAAAAGTTTAGATACAGCACTGTATCTTCTAACACTATTGTGTTTTCTTACACAGCCCTTTGCTGTTGCCCTCAGACAGGAAGCAGAGTTCTTCCCCGTCTATTATCCAGGATTTTTAAAAATCATTGCCTAGGTGTGAGCTCCACCTGTTTCCTCTGGAAACCTTGCATTGGTTACTCTAGTAGAGATAAACCATTTTTGATTTTATTATCCGGAAGGCTGCAACAATGGGTTGTGAGGGAAACACAAGTGTGTGTCTTTCATTTATGAATTGTTATGCTATACAATGCATATCCAGTGATACATAGTTCACTTGATACTCATGGAAATTTCTTCTCTTTACAGGAGGACCCTCCGAAGTGCGGAAATGTTTTCTGCAATGTCCGCAGCAAGAACCTCTGCGGACATGAGTGTTGTAGGAGACACGCAGCATGCGCTGTCTCCAAGGATGATCTCCAGTATTGGGACCCTCAGGTATGTACTGTATGCACTAACCTGATTACTGAGGCTTTTGATTCCCCTAGAACGGCGGAATCAAGGGATATAGCTAGGGAAAAGCTTCGTACTTGGGTAAGGGGCTTCAAGAAGAACACCTCTGGCCCTTATCTTCCAAGTGAGAAGATGAGGGCGTATCTTTTTCCCCAGGCATCAGCTGAGGCAGTGATTCCCCAGCCTCAAGAGGAGATCCTTCAAGATCAAGTCCAGGTGGACGAGGAAGTCGCAGATGCGATGCAAGACATCCAGTTGTGTGACAGGATGTCTGACCTGGACGATCGTTTGGAAGAAGACCTCCTGGCAGAAGGTCAGGATCAAGTTCAAACCCCGGATGTCGTAGAGGATGAGGTCGACGAGGTGTCGGCTACTCCGGTTCAGATGCCGGAGCCTATCCCCTCAACATCGGCCGGCCTCCCAGTAGAACTGGGACAGGCCCTCTCTTCGATTGTTGGAATGATCCAACAAATGCAGAAGGAGAATCAGGAGAAGGCGGCTGCAATGGAACTGCGTATGCAGTCCCTGGCAGAATCACATGGGCCCCGGAAAAGGCTCAATGTGAAAGACCTTCCCATATGCTCAGATGCTAACCCATGGAGGTATGCTGAGCACATGCCGATGACGACTGGAAAGATCGTCATTTCGGATAAGCTGGGTTCAGTTCCCCTAGAGGAGGTAGAATTCTGGCCCAGCAAGGCATCATATCCGGACTGCTATGTCCGGCTGAGAAAAGAACCAGCTTCAAGGGAGGAGACAGAGCCGAAGGAGGTCATTGTTATGGACCACGCTAAGGCTCAAGCCCTACTTTCATCCTCGATGAAAGAGAGGGGCTTCTCGAATTCGAAGGTAGCTGCATTGAGCAAGAAGCTCCCTTCGTTTGTGTCCTCTCCTGATAGAGCCTTCCCCTTTTTACAGAAAGGGTTTGCGGCTGTCCTAAAGGCAGTCGAGGCCGGCAAGCCTTGCCCCTCCCTGGAGGAGTGTAAACCCTTGTCGCTGGCTCTACCTATGGACCACAAAGACTGGAAGGATGTCCATCTGACATTCTCAGTGGGAAAGTTGGAGGCTGATATTGCCGGACGGCAATTCGGCGAGGACCTCCCCAAGCTGTCCGAATCTCTTTTACGAAGAGAGTTCGAGACAAAAGAAAGACTGGCTGCCTCAATGTCTCATCAGACTACTCTCGAGACGATGGCAAGTGACCCCAAGGTCCATGAAATGTTCATGGTAGTGGCTAAGTCTCACTTAGCCACAGTGACGAAGGACCTTTATAGCTTCGTCAAGGCAAGGAGAGCTTGCAGGGAGTTCGTGTTCACCGGGGCTTCGGTGAGACACGAGCCAAGGAAGTTAATCTCCTCCAACATTTGGGGAAAAGACCTTTTCCCTACCGATGTGGTCAAAGAGGTTGTTGATAAGGCCGCCGTGGAGAATAGAAATCTTCTCCAGAAGTGGGGCCTGGCTATCAAAAGAAAATCTTCCCCGGATGAGGGTCCTCAACCAAAGAGGAAGAATATGAAGACTAGGCTACCATCTCGGCCAGCCAAGCCTTATAGACAGCAACAGCAACTGCAATTGCCTTTGCCTCCAGTGCCCCAGATGGTGGCACAAACCCCGACTGCCTTTCAGTGGGTACCCCAGGTGGTGCCAGGTCAGTCAACCACATTCGCCCCAACGTTCGAAGGACAGTCTTCTTCCTTTCGTGCAAAACCTAGAGGAACAGCCAGAGGCTCGTCTAGGCGCCCCTCAAGGGGAAGGGGATTCAGAGGTGGTCGTGGTCAGGGAGGCAAGACCTCAGGACGGCAGTCCAAGTGAAATGATACCGGTAGGAGGGAGACTGATGAAATTTTGGGATCGCTGGACCTTCGATCCCTGGGCCCAAAGCCTACTCAAGAATGGACTGGGTTGGAGCTGGTACAGCACTCCACCCCCATGCCTTCGGTTTTTCCAACACTCCACCCCCATTTTGGAGGAGTACGTTCAAGAACTGTTGGAGAAAAATGTGATCCGAAAGGTGAAGTCCATCAAATTCCAAGGGAGGCTGTTTTGTGTTCCCAAGAAAGACTCAGAAAAGCTCAGAGTCATTCTGGACTTGTCACCACTCAACAAGTTCATAGTGAATTGCAAATTCAAGATGCTAACACTGCAACACATAAGGACCTTACTGCCCAAGAGGGCATACTCAGTCTCTATAGACTTGTCAGACGCCTATTGGCACATTCCAATCAGCCGTCGACTCTCCCCCTACCTAGGGTTCAGGCTACAACGGAAACTGTACGCCTTCAGAGCCATGCCATTCGGGCTAAACATAGCCCCAAGGATTTTCACGAAGCTTGCGAGCGCAGCTCTCAAACAATTACGCCTAAAGGGAATTCAGGTAGTAGCCTACCTGGACGACTGGCTGGTGTGGGCAGCATCCGAGACCGAATGCTTGCAAGCTTCCAGTCAGGTGATCCAGTTCCTAGAGTACCTAGGCTTCAAGATCAACAAGAAAAAGTCTCGACTTTCTCCATCCCAAAAGTTCCAGTGGCTGGGAATCCACTGGGACCTTTTGTCACACAGTTTCTCCATCCCAATGAAGAAAAGGAAGGAGATAGCGGGCTCTGTCAAGAGACTTCTAGATTCCGAAAGGATATCAAGACGCGAACAGGAGAGGGTACTAGGCTCTCTCCAGTTTGCTTCAGTGACAGACCCAGTGCTAAGAGCACAGCTAAAGGATGCAACCGGAGTTTGGAGAAGGTATGCATCAAACGCGCGAAGAGACCTGAGAAGACCAGTGCCGCCTCGGCTACGTACTCTTCTCAGACCTTGGTCCCAAGCCAGACATCTAAAGAAGTCTGTTCTTCTTCAGCCACCTCCCCCGTCATTGACGATTCACACAGACGCCTCAAAGGAGGGATGGGGAGGTCATTCTCATCGGAAAAAAGTCCAGGGGACTTGGTCCAAGCTATTCAGGACCTTTCATATAAACTTTCTAGAAGCTATGGCAGTGCTCCTTACCTTAAAGAAAGTCTCCCCGCGTCACTCGATCCACATAAGATTGGTGGCAGACAGCGAGGTGGTTGTGAGATGCTTGAATCGACAAGGGTCGAGGTCACCACCTCTCAACCAAGTGATGTTAGCCATTTTCCGATTGGCGGAAAAGAAGAAGTGGTACCTGTCGGCAGTTCACCTTCAAGGAGTCCGCAATGTGACAGCGGACGCTCTATCCAGGTTCACACCGATAGAGTCGGAATGGTCCTTAGACGCAGGATCATTTTCCTTCATTCTGAATCAAGTCCCAGAACTGCAAATAGACCTCTTTGCGACGAAAGACAACAAGAAGTTGCCCCTGTACGTGTCCCCGTACGAGGACCCCTTAGCGGAAGCAGTGGACGCAATGTCCCTCGACTGGAACAGATGGTCCAGGATTTATCTGTTCCCTCCTCACAACCTTCTGTTAAGGGTCCTCAACAAACTGAGATCCTTCAAGGGGGTAGCGGCAATAGTGGCCCACAAGTGGGCGAACAGCATGTGGTTCCCCTTGGCGTTGGAACTACAGATGAAGTTCGTGCCGCTACCACATCCAGTTCTGATCCAGCGAGTCCAGAAGTCGACTGTCTGCGCTTCATTACAGAAAACCCAGACCCTGCAGCTCATGATTTTCTCGCCCTAGCGGTGAGAAAGCGCTTCGGGATTTCGAAAGCCAGCATAGACTTCCTAGAGGAATACAAGTGCAAATCGACTAGAAGGCAATATGAGTCATCTTGGAGAAAATGGGTGGCCTTTGTAAAGGCAAAGAATCCGCAGGAGATCTCAACAGATTTCTGCTTATCTTTCTTCATCCATCTCCATGGCCAAGGATTGGCAGCTAACACGATTTCAGTGTGTAAATCGGCTTTGATGAGACCCATTTTATTTGCCTTCCAGATCGACCTAGGTAACGAGATCTTTAATAAAGTTCCGAAAGCCTGCGCTAGGCTCAGACCTTCAGCACCTCCAAAGCCCATCTCATGGTCTTTAGACAAAGTTCTTCATTTCGCCTCCTTGTTGAGCAATGAAGAATGTGCGTTAAAGGATTTGACGCAAAAAGTTATTTTCCTATTTGCACTCGCGTCCGGGGCCAGGGTTAGTGAGATCGTAGCCCTCTCGAGAGAGGCAGGTCGTGTTCAGTTCCTGGATGGGGGGGGAGCTGAACCTGTTTCCGGATCCTACGTTTCTCGCCAAGAATGAGTTACCCACCAACAGGTGGGGTCCCTGGAGAATCTGTCCTCTGAAAGAAGATGCATCTCTATGTCCAGTAGAATGCCTAAAGGTCTATCTTCGTAGAACTTCAGACTTCAAGGGTAGTCAACTATTCAGGGGAGAAACATCAGGCTCAAATTTATCTCTGAATCAACTCAGAGCGAAAATGACATATTTTATTCGCAGAGCGGATCCTGACAGTACACCCGCAGGTCACGATCCGAGGAAAGTTGCCTCATCCCTAAATTTCTTTAATTGTATGGATTTTGAACATCTCCGTTCATACACGGGCTGGAAGTCTTCCAGGGTGTTCTTTCGCCACTATGCGAAGCAAGTAGAGGAACTTAAGAGATCTGTGGTAGCAGTGGGTCGTGTAGTTAACCCTACTGTTTAACTCTGCGAGGAACAGTGGTCTTAATTGGGACGATTAAGTCCAGGGTGAGTGTGTAGGTACATACTGTACTACAAACTAAATGAGGGCACCAAGTGCCCATATAGACTGTTCCTTCCTTCAAAGGTGAACCTTGCATAAGTTCAGACATGTGTGCCAAGCGTTTCTAACGCTAATGTGATTGATTTGTAATACAGATTTTTTATGACTTGATACCTTGGTATCTCATTAAAGTGGTGTTTAATGGTTTTTCTTTCAGATAAACAAGTTCTGTTTACTATCATACTTATGCTTAAAGTTTTGGGTTACCCTCTTTTATATAAATATATATATTTGTTGTTAACCTGTCTGTTTATTATCTGTCAATAAACTTGTTCTTGAGAACCTTGCGTCTCTTTCACCTGTGTCAATTTATTGGTATAATTGAGCATTTTAATTCTATGTATCTTATCTGGGATAATTCTGATAGAATTGTTCTGTTTTGCAAGCTATGTTGCATTGGTTTATGTAAGTCCCCTAATGGGAGGACTCCGTCCCATAAAGGGACGAGGGCGGTTTTATTAGTTTCTTCCTATGCGGATATAAACCTTTGTCCAATACAAGTATTGTGCGGATGACTGGTCAATATATTGACGCAGTGGTTCTATACAAACTATGCTTTACTTAATATAGGGCGAGACCACTATATTAGCTTGCCTGGTATTCATACATAGATATATGTACTCTTCGAGACTTTCCAGAGTCTAGTAGGACTCTTCCCTGTAGGGGGCAGGAAGCTCTAACATAGTTTATAGTTAGTTGAAAAGATGTATAACGGTAACATCTTAGGTCTCTAGGTCTAGTCGACCGGGAATAAATATCTCCGGGGAGTACGGCACGTTCTGAGAATCCACAGATACAGTAATGCTCTGGTACACTTCCATCAGGACGACATGGCTTGAGCCCAAAAAACGGATTTTGAGCGAAGCGAAAAATCTATTTTTGGGTGAGATAGCCATGTCGTCCTGATGGACCCGCCCTTGCCTTTCTAAGAAAGGGCTGTAGGACCCCTCCCTACATACAGTATCTGTAGCACCTCGTGTACGCTACAAGGAATACAGATGGCGCCAGGATTGGCGCCAGGCACGCATACGAATCGGGGGATAGGGAAGCCTTGGGAGCGGCTCCCCTTTTTCTTTCCCGAATTCGTATCTCGTCAATCTCCCTCCTACGAGACGAATCTCTGTTCAGGTCGTAGATTGCCATGTGACGTGTCTAGAATACGTCCTCTGATATGTCGCGATATCCCTTTCACGAGGGATACTCGCTCCAGGAGTTAGAATTCTGGTACCTTAAGGTAAATTCTCTGGGAATATCGCCGTAGTTGTAATATACCCTAGGAAGCTACCCTATAGGAACTTCCATCAGGACGACATGGCTATCTCACCCAAAAATAGATTTTTCGCTTCGCTCAAAATCCGTTATATATAAATATATATATATATATACATGTGTATATATATATAGATATATATAGATATATATATATATATGTATATATATATATATATATATATATATATATATATATATATACACACATAAATATATTTATATATATATATATATATATACATATATATATATATATATATATGCATAAATTATATATATATATATATATATATATATATATATATATATATATATATATATATATACTGTATATATATATATATAATTATGCTATATAATCATAACTAATTCAAATGAAAAATATCACTGAAATTACCATTCCACTCTACTTGTGATTTTATATACGGTATATCTTACGAGATTATGACACATCAGGGACAGTCTGCTCAGACTTAATTACTAATGAAACCATGGCATGATCAGACGTCCAAACTGGAGGGCCAATATTGCTTATCATAACACCAAAGGAATTGCTATACATTAGGTCCAATGGAGTGCCAGATTTGTGAGTAGCCTTGTTCACTTTTTTTCGAGCGACCACAGTGTTTATTAATCATATGTGTATGTATGTGTGTGTCTGTGTGTGTGTATATATATATATATATATATATATATATATATATATATATACATATATATATATATATATATATATATATATACTGCACATATATATATATGTATATGTATATATATATATATATATATATATATATATATATATATATATGTACATATATACATAAATATATAAATATATATACATATATACATACATACATATATATATATATATATATATATATACATATGTCTATATATCTATATACGCACAAATAAAAAATATACATAATATATACATACATACATACATATATATATATATATATATATATGTGTGTGTGTATTATGTATATTTCTTATGTGTGTGTATACAGATATATAGACATTATATATATATATATATATATATATATATATATATATATATATATATATATATATATATATGTCTATATATCTGTATACACACATAAAAAATAACATAATACACACACACACACACACACACACACATGTATATATATATATATATATATATATATATATATATGTATGTATATATTATGTATATTTTTTATTTGTGCGTATATAGATATATAGACATATATATATATATATATATATATATATATATATATATATATATATATATATATATATATATATTTATATATGTATATGTCTATATATCTATATACACACAGATAAAAATATACATAATATATACATACATATATTTATATGTGTGTGTATATATAAATTACATATATATATATATATATATATATATATATATATATATATATATATATATATATATATATATATATATATATATCCGTTGATTACACCATACATAAAGAACTTAAAATCAATATTTTTACATAATTGAAATACAAAGGGATTATAATTTGCATCTCTTTCCTAATTGAGATAAAAAAGTAGCCTTCTTCCGTGGAATGACAAACGATAGTACCATAGTCATTAAATACTGATTACCCGACTACTTTAACCAATTAACAGCGTGTTAAGGCTTAAATACCCGGAAATTGAGTATAATGTTTTGCTACGGTCGGCTTCCATTGCCTTAACTTTTGTTATAGGCGTCGGTAATTAATTAGGTTAAGCACATTAGTTCGGACTCCTCGTTGTTATCGGGATGGTTTATGGATGGTTTGGTTATAGATGTATGAGTCATAATGGGATGGATGGAAGGTTCATAAATGGATGCATGGTTTACGGATGGGCCATTAATAGTTCACAAATGGATGGATGGATGGCTGGTTAGTTGATGGATGGATGGATGGTTCATAGATGTATGCATGATTTATGGATGGATCACAGATGGTTCATAGGTAGATGGCTGGTCTATAGATGGATTTATGGTTCATGGATGGATGGAATGTTCATAAATAGATGCATGGTTTAAGGATGGACCATGGATAGTTCACAAATGGATGAATGGATGGCAGGTTATTTGATGGATGGATGGATGGTTCATAGATGTATGCATGATTTATGGAGGGATCACAGATGGTTCATAGGTGGATGGATAGTCTATAGATGGATTTATAGTTCATGGATGGATGGATTGTTCATAAATGGATGCATGGTTTAAGGATGGACCATTAACAGTTCACAAATGGATGAATGGATGGTAGGTAAATTGATGGATGGATGGATGGTTCATAATTTTATGCATGATTTATGGATGGATTACAGATAGTTCATAGGTGGATGGATGGTCTATAGATGGATTTATAGTTCATGGATGGATGGATTGTTCAATCTTAAGTCCGGATAAGAGAGAGGGACGACGGGTGGTATTAGCTTTCCTGATTTATATGGTCAGGTCTAATGGACAATATGTTCTTATAAGAATATTTACAATATCACATTCCCGAAAAATAAACATAGCAAAGTTTCTCTGATGTATCAAGTACGAAATGCGCTTGAAAATATATTGGGAACATAATGAAAATTGATTCTTATCTTTCCGTTTCAAACACTACATTAGGGAGGTTTATCAGAGATCTTTATTTGAATACTGATTTTTCGAAAAAGATTCCTTTCTACATTTTTTTTTCCTTTTAATATTATTATCATTACGTGCTAAGCTACAGCCCTGGTTGGAAAAGCAAGATGCTCTAACCCCAGGGGCTCCAACATGGAAAATAGCCCAATGAGGAAAGGAAACAAGGAAATAAGAGAATAAATTAACAATCAAAATAAAATATTTAAGAACAGTAACAACAATTAAAATAAAAAATGCCATATATAAACTATAAAAACTTCAACGAAACAAGAGGAAGAGAAATAAGATAGAATAGTGTACCCAATTGTGCCCTCAAGCAAGAGAACTCTAACCAAAGACAGCGGAAGACCATGGTACAGAAGCCATGGCTTATCTTTAGGTAGAATAAAAGAGATGAACAGGTGGGCCTTCTGCTGCGTAGCCCTTGGCCGAGGCCCTTTACGCCAATAGGCGTAGGAGGAAATGATGATGATGATGATGATGATGATGATGACGATGATGAAATGATTGTCATTCAAATGTGTTTGCAAAGTTCCGGATATTTTCTATATATTTAAGAAATATATATATATATATATATATATATATATATATATATATATATATATATATATATATTTGGTCATGTAAACCATAACAGGTGTTTGCTTTCGATACCTTGTTATGATTTGTTTACAACGCTATTAATGTGCATTGTTGTTTGCTTAAAATTCTGTGTTGACAATTATCAGTGACCAGAGAAAGTAACAACAGCATTTTTTTTTTTTTTTTTTTGAACGGCGTTTTATTTTTAGCTTTATTTTTATTCTTATTTATACGACATCGTTCTTAACTCTACTACGTCATTATGATTAACACTCTAAATAAGCTATTTTGATAAAGACGAATTTTGATCTTAGAAAATCAAATTTCCTTTTATAAAATATAGTGTTTTTTTTTTTTTTTTTTTTTTTTTTTTGAGGAAATCTATTGTTCCGTCAAAATTGAGAAACATATCGATTATGTGGCTACATGAATGTTTATAAGTTTTGTTTAATGGGAACAGCATAACACAAAAAATAAGAAGGATGCTTACTTGCAGTCATACGAATGGTCTTTGGAAGTAAAGACATTGCTAGAGAATTAGTGCGTTTCCTGCAATTTATCTAAATCAAAACTGAAGAATGATTTCCCAAGAGAATCAATTTCATCGTTTCGTGAGAGTTTCGCCATAACAGTCACAGTTGGAAGATGAATTGGTATACGTTTTTATTCTTCAAATGTACACGCATAATGAGAGGTTCTATATTTCTGCCGCCTTCATACAGTAAAAAAAAAAAAAAATAAATAAAAACCTTAATAATCGATATTTCACAAAAAAAAGGGGGTCCCACAAAACATGATATACAAGTGAAATGGAATAAATGCAGTAGAAAGATAAAACACCAAATAAGTTGAAGAAAAATCTCCCCTTCGAACACATCATATTTGAGAAGTCAGTCACTATGCAATGCATGAGAAGCAAGAAGAGAAAAAAAGGGGTTAAAGTCACACACTGACATCCCCGATATCTGACAGTCGGCGGAGTTCCTTGAGGCACCGAGGGAAAAAGGAAATAAATTCTGTCAATGAAACTGAAGCACTTCAGAAGATATTTTTCCCGTTTGCCACCATTTTAAGTTTGCGATATTGACACTGGGACACTTTTATAGATACAGATCATGGAACGAAAAACAAGTATTTATCGTGCATAAAGGCGTTGCGTTTTCGTTGTCCATGACGTGGAAAGCGCTTTCTAGCACTTAGGTGTGTTTCATAACTTCTAAAACAGTTACGAGGAGCAAGTAGGCTGGGTAATTCATACACTGTAATGCACTCTCTCTCTCTCTCCTCTCTCTCCTCTCTCTCTCTCTCTCTCTCTCTCTCTCTCTCTCCTCTCTCTCTCTCTCTCTCTCTCTCTCTCTCTCTCTGATAATAGAAACCCTGTTTAAGCTTGCCATTTAAGCCATTGTTACCCTCGACCGTTTGCACATAAGCGCGTTATCTCGTTTGAATAAAGTCAGTTATGTCGAGCTCGTCTTTACGTTAACTTTTAAGACCCCTTATCAGCCTGCTACAGGCTACATCTCATTTCCTTTTCATTGGAAACACAAATACTCCAACGCAACATTACTCTGTAAAATCATATCTAAAACAATTAAGATAGATAGGGTTGTTCTATATCATATTTCTTGTTAAATAAATTTTCAATATCCAATATCAAATCTATTGCTTTAAGTATTTCCATAAACATTCGCTTGTTTGAAACTCGTTCAGCATTAATGATTCCTCTAATGTGATTTGTGTATTATCCCCTTTAATAAAACGTTCAGCTTATTATCTTTGCGTTTCCTTGGGCCTATTACAACAACAACAACAACAACAACAATAATGATAATAATAAATAATATAATAAAAATGATAATAGAAATAATAATAATAATAATAATAATAATAATAATAATAATAATAATAATAATAATAATAATAGATTAGTTAATAAATCTAAATAACAATATGATTGCACAAACAAATAAAAAAAAAAATCCTACCACTCCACCCGGCAGCAACACAAGCACTATCTCATTATGACAAGATATATCCGCTGACGAATACAAATTAGGTGAGAGAGAGAGAGAGAGGGAGAGAGAGAGAGGAGAGGAGAGAGAGAGAGAGAGAGAGAGAGAGAGAGAGAGAGATGGGGGTAATCTAGGCAGCCAGATTCTAGCTAGAGTACCACTTCCCGCTGACCGTAACGAGCAGGTATGACACTGGAATGGCACTGGAATATCAGGAAGGCCTGAGGCCCTTATGATAAGGGTGATGAAAGCAAGGTTCTCAAGCCTTAATAAGAACAGATAACCAGTGCAGAATGCGAGCTCCGTGCACTGGTTTCACCCTGAGATCTAGCCGAGTTTGGTCTCGTGAAATAGCTGGATTTTAGATTTTCTGTTGCATATTTTGGTTCTAGAAGAAATGGAGCGTGAATCGCTTGGGTAAATAGTGGAAGTTTATAGCTTTACGAGAGAATGAAACCCTGTATGGGTCTACTCCTGCTAGAGCACCCCAGTCGTTGAACCGTAGGCGATACTTAACGGTCTTTGCAGTGTCCCTTCCACACTAAGCTGCTTTCCTTTTTAGTTTTTATACTACCGTTTCCACCCCCTTTCTTCCATCTTGCTGTCCAACCTCTCAACTTTAACTCAATGCTGCAAACTGCAGGGTTTTTACCCTAGTTGCATCTTGGCTTTGAATGGTCTTTCAGGCCCAAGTGCCTGGCCTTATTTACTAAATTCATAAATTTAATTCAACCCAGTTGAGAGGGAGAAGACGCCTTATCCCAAGGAGTAAAGAACAAAAGTTTCATAGATGAGCCTTTTAGCACCAGGGGTAACCGCCGCAGGCGGAACTCTAAAACATTTTACTGGCCCTGGAATCTCTCCTCGAATATTCTGATACAGCGTCTTAGGTTGAAAAAAAGAAGGAATATATTTTTAGTGAAGAGTGCGTCCATTTTCACCTAAGGCCATAGCTAGAAACTTTTAATTTGGGGAAAAGGCAGAACTCAAAATGCAAATTTAATTCAGCATCCGATATTAAATGAAAACACTTGCCTGAGCCTTTGGCTTGCAACGTGGGAACTGTTTTCAAAGCCTTGTGTCGGCGTAGGCTGCTTGAATATGAAAATACATGCGAAAAAATATTAAACAAAACGAACGAGATGAAAAGAAAAATATGAATTCGCATACGAGTGACGACTTCAAAAAATAAATCTTGCTTCGAAGTTATGCCGCTGAAGTTTTCGGCGTCTTCGCCGATGTAATAAGTAGAGAGTTGAAGTTGGCTAAAGGCTGAATTACAATCCAATACAAACGCATACATGCATGCATACACACTCGTGTATATATGATACATACAGACGCAGACGCACACACACACATATATATATATGTATATATATATATATATATATATATATATATATATATTTATATATATATATATATATATATATATATATATATATATATATTGTGTGTGTATATGTGTGTCTGTGTGTATACAATACAGATAATTACACATAACAACATCGTATATCGTAAAAATAACTAGAAAATAGTAATAGTAATATTGATGATGATTGTATTATCATTATTATCAATGTTATCTATAGTGTTGTGTATCAGTCTTTCTACACTAGTTGCATCCAGTTTCCATAGGATTCCAGAAGCACACTTTTTTTGCAAGAATTCTTGGACTATATCGGCTCCTATTCTTTCTAGATTCCTTTTTAATTATTTTGGTATAATCACAGGTTCTCCTATCATTATAGGGCACCATCTCCACTTGCATATCCCCTAACCTTCCTAATTTAATTCGTAGATCTTAAAAATTTTAATTTTTTCTCTCTTCCCATATCATCTACTCTTGAGTCCCATGTTACTGTGAGGCATTTCTTGACCAAATGCCCCACTTATAGTAGTGAAAGAAAAAGATATCTTTTTGAGGCTTGAGGTGAGGATGGCAGGTTCATCCTTACCAAGATTCTTGGTCAGGATGTGTCCTACCATGCTAACGGTATTTTTAGCTTTACTTCAGAAGCAGGTCTTCTGAAAGCTCTTTAATTTTTGAAATATCTATGCTTTTATGGTTTTAATTAAATATTCTTTTATTCCTTATTCATAATAAATGATATCGGCGTCAATGACCTTAGATGTCAGGATGCCAGAAAACCTCAAATCAATCAATCACGTTACTGTGACTCGTCTTGTTGAACAGAAGAACGAGTGATCGCTGTGTTCTTAACGAGATTTCCGTCCCGATACTGTAGACCCCGAGTAATTTATCATGATAATCTACTATGCCTTGAGGTTGATGCTCGTACCATTTGCTGCTCTATGCAATTTGGTATTTTCTACAGTCTCAATGGAAAACCCTAGCCTCTGTATTGTGTCGTTTCGTATGCTGATTCTAAACAAGTGCTGAACATTCACCGGCTATGTGGTAAATTTATGATTTCTTCTTTGGCTAAACATTTCCTAAATAAGTCCTTTTATAGTTTATATATTAAATATCTGTTTTAATGTTGTTAATGTTTTTTAAAATATCTTTTAATTTTTCATTACTTCTTATATCGTTTATTTATTTCCTTATTTCCTTTCCTCACTGGATTATTTTTCCCCGTTGGAGCCCTTGGGTTTTAGCTTAGCTAGTAATAATAATAACAATAAATGTTATTTCCGTCTATTGCTTTTTGATTATATATAGTACTTAAGGCCTGATCTTGCCTTGCCATTATCATTCGTCCTATTATTATTATTATTATTATTATTATTATTATTATTATTATTATTACTATTATTATTATTATTATTATTATTTTTATTATTATTATTATTGATAATTACTTTACCATTGTTAATAATATTACCATTATCATCATAATATCAACAATAAGAACAAAAAATCACAACACAAACAAAATTCCAATAAAGTGTGAAACTTCAGACGAGAGAAGTGACAATATACGAAAGAGAAATTTTTTTAACAAAATTAGAGTTTTAATAATCTCAGTATTCTCTCTCACCCGAACAACCTAAGCCCGAACTTTCCCAATATTTAGTCCAGGAATCCATTCAAGACAGGAAACCGGAGAAGTGGAAATTTGAGCTTTGGGAAAATGTTCTTGACTTTTTGAAGTGATATCCTTATTGTAGAGTTATGAAAATGTGCTGATAAGGATATTTTATCTATAGAATATCTGATATATTATGATTTTTTATGTATATTTCATATTATTAATATTATTATTATTATTATTATTATTATTATTATTATAAATTGCTAAGCTACAACCCTAGTTGGAAAAGCAGAATGCTATAAGCCCAGGGGCTCCAAGAGGGAAAATAGCCCAGTGAGGAAAGGAAAAAAGGGATATAAAATCTTTTAAGAACAGTAACATTAAAATAAATATCTCCTCTATAAACTATAAAAACATAACTACAAAACATAAGGAAGAGAAATGAGATAGATCAGTGTGCCCGAGTGTACCCTCAAGCAAGAGGTTCAAGGGCCTATAAACCTATTACCAGCGATGGCCTACTGGAAACGTCTCTGCCTAGCGATCGCCTGACCGCATTCGAATCCTGCTCAAGCTTGTGAGTTTCTTGTAGTGCCTGCAACCTCACCATCCTTGTGAGCTAAGGATGGGACGTTTGGAGGAGCCTAAAGGTCTACCTGCTGAGTCATCAGCACCCATTGTCTGACCCTCCCTGGTCCTAGCTTGGGTGAAAAGAGGACTTAGAAGCTGATCATATGTATATCAGTCTCTAGGGCATTGTTCTGCTAAATAGGGCATTGTCACTGTCCTATGCCTCTGACATTCATGAGTGCCCTTTGAACCTTTAATCCTGACGGACGAAGGAACTAATGTAGTAGTTTAAACAATACATAAACAGTGACGCTTATCAATAAAGATAGCGAGGGTGAAAAACAGTATCAGGAAGAAAATTCCAAAGCTTCGTGTTACGATATCTACTAATTTACTCTGAAATTAATCATAGATTTTTGTTCAGTTTAACGTTAAGAAAATGTAAATGAAGTTAATAAGGGAAATTATATAGAAAGAGGAAACGCATCGATCACAGAACTATTTGATTTCTTAACTTCAAACGTATTTGATAAAAAGCTTAATTATATGAAGTTAACAAGACCAGATATTGCATAAAGTTGAGCTGCAATTATTAGCATTAATTTCTTTTACGGACTAATTGAAAGCTGCACAATAGAAGTAATTAATGGCAAATTTGTTCTGCATTGAGAGCCGAGCAGCTACTGCTCTATAAATGAATGTCATTGCATGGTATCTGTACTGCATTATGATACACACATATGTGTGTATGTGTACGTATACATTAACATTTACATATATGTATATATACATATACATATAAACACACACATCTATCCATACATGTATACATACAAATCTACATACACATATATATTCACACATACATATATATATATATATATATATATATATATATATATATATATATATATATATATATATATTTAAATACATACATACAGTATATGTATAAAAACTGTATATATACTTGTTGGTGTATCAAGTTAAACTCTTGAATATGTTATCCCATTTAGCTTTTCTTGTTTGGTATATATACAAAATACTATTTTATAAAAACTTAATAGTAATTCAGAAGTGTTCAATAAGTCTAGAAGGAGCGTAAGATCTAAACATATCAAAGGAAGGAAAAAGTTATCTTCACAAGACATGAAACCGAGTGACTTTGCGGTCAAAATGCTAATTAACAAGAGAAATAAATTTCACAATTTTTAAGTTACAACAAAGTCAGGTAGAGTACGAAGCTGTTATATAAAGATTTCGTCTTGGAATTAATAGGTAAGCTTGGATTTTTTGGACTCAGAGGTGTACTGCATCACGAACTGCGAGGAAAGACAATAGCCAGGATTCCATGGTCTAACCTACCATTTAAAAGAGGCTACCTCGAGGCTAGAAAGGATGTTTTTCCTCTATAGAGTCTCGAAAATACACAAGAAATGCCTTAAGAATTGTACATTTTATAACTAACATACTGAAATAAACAATCATTTATATTTTACATTGAATAATACGATCCTCTTTCTAAAGCTTTTCACAATTCCACTTACGTGTTACAACTTTATTACGATTTTACAGATTTCATCATATTTATATCCAATAAAGAAAAATTAAAAATGCTAATTATTTTTTTATGGATGACACAAGAAATTTTCCCTTTCCACCATTTTCGAAATGTCCATTTTTTTCTTACTTTCAAAATGGTTTTTTTTGGCTTTTATGACCCATAATGGACCATTTCAGGCAAGGCGGGTGACATATATTTTTGTCTCCCGTACCTGAGGAGAGAGAGAGAGAGAGAGAGAGAGAGAGAGAGAGAGAGAGAGAGAGGAGAGAGAGAGAGAGAGAGAGAGAAAAAAAAAACATTCGTGGCACTTTCTTGTCAAACGAACCAGAACAAGTTCCAATTCAAAGAGAAAAATCCATCTTTGCTGCTACTTTGCTCCACCCTTTGCAATCTCTGGAACTTTAGGAAAAATATATATTCTGCAATTATGCCACAGCGAATTTATGACCTAATATCTCGCGAAATATTGCTCGGCTGCAATTCTGAGGTAAACAAAATA
>NC_090769.1:30770582-30773336 GCF_036898095.1 Palaemon carinicauda
AAATTCCTTTTGGGTTTCTCTTATTCGTGTAATTTTACGGTTGAATTTAGTCTAGTTTATTCTTTAAACCCTTATTCACTTCCTTATTCTGAATTATCCTTATTCACTATCTTTTTTCCCGTTATCCTTATCCCATTTCAATAAGTATTTCTAATTAATCTACATCATCCTTATTCCCTGTCCTTTTCCTTTTTATCCTCTTTCCATTTCAATGCAGATTTCTAAATATACTCCTTCTGTATCGACTTTATTTAATACAAAAGGCTAAAAGGTTTCTTCCATTCCCCACTCTTTCCTGTATCTTTTAATTTCCGTTATTTATGCATTTCAACTGTTCATATAATCTACGTTTATTACGTATACTCTTGCTTAATCCTTTTCTCTTTATTATCTCTCGTGTTTCTTTTCATCCTTATTCCCTTTTATTTAGTATTCCCCTCTATTTTCTATCTGGATCAATTTGTTTTAATGCAAATTTTTTAAACGAATTTACTGGCTAGAATTTTGGAAAATTTTAGCTTCTAATTTCTTACTAGAAAAAAAAACTTCACGAAATCATTTTCATGTAACTTTTTCGTTTTGTAAAAAAAAAAAAAAAAAAAAAAAAAAAAAAGCATTAAAAAAACTCAGATATTATAATATGAAAACATGCAATATGTGTGTTTCTTATTATCAAAATATAAAAAATTTATAGCAAAATTTCCACAGTTAGAACCTCGCTGTAAACGAAAAAAAAAGATAAAAAAAAGTCGATGTTGACATAGAAACATTAACTTTAACAAGCAATTTATTGTAAAGGAAAATTTAATTTTGATTTGATTGTGGAATATTATTTTTGTGAAGTTGATCATATACTCATATTATTATGTTATGATACCCTTAAAGTGTTTTCTTTAAAAAAAAATAGCAAATTGTTTTTTTAACAAATAAAGTTAACAAATTAACACAAATTTTATATAGATTCATCCTGAAATAGCCTATTTCATCGAAATTAAAAGTACTCGAGCTTATGATAAAATAAGAACAGTTAAATTACTAGAAGTTTTACTTTTATTTCAAAGTGAGAGAGAGAGAGAGAGAGAGAGAGAGAGAGAGAGAGAGAGAGAGAGAGAATCTTTTCATGTTGCTGATCACATTACAATAATGTTATCATGCATTTTATCATCAAATATTCCATAATCATATACATAACTTAATTATGTTATAGGGCCTCTATTAATAATTTTCTGTGGCAATATCTTTACATTATGGCTATTCTATGTATTCGGATGTTCGTAATTAATTTATTGCCTATGTTTTTTATCATTACTTTATCATCATCATTATTGTCATTATCATCATTAGTATCATACACAATTATATCATGTTATTAAGACAGTACATATTATTTTTATATTCAGCATTTTAGTGTAATATAACACATTGAGAGAGAGAGGAGAGGAGAGAGAGAGAGGGAGAGAGAGAGAGAGAGAGAGAGAGAGAGAGAGAGGAGAGAGAGAGAGAGAGAGAATTAATTGCCAGGATAAGATTTTAATGTACTGCATAATATTATCATTACAGTACAGAACATTCACCAGTATAGGGTACTTTACATTCAAAGTACAATTATATCACTTAAGTGAATATTTACAAATAGAAAATAACATCATTAGAGTTTATATTGCTTAGTTTACGTGGAATTTCGCAATCTCCAGGGTGCTTTCAAAGTAATGGCAGCAGCTAAAAAGGTTTTTACTATGCAGTATGTGTACATGCACACACACACACACATATATATATAAATATATATATATATATATATATATATAGTATATATATATATATATATATATATATATAGTATATATATATATATATGGTATATATATACACGTGTATACACATATACACATGAATATATAAAGATAGATAGATAGATAGATAGATAGATTATGTATGTATAAACCCACTCTCTCTCTCTCTCTCTCTCTATATATATATATATATATATATACATATATGTATATATATATATATATACATATGTGTATATATATATATATTATATATAATATATATATACTATATATATATATATATAGGGTCAGTTGTATACAACTTTTTCAAGACCCCCCTTCTCTCTCTCTCTCTCTCCTCTCCTCTCTCTCTCTCTCTCTCTCTCTCTCTCTCTCCTCTCTCTCCTCTCTCTCTCTCGAATGACCAGCTTATATAGATGTTCCACCCGGAAATCACACGCAACGACACACTCACCAGGGTGCCACCCATGTCGATAAAGACATATCTTCGGTCTACGTTGATGGAGAGGAGAGAGAGGAGAGAGAGAGAGATGAAAGAGAGAGAGAGGAGAGAGAGAGAGAGAGAGAGAGAGAGAGAATTATTTGCGTCATGTACTCCTCTGATCGTCAAGGAGAAATAAATGTGGTGGAAAAAATCGGAAGTTTTCTCAGGTGAAGAGATTTCAAGTGTTCACACTTCTGATACATAAAGAAAAAAAAACATTAAAAAATATTAGGAAAATAGATAAGAAAATGATTGGGAATAAAATGCTTTAAAATACATAAGGATAAGAATACTTAATTAAGAATATGGAGGCATAATCCTTAACAATATTTCAATCTATGTTTTAGTTGCTAATGTACAATCTAGCAATCCGTCTTGTTCTTAGAAAGAAAAATATAAAAACTAAGATGTCAGTTTGGCTTTAACATTAAAATCACAGTTGATGTAGCTAATCAAAGGTTTTATTATTGATTA
>NC_090769.1:30773836-30824956 GCF_036898095.1 Palaemon carinicauda
GGTGTTTGTGTAAATTTTTTCCTACACAAAATATGGTATTGTGACTTCAGTGAAGTTAGAGCAGCTGTTTAAACTTATAACACGGTAATAATAGTAACTGGTGTATGGGGAGGAGGCCACGCCCACCCATTAGGTAGTGTAGCCTACACTTTGACTTTGGCTGCCGGAGAGTGCAAACGTACTTCTTGGCCTCCTCATCTGGCTGATTTAATCTTATGCTTTTTCTTCCGGATTGTATAAAGGGTCTTGCACTCATGTTTGAGGAATGTCATATAAAGGAATATGCAGTGGTCCTTGTTAGGGTAATTGTAACTGTGTTACAGTTTCTGTGCTACCTGCTGTTATCCAACATACAGTACTAGTTCCTGTCAGGCGGCTTATGGGTTGCTGTTCTCCCTCTTGTCTATGTAGCTGTAATATGATGACGACAATGTGAACCTAAGGAAGTTAGTTTTCCTTGGATAATGCACCATTGGAAGACTTCCTCAGCTGCAGAGTCTAAGTGGAAGGGAGAGATCTTCATCATTCATTCAGTGTTTGCCCATCGGGGAAGGCACTGAGGACATTTTGTTTGGCTGGGCCGTTGTATTCTCTTCCTTGCAAGAGTATCTTTATCGGCTTGCACGTCTCCAGAGAAGATGAACCTAAAGTTCTCCCTTCATTTTTGCTGTAACAACTAAGAAGAATGAGTAGAACACGTTATCTTGAATGTCTAGAAAGTACAATTAATAGGACTTACATATGCATAACTCCCTACCATTACTGTAGATGGAACCTCCCTTCCTGAGTGAATGCCAAGAATTATGCCATATCAAGAAGAATTATTGTCTTACACAACAGTAGGGGTGTATGTGGATACTCAGGGGGTTTGTTTTCACACCTTTGCCTGTGCTCAGTCTCTTACCAAGAGGTGTGAGGGCTGAGATTATCCCATAGTGGCAAGAAACCTTGGTTTTAAATATTAAACTTAGCCGGTGAATATATAATAGCTGACGTCTCGGACGGCTCGACAGAAACACAAAATCTCGCGAGCGATCGCCATGAAGGTTGCGGGTGTGCCCACCAGCGCCAACTATCGGCCAGATACCGCATATACATGTAAACAGCCTCAGTTCTTCTCTGTCGGTCTTGTCGACAAGTTGATTCCATTACTCGCTGTTGACCTGGAGTTTTTCGTCATTCTTGGTGAAGTACAGTGAACCCTCGTTTATCGCGGTAGATAGGTTCCAGACCCGGCCGCGATAGGTGAAAATCCGCGAAGTAGTGACACCATATTTACCTATTTATTTAACATGTATATTCAGACTTTTAAAACCTTCCCTTGTACGTAGTACTGTTAACAAACTACCCTTTAATGTACAGAACACTTAATGCATGTACTACAGTACCCTAAACTAAAACAGGCACAAATATTAAAGGCGATTTTATATCATGCATTTCCTAAACACGCCAAAAAGCACGATAAAAAATGGCAACCAATGTTTTGTTTACGTTTATCTCTGATCATAATGAAGAAACAAACGCATTTACACATCTGTGTATAGGTTAGTTTTTGCATCGATTATATTGATTATTCAGTACAGTATGTTGATTTTGTTATTACCAATGTTTTACTTAATTCTTCTTAGGACTTCCAAATGAAATGTTTTTCTTTATGACGCCGCCTGAAACGACGGCGTAATAAAGTACGCTCAGTAAACAAACGAAGGCATTTAACGCGCATGATGAAAGTGATAAATAATGATACAGTATTACAGTAAAAGCTTTTAGAAAATATGTTATTACAAATATTATTTACCGTATCTATATAAAATCATACATACGTAGCAAAGCAGAAAAACAATTTGCGAGAGAGAGAGAGAGAGAGAGAGAGAGAGAGAGAGAGAGAGAGAGAGAGAGAGAGAGAGAGAGAGAGTTGTTTTACGTACGTAAATGTAAATTTTAAACAAGATAAATAGCCCCATTTCATATAAAATAGGTTATTACAAATATTTTACTTTATCATATTACAATAGTCTGTATAATACTGTAAAGTTCAGTACAGTATGTTGTTGTTATTGTCTTGGCGATGAAATTCTCACGAAACAAAAACACGGCATTCATTACAACAGCTGATTCATTCTCTCTCTCTCTCTCTCTCTCTCTCTCTCTCTCTCTCTCTCTCTCTCTCTCTCTCTCTCTCTCTCTCTCTCTCTCTCTCTCTCTCTTTTCGTGTTATATAATACTGTACAGTACTTACATATAGATGAAGAAACTAAAATTAGTTTTCTTAGTGTCAATAAATACGAAATGAAAAAATTATGCCGAGTTTACATCCATTTCAATCGTTGCTAAAAATACGGCATCCGATTTCATCAGCAAACCACTATTTTTTGGGAAATATCATTTTATTCTAGAAAATTGCTATTCTTTAAATAGTTAATTGCACATTAAGAAAGCATGTACTTTTGTTTTTAAATTTCGGGTGTGTTTTAAAAATCGAGTATTGTTGACTTCTTTTTGTTTTACTTTTGGCTGTGATTAGATCAGCTGACATCTAGCTGCCGCAACTGAGTGTACGAATACACTAACAAAGTATCGTTTATACCATTTCTTAACTTATTAAAACTGTCTACAGTATACAGTTGATATTACATAAGCACCAATGTGTTATAACCTATAAATTTTTTTTGTTTATTACATTTAAAACAACACACACACACACTCTCTCTCTCTCTCTCTCTCTCTCTCTCTCTCTCTCTCTCTCTCTCTCTCTCTCTCTCTCTCTCTCTCTCTCTCTCTCTCTTTGGGCTACTTTTCACTACCTCCCATTCCTTACCTCTCTCTAACAAATGATTTCTTTGTTGCTCAAAGTTTCATTTATATTGAAAATCAATCATGATTCAATTTTCCTTACTTTCTCCTATCTCGCACCATCGGTCACATCGCGGTATTTTCGAAATTTCCGGAAAATCCGCGATATATGTATATACATGCGTTATGAAAAAAATCCGCGAAGTGGTGAATCCGCGATGGTTGAACCGCGAAGTAGTGAGGGTTCACTGGTTTTGAGCTTACGCAGTGCAGGTGTTTTTATCTTCAATTAAAACTCTTGAACCCTTTTTTGGATAGCGTTTATTGTTGATGACTTTGGATTGTTTTTGGATTTTCTTTGACTTTTCAAAATGGCTGACCCTTCTCCGATTCCTAAATTTCGTAAATGTAATGCTAGGGATTGTAACAAACGTCTTCCAAAGGCCTCTCTCGACCCACATACCGTGTGTTCTAATTGCCGGGGTAAAACCTGCCAATTAGGAGATCGGTGTGATGAGTGCGTGGTACTTTCGGAATTCGACTGGCTAGAGTTTGATAAGTATTCTCGTAAGCTTGAGAGAAATAGGGTGAGGAGAAGTTCCTCTAGATCATTAGATTTTTCCTCCTCCCATGCTCCTGAACCTAATCCTTCCCCTGTAGTAGTTGTGCCTGAACCTTCTACTAGCACTCATGAACCATCCATGCGGGATATGTTGCTTGCCATTCAAGCGTTGGGCGAGAGAGTTGAGTCTTTGGCAACGGACCGTAATCAACTCATAGCGGATGTGAAAGTGTTGAAGTGTCAGAGTGCCACATTAGAAAATCGTGGGGATAAAGTGATTAGTGCGCAAAGTGTTTTTAGTGTTGCGACCGAGGGTTCGTCTGTTCGTGCTTGTCGTTCTCCTAGTCCGAGACCTCTTGCAAGCTCCCATGCACCAGGGAGAAGTAATGTCGTAGGACTTATGGGGACGAGAGGCTCTAACCAACGAACAGACGTTCCCTCTATGGTTTCGGGCGTGTCTCGTCAAGACCGCCCCTACCATAAGACGAGCGAGGCGGTTTTCTCCTCGTCATGTGAAGGCTTCTCGCGAAAGAAACCTTGGAGCAAAGTTTCTAGACCCTTAAAGCGGAAGTCAGTCCCTTCAGGACAGGTCCGGCGTCCTGGCTGTAGCCATTGGGACAGCTCTGACCCTGTGCAGTCATCGGAAGACTGCTCGCCGCCTAAACGAAAGCGTAACACGGGCTCCGAGAGTCTCAGTAAAGGCAATGTTTTGCCGTCACAGACGTTACCATCGTCTCGGCCCATACCGACTCCCGTTGATCCTAAATGGGTTGTCCTGCAGGATATGCAGAATAAGCTTGCCTCCCTTATGGAGGAGTAAACCGTTGAGCAGGTTCACGATGATCCTCGCCGTTACGCTGATCGAGATCCTGGCCGTCAGCCGCCCAAACGAGCCTTTACTCGTCCTGTTGACGTTACAAAGTCACGTCAGTCACGTGACTTGGAGCCTCACTCAATGCAGTCCCGTGTTGACTTTCAGCCGCTTGTTGACGTTCAGCCGCTGCCGCATGCTCGTGTTGACGTTCAGGACGTTCGCCAACCAGCTCAGTTGCCTTGTTTTGATGTTGAGCGTCAAGCACCGCAGTCAAGGGTTGTTTTGACTGCTCAATCTAGGCAGTCAAAGCAGTCTCGACTTGACGTCGAGCGTCCTCCCGCTCCTGTTGTTGTTGCTGGTCAGTCCTTTAAGCAGTTACATGACGTAGCGTCCTTGACTGCTACTGATGCTCCTTTGCGTGTGAACTTTGCTTGTCAAGCATTGCCACCACGGCAGGTCTCTCCCTTGCTTGAGACTCATCAATTGTCGGACGAGGTTCCTTCAGATGAGGATGTTGCTGATCCTCTGCCTACTGATAATCCTTTGGATGTTTTATCAGACGTGGAAGAACCTAAGGCTGCGCAACCTTCTATGGATTTTAAGAAAATCATGATGGTTTTTAAGGATCTTTTCCCAGATCATTTTGTTACTGCTGCTCCTCGTTCGCCTCCGTCTGAGTTTGCGCTAGGCTTAGCTGCTGCCAAGCCTTCCTTTACTAAGCTAGTGCGTTCTCGCTCTTCTAAGAGGGCTTTACGTCTTCTAGGCGACTGGTTGGTTACCAGGAGGAGTTTGGGGAAGACGGCCTTTGCCTTCCCTCCTTTTAAACTTGCTTCTAGAGCGAGCGTCTGGTATGACACGGGAGAAGTTTTCGGCTTGGGAGTCCCTGCCTCTGCCCATGGTGACTTCTCAAGCCTCGTAGACTCTCCCCGCCGCCTGGCCATGAGACGCTCTAAAATTTGTTGGTCCTCCTCGGACCTTGACCATCTCCTTAAAAGGGTTTACAGGGCCTTCGAAGTTTTTAACTTTTTAGATTGGTCTCTAGGAGCACTAAGCAGGAAGATCTCGTCTGCCGACCAGGATGTGTCCTTGCTTATTATGTCTTGTATGGACAAAGCCATCCGCGATGGCTCCAATGAGCTCGCCTCCACCTTTACGTCTGGAGTCCTGAAGAAGAGGGAAACCCTTTGCTCTTTCCTTTCAGCAGGAGTTACTCCCTGTCAAAGATCGGAACTTCTCTTTGCTCCCTTATCGGCTGCCGTGTTTCCTCAACAGCTGATCAAGGACATTGCTGCTTCGCTTGTACAGAAGGATACACATGACCTGATGGCTTCTTCTGCTCGCAAGGGAGCGCCTTCTTCATCCTTTGTTGTGAGACCCAGAATCAAGACTCCTGCGTCTAGGTTTATCCCGCCCTTTCGTGGCAGAGCTCCCAGCAGGGGAGGCGCTCGTGCCGACGGAAAGAGAGGCCAGAGGAGAGGATCCAAGTCCTCCCGTGGCAGAGTCTGACTGCCCACGTCCTCAGACAGCGGTAGGGGCCAGACTGAACAACTTCTGGTAGGCCTGGGAGAAGAGGGGTGCAGACCAAGAGTCTGTGTTGTTGCTCAAGGAGGGGTACAAAATACCTTTTGTACGCAGACCTCCTCTAGTAACAGTTCCTCTAGACCTCTCTCCCAGGTATCGAGAGGAGTCAAAGAGACAAGCTCTGCATCACCAGGTGTCTCTGTTGCTAGAGAAGGGAGCGGTGGTGAAAGTCTCGGACCTTCAATCACCGGGATTTTACAACCGTCTCTTCCTAGTCCCAAAGCATACGGGAGGTTGGAGGCCAGTGCTGGATGTCAGTGCGCTCAACGTTTTTGTTACGAAAACAAAATTTACGATGGAGACCACGAAGTCCGTCCTAGCAGCGGTCAGAGAGGGAGACTGGATGGTCTCTCTCGACCTGCAGGATGCGTACTTCCACATTCCTATACGCCCGGATTCTCAACCGTATCTGAGGTTTGTTTACAGGAATGTGGTGTACCAGTTTCGAGCACTGTGCTTCGGCCTCAGCCCTGCTCCTCTCGTGTTTACGAGGCTCATGAGGAATGTGGCAAAATTCCTTCATTTATCGGGAATTCGAGCCTCCCTGTACGTGGACGACTGGCTTCTCAGAGCATCGTCCAGTCATCGCTGTCTGCAGGACCTTCACTGGACGTTGGGTCTGGCCAAGGAGTTGGGACTGTTGGTAAACTTAGAAAAGTCTCAACTGGTTCCATCCCAGACGATTCTCTATTTGGGGATGGAGATTCGCAGTCTAGTTTTTCGGGCTTTTCCGTCTGCCACCCGAATAGAGCAAGCCCTGCTCAAAGTCCGACTCATGCTGAAAAAAGACCGTTGTTCAGTAAGAAGTTGGATGAGCCTCGTAGGGACTCTGTCATCCCTGGAGCAGTTTGTCTCGCTAGGGAGACTTCACCTTCGCCCTCTCCAGTTCCATCTAGACTCTCACTGGAACAAGAGCAAGACTTTAGAAGCTGTATCAATCCCGGTCTCCGAGCCAGTAAAAGCATGCCTGAACTAGTGGGACAGCAATATAAGTCTGAGAGAGGGTCTGTCCCTGGCAGTCAAGAACCCAAACCACGTGTTGTTCTCAGACGCGTCGGATTTGGGTTGGGGTGCGACTCTGGACGGTCAGGAATGTTCGGGTCTTTGGACGTCGGTTCAGAAGAGCATGCACATCAACGGCAAGGAGCTATTAGCGGTCCACTTGGCCTTGATGAGTTTCGAGAGCATTCTTCGAAACAAAGTGGTAGAGGTCAATTCAGACAACACCACAGCTTTGGCGTACATCTCCAAGCAAGGAGGCACTCACTCCCACTCACTGTTCGTCATCGCAAGGGACCTCCTCATCTGGTCAAAAAGTCGAGGCATCTCCCTGTTGACAAGATTCATCCAGGGGGACTTGAACGTCTTGGCAGACTGTCTCAGTCGGAGAGGTCAGGTGATCCCCACGGAATAGACCCTCCACAAGGACGTGTGCAAGAGTCTTTGGGCGACTTGGGGTCAACCCTCCATAGACCCCTTTGCCACCTCGTTGACCAAAAGGCTCCCGACCTATTGCTCGCCAGTCCCAGATCCAGAGGCGACCCACATAGACGCGTTTCTACTGGACTGGTCTCACCTGGACGTGTACGCATTCCCACCGTTCAAGATCGTCAACAAGGTACTGCAGAAGTTCGCCTCTCACGAAGGGACAAGGTTGACGTTGGTTGCTCCCCTCTGGCCCGCGAGAGAGTGGTTCACAGAGGTACTTCAATGGCTGGTAGACGTTCCAAGGAGTCTTCCTCTAAGGATAGATCTCTTACGGCAGCCCCATGTAAGGGATCTTCATCAAAGCCTCCCCGCGCTTCGTCTGACTGCCTTCAGACCATCGAAATATTCTCAAGAGCTCGAGGCTTTTCGAAGGAGGCAGCCAGAGCAATTGCGAGAGCTAGGAGAGCTTCTACCATCAGAGTATACCAGTCGAAGTGGGAAGTCTTTAGAGACTGGTGCAACTCAGCATCTATTTCCTCTTCCAGTACCTCTGTAGCCCAAATCGCAGATTTTCTCCTACATCTGAGAAATGTTCGCTCCCTCTCAGCGCCCACTATTAAGGGCTACAGGAGCATGTTGGCGTCTGTATTCAGACATAGAGGCTTAGATCTTTCCAATAATAAAGATCTCCAAGATCTCCTTAAGTCTTTCGAGACCTCTAAGGAGCGTCGTATGGCAACTCCTGGATGGAACTTAAACGTGGTCCTAAGGTTCCTAATGTCCGACAGGTTTGAGCCATTACATTTAGCCTCCCTGAAGGATCTCACCCTCAAGACGCTTTTCTTAGTGTGCTTGGCTTCGGCTAAAAGGGTCAGTGAGATCCATGCCTTCAGTAGGAACATCGGCTTTTCCACAGATAAAGCCACATGTTCACTTCAGCTTGGTTTCTTGGCCAAAAATGAACTGCCTTCTCGTCCTTGGCCTAAGTCATTTGATTTACCTTGCCTGCCAGAGATCGTAGGCAACGAGCTTGAAAGAGTACTGTGTCCAGTTAGAGCTCTGAAGTTTTATTTAGCTCGTACCAAATCCTTACGAGGTGGATCTGAGGCCTTGTGGTGCTCAGTTAAGAAGCCATCATTGCCTATGTCAAAGAATGCTTTGTCATATTTTATTAGATTTTTAATCCGAGAGGCTCATTCTCACTTGAGTGAAAAAGACCGTTGCTTGCTTAAAGTTAAGACGCACGAAGTAAGAGCTATAGCAACTTCCGTGGCCTTTAAACAAAACAGATCTCTGCGAAGTATTATGGACGCGACCTTTTGGAGAAGCAAGTCGGTTTTCGCGTCATTTTACTTAAAAGATGTCCAGACTCTTTATGAGGACTGCTACACACTGGGTCCATTCGTTGCAGCGAGTGCAGTAGTGGGTGAGGGTTCTACCACTACATTACCCTAATTCCAATATCCTTTTAATCTGTCTCTTGAAATGTTTTTAATCTTGTTTTGGGTTGTACGGAAGGCTAAGAAGCCTTTCGCATCCTGGTTGATTTGGCGGGTGGTCAAATGTCATTTCTTGAGAGCGCCCAGATTAAGGGTTTTGATGAGGTCCTGTTGTATGGGTTGTCGCCCTGGATACTTCAGCTCCTGGAAGTCTTTGAGCATCCTGAGAGGATGGCTGGGCTTCGTGAGGAAAGCGGACTAACAAGGCAGAGTAATCGTCAGAGTCAGCTTCCTTACCAGGTACCTATATTTATTTGGGTTTTGTTATGATATAACTGTCAAAAACTCTAAGCATATACGCCGTAAACTGTATTAATACTGGTCTCTACCCACCACCATGGGTGTGAATCAGCTATTATATATTCACCGGCTAAGTTTAATATTTAAAAATGATATTTTGATTATAAAATAAATTTTTGAATATACTTACCCGGTGAATATATAAATTATAGGCCCTCCCTTCCTCCCCGATAGAGACCCAGCGGAATGAGAAGAACTGAGGCTGTTTACATGTATATGCGGTATCTGGCCGATAGTTGGCGCTGGTGGGCACACCCGCAACCTTCATGGCGATCGCTCGCGAGTTTTTGTGTTTCTGTTGAGCCGTCCGAGACGTCAGCTATTATAAATTCACCGGGTAAGTATATTCAAAAATTTATTTTATAATCAAAATATCATTTTTCACAATTCTCTGACTACTGAGCATACACATCGTTGGTCGGGATGAAGGGCTCCGCCTTTCCTCCCCCTTCCTGTATGATCTCTCACTCTCTTTATGGAAAGTTTATGGAAAGAGAGAAATTGTGTGTGCCAAAGATTTCGGTATGCTCTGCTACTCCTTGCCTGTTGCAGAGTTCCAGAGACATCAGCCGAATCTTTAGAGCTCCTACCAAGGAAGAAGTCACCGAGCACAGGACGACCGATCTATCTGATTCTCTGGAGTCTGTTTAGTTTCTCTGCTTGATTTCATTGGAGGAGTAGTGCTGTACCAAATCCCAACTCCTGGAAATGCATTGAGGTACAAGGTACAAGGGCTCATATCCCTCCTACCATTGTCAAGTCTCTCCTACCAGGAACATTCCCTGGATGCTTCAGTGACTTCACAAACTTCAAAGGCTGACCTGAGAGATTTTTTTGAGGTGTTGTCCTGTGAACATGATCACTTCCATGCACACTGTTATCTGGCCGTGATCGTCCGTGTGCATGAGATTCTTCCTGCACAATCATACACAAATACAATCGTCTACATATGAGCAACCATAGGTACTATCGTCTATGCTTACGATATTCCACGAGCATGAACTTCCACACTCATAGATTTCACGGACATAATTGTCGAAGCACACGATCAAATCATCCACGGGCACAATTGTCTATGCCCATGGTCATCTACAAGGATCATCTACCATGGTCTCATTTTCCAGGCACTAAGGGTCCATGTGCTATGTTCCAGTTTACTAACAGTGTCCAAATGCTCTGTCATAGCTTGAGTAGTCTTACTGTGTTGTGGTCAGTCATTGCATTTTCCGTCTTCTCTTGGCCAGCCGAGTGGCGAAAACACCCATGACCGATCTCTCCCTAAGTACGCGTTGGAGTGATTGTACTGTATGTACCAGGAATGAATCAACATTGCCCAACCAAGTGATGAGAACACCTTTGGCTGATTTCTCCCTGTGTACTCTTGGGAGGGAGGGTATGTACAGTATGTTGAACGTATTTACTCAGGAACATTACCCTACAGTAGTACCTTCTAACCTCGAACGTGAGGGTAGAAGTTACGTATCGGGAACATTCTTTTCCCCAAAAATATGTTTTGGTAAGCTATGCATGTACATGTATTCACTGCCTATGTCAAACTCAACACGATTGGACATCTCACACCTGTTCTTCTGTGACTTTCGGGTCATATAACTCCGGCTTCTGCTTCATTCCGGCATTCCCAGTACATGTACTGTACTGTACACACTGTCAGTGGGAAAGAATCCTATAATCCTTTTCAGAGCTTGTACGGGCTATGAGGTCTTCAATTCACAACGCCAACTTTTCCTTTTGCTTTTTCTCTTCGAGTTTCGTTATCAAAGGGAGTGTTTCAATTGTGTTCTCTCCCTGCAAGATAGCAAGTGTCTCCTCACAGTTGTTCCCCACAATCATCATTTTCCTCGGGGTCTGTCGTAACTACCAGAAACCATATGATCAACAGCCGTGTTCGGAAACCATATGGTTGGCAGCTGTGATCGGAAACCATATGGTTGGCAGCCGTGATCACAAATTATGCGGTTGATAACTGCAATTGGGAATCGTGCGATCGGTAGCGTTGATCAGGAATCATGCTATTAGAACTACATGATCGGGAACTTACGCTCATTCTTCAGGTGATAGTTATCTTCAAGTCACCAGGTAATTAGTTCAACTACTCCTGTTACCTATTACTTCCCAGCTCTTATACTACCCTGAAGGGGAGGAAGATAATGCCACTGAAACACAGGAAGACCAATCTGGCAGAGTCATGTGAGTCTTCACCTGAATCCTCTGCATGGTTTCGTGTAGGAGCAATGCTGTACCAAACGCCAACCCCTAGGAGTGCTTTTCATTACAAGATACAGAAGCTCACGCTAGTTTGTGTAGAATGACTCTTTTGTATGACATGACAAAGCTTTTTAGAGGTTTCAGGTCCCCTTACAGAGTGCCAATGACCTTTATTCGCTGAATGGGTACAGAGGAAAATATCCTAGAGCATTCCTTCTGCTGACTCATGCACCTTTAGCTAGCTGTGCTGATCTAATAGGATTTTGGAATTACAGTACCATCCCTGTTCGAATGCAGGAAGTCAAAAATATCAAATCTACCCTACCTTTCAGGAAGAACCTGTCAGAGGTACTAGTCCTGAAGGCAGGAGTCTCGTACAACAGGTCCATGGATATCCTTATGATTTATCATACATAGCTACTGAACAAATCGTGTTGTGAACCTAACTTTCCCCTGGTGATGAAGTAATTGCTCCGTTATGTGCTTGATTGGATGCTAGATGCATCTCTCCATCCTCCCAGATGAGGGAGAGGATGGATGAAAAGTATGCTGTCAAATTCTCATAATGACCATACAGTACATTCAGACACAATATTGTAACAGATATAGGCTCTTCCACGACTGCCTACCCAGCACCTGGTAGGGACCTAACCTAACTACTGTGACATTTCATGTAACACTATCCTCCTTTACCACCCCGCAAGTCTTAGGTTAAGGTCAAAGGGAAGGTTACTCTACCTTGTGCCAGCCGTCAGCTACCACTACTACCTAGTTAAAAGTTTAAATGGGCATTCCGGGTTTGTTGAAGTCATACTCCTATTAAAGGTTTCAGGTTTGATATAGTTATAAAAAATACAATTGTTCCAACATGAATACAAATCTTTGTTCTTTACATAGGAGATAGGAAATACCGCAAGCTGGAACACGGCCATGAAAACTTTTAATAAGGTGTCAACAACTGTTCAGCATGTTACCTGTGAGTAGTGAAGAAGCACCACTCCCCATACCGCTCTATTCACTTACAACAATCCTACATTGATTTAAGCCATGTTTGAGAGTGACCGTTCTCTTCCATGCTCCTGGAACTAGTTTTCCTAATAATTACTTGTTCCGTAACCGAAATACAAACCACGCTATTTACATTGGGTTTACCTTTTAGCGCAGCTGAAATGGCAAGCCATTAGAATTTAACGAGGGTGTATTACCCCCACGCTAGTTAGCGGGGGGGTAGGGGAGTGGTAGCTAGCTACTCCCCCTCACACACAGGTGAATGCTCACTTTCACTTTTGGCTCGGACTGGGACAGCCGTCTCTGTCTTGGTCCTCGCCTGGAAGCCATTGTTTGTTTTGTCTTTACTTAATCGCTTACTTTTCTTTTACTCATATATATATATATATATATATATATATATATATATATATATATATATATATATATATATATATATATATATATATATATATATATATATATATATATATATATATATATATGTGTGTGTAAACATATTTTCATGTTTGTATAGATATTTGAGTATAGAAATCAGTAAGTTTCCTTTTCAGATTTGTGTGTGTAGTGTACGATATCTCCGTGGAGTCCTCAGCAGTTAGGCCACCACGGCGTAATTTTATGGGTTGCGATCGAGTTTGACTTCGGTCTTTCTCTCACTCTCGAGGTCGTTCACCCTTTTACTACGTGTTACTACGCCCTTGTAGCTTCCTTCCCGTATGGGGAGGTTGCTACGCCGTACGTTTTGTCTCAATTAGTTTATGAATCTAATTGTAGTTTTTAATTTTTCAGCTTGTAGAACGATTCCTTTCGGGGTTTTCGTTCTTTCTTTAGTGTTCATTCTTTTTTAAATTACATAATTACATAGTTTCATAATTATAATTGTTATAATTCTGTTTTGGTTACAGCTCTCCTTCCGTGAGTGTAAGTGGTTGTGAGGGTACGTGCCTGGTGTGTAATTCTTGTTTCCTTTCCCTCGGGATTCCTCTTCGGAGCCTTCCCGGGGGAATGAATGTGTACTGATGTTTTTTGTTTTAATTTTTTTACAGTTACCGATCTAGTTCGTTTCTGTAATATGGCTACAGTGTGAGCTGTCTTGTGGAGGCCTGGGGATTCGGCTGTTGCTGCCTCCCCTTTGGATTTTTGTCAGGGGCGTGTCTCCTTCTACTGGAAGTACTCCCGTGACGATTGACAGCTCTCCAGTTCATTTTAGAACCCAGGAGGCTTGCCTCCTTGGGTGGGTAACTTTCCTTCCGAGGGAAGTTTTTCCTGTCCAGGCTTGAGTTTTTCCCCTTTTGGGGGTTCTTCTCTTGCCTTTTTTTTCGTGCGACTATGCTCAAAGGGCTGGGCAACTGCAGGAGCCCCTCTTCGGAGGATTGCTCTTTTTAGGTCACTGGCTGACCAGTCTCTTCTATGAAGTGTTTCTCTTTCGTTCGTGAGAGAGTACACTCATAGACTCCTCTTCGGAGATTTCTTCTGCTGCTGATGCTGTTGGCCTCCTTCAGCGTAAGGCTCACCGTGCGCCTCGTTGTAAGGGCCTCTCATCTCCCTATAAGGGGGCTAAGAGGCACCTTTTTGAATCTACGTTTGCAGCCTACAACTCCTTCATCCGCCCTGATGCAGATGAACAGCAGTCTGACGGGCAACGGTCTTCCCGACGGACAACGGTCTTCCCGACGGAAAATGGTCTCCCTGACGGACAACGGTCTTTCGACGGACAACGGTCTTCCGACGGACAACGGTCTTCCGACGGACATCAGTCTCCCGGTGGACAGGCATGGTCTTCCGGCCTGCTCCTGCTCAGTGTTAGCGCCCAGGCGCGCTCCTGCTCATCAGCGCTTCCTGATCGCTAGCGCTCTCCTGTTCGTCAGCGCTCTCCTGCTCGTCGGCGCTCTCCTGCTCGTCAGGACTCTCCTGCTCGTCGGCGCTCACCTGCTCGTCGGCGCTCTCCTGATGTTCGCCCTCCTCGCCAGTGCTCTCCTGCTCATCAGCTCTCTTCTGAGCGTCAGCGCTCATTTGAGGATCATCGCCCTGCGGTCTCTGACCATCCTACAGTTCCTGCTGAGCTCCCTGCTCGCCATCAGTCTTCTGACCCTGTGGCTACGCGACATCGTTCAGCGCGTGTGTCAAAAGCACATGTTCGCCAACCTGCCTGCGATCTTCCTGTTCCTGCTCGTGAACGCGCCGCGCCACCTGTTCCTTCACAGGATCTCACGCGTCAACCTCCTGCTCGCCAGCGATCTCCTGCTCGCCAGCGATCACCTACGCTCCAGCGATCACCTGCTCGCCAGCGCGCACAGGCGATTTTAGTATCGCCTATTCGCCAGCGTTCTCCCACGCGTCAACGATCGCCTACGCGCCAGCGTTCACCTGCTCGTCAGCGCGCTCAGGGGATTTTGGTATAGACTTTTCACCAGCGTTCTACGCGTCAGTGATCACCTGTTTCTCGGCGATCTCCGGACCGCCCGGCCAACGTTCTCCAACGTTTCGTCAGCCGGAGGTTCTAAAGGGACATGGTTCGCTGGCTACTAGCTCGCCATTGCGCGATCGCTCACCGGCGCATGCTGCTCGCTATCGCTCGCCAACGCGTCGCCATGCCACAACGCGCCATTGCCTACCTGCGCGTCAGCGCTCACCAGCTCACCACCGATCTCCTGTTGATCCACATCGCCAGCGGTCTTCCTCACCCACGCGGCAGCGCGTTTCCTCGCCATCGCGCCCATTCACCTGCCCACTCACCTGCGCGCCCGCGCGATCATTCGCCTGCGCGCCCGCGCGATCGCTCGCCCGCGTTCCCACGCAACCATTCGCCCTCGCGCGACCATCGTTCGCGGCGAATTCTGCAGCCGGGGATAACAGCAGGAACGCGTGTTCCTAGACAACCCTTGGGATCGCCTCCACCCAAACACTGGTTGGTAGTGCAGGACAAGGATACTACTGAGGAGAGGTTAGTACATTCTTCCCCACCTTCTTTTCAGGCAGGTACTTTGGGGTCCACTCCAAAGGATCGCCCGATCCCTTTCCCTTTAGCGAGGATTTCGGACTCTGTGTCCTTGGAGCAACAGACTTGGTTTGGTACTCTGGCACGGGCGTTAGTGAGGGTTATGAAACCAGCACTCGCCGACCAGGGTAACAAACCAACGGCTGTCTCTCCTACGCTGAAGAGAAAGAGAGGAGTGGACTTCGTGGTGACTTCCCCCAGGGCGAAGTTGGTTCCAAGAGGTCGGTCGCGAAGGCCCCTTCTCCTGCTCGAGGGCTTTCTCCTTCTCCCGTGGACGGAGCCTTTCCGTCCTCAGGTGAGTCCAGTGGGGCGGTAGTCTTCCCCTCGGCACCAAGGGGGGAGACTTCGCTTCATGGAGGAGAATCATCTCCTGAGGAAGGGGCCCTTCGAATCTCTTTGTTGGGATCCTGTATCCCTCCCAGGAGGGAATCCAAGGACTCCATGACCGTCCCGAAGTCCTCCTCAAGGATTTGCCAGGAACCCACGACTACCCGGGGGAATGTCCACGTTTTACCCCAGGAAGAGATCCCTGGGGCAGGAGACTTAGCTGCCAGCCCGCAGGGAGGAGAACAGCAGGAATCCGAACATACCTTCTGGCAGGTCCTAAGCCTGATAAGGCAACTTAACGGGCTTATGGATCCAGTCATCGCCCCGTGAAGGCAAAGACACGATCTTGGATGAAGTGTCTGACGTTAGGAAAGCCACGAAGTCCAGTGCGGCTCTGCCCTGGTCTCGGGGTCTGAAGAGTGCCAGAGCTAGGGCCATCCTTGAGAAGAGTTTATTTGTGCCCAAGGACAGAGACTTAGACAGCGGCTGTGCGTAGGAAGTCGACTTCTGTTTTTCACTCCTCCAAGGCGCTTTCTTCCAGACTCTGCAGGGCTCCAGCGCCTTTTTCTTTCAACCACGTCGGCCTAAGTTATCGGCTACGACAACTGAGACAAGGTGTCCAATTGCAGTTTCCTCCTGTCAGGAACAGATGGCACGGGAGGCTCCCCCAGGGGGGCATAGTCCTAGAGGGAGCGGCAGAGTTCACGAACTCTAGGATTGCAGGTTTCACGCTGGGAGGATGCCTAAGGTTACTCATCCGGATGACAGCTTCCCGGTGCCCATTCCCGCACGATCTCTGTGATCAGAAAAGGATATCGCGCCTGCCGTCTCTGTCAGCGAATTCAGTGTCTCTGAACCTCTATGCCATAGCGTCGGCAAGAGTTGCCCGGTTGGGCAGAATGACCCATACCTTAGGCGAAGGTCCTCCATAGGATCATCGACGGCTTTCTTGTTAGGAAGGATCTGAGAGGGGAGTTCCGTAGTCGACCTCTCAGCCCTGATCAAGCTTGTCGAACAAACTTCGGCCAGCGTAGAACAGCAGAATCGATCAGACTGGTAACGAGGCGACAGGACTCCTTAAACCCTGGCCCGGAAGGACGGGTACTTTCAGTTTCCATTCCATCCATCTTCCAGGGAGCTTGTGGAATTCAGCCTAGACTGCAGGTATTCCTGCTTATGATGCAGTGTGGCGATCCCGCCGTGGCATCGCAGGTTTTTTTCCCCAGAGAACTCTCTCTGCTTTCCTCATGGCCGCTCAGGTGCAGGCTTCCGCCTCCTTCGCTTTTTGGAGGGCTGGTCAACTCCGGTAGGCTCGGGTTCGACCTTCTTCAGCGCCGGGACAAGCTTCCGGATGCTTACCATGAGTGTGGGTTCATGGTATTTTTCTAGGAGCCTTCTCTTCTTCTGCCTCAACATCTGGAGTATCTGGCCATGATATTGAGTCAACGGCCTTACCGCTTTGGAAACCCCGCTTCTCGTCCATCCAGCGAGGTTAAGCAACGTCGGTTCTGGTCGGTACTTGGATGGGTGACCACCTGGGGACGCCAGATTCTGTTGCCACATCCTCCGAGCCTTCCCTTCAGTTGACTGTGGCAAGGCTGAGGAGAGTCGCAGTACCTGTTCTCAGTCAAGCAGAGCTTTCAGCCCTACCTTGGAACGTTTCCTAGTTCTCCTTTCCTCATTGACCCGTCTATAGTTCAAACGGTCGCCTCAGGATAAGTTCCATGTGGGGCGGTCCAAGTTCCGGTGGTTTCAGGCAACGATTAACCGGACTTCCTGGCCCCTATGGGACCAGCGGAACTATTAGACCTGCAATGGGTGTTGACCTATGGAACCTCTTGATGGGAGTGGATATTCTCGTCCTTTCCCCACATTCTTGATGCTGTTCTCGGACTCGTCAAAGGAAAGGGGGGGGGGCATGTTCCGGTCCGGGCCTATGGTCAGGACCTGAAGGATACCTCTCCATCATTCAGGCAGGCTTAGGGGCCGTAGTCTGGCCCCTCTACAGATCCTACAACTCCTACCGAGTCGCTCCGACTTCATGATTCTGACGTGTTCTAACCAGCAGGCGACGCATTTTCACACCTTCACATCTTGCAGTAGAGATACCGAGATGATTGAGATACTCTCAATACCACCATCGGCTCTCTCATTCCAGGCAGAGGAATGTTCTCTCCGACTATCCGAGCAGAGCCTCCTAGAGAGAGTGTACCTGGGGGTCTTTGGCCTTGAGTAACCAGCAAGTCCTGGTTTGGGGGACCTGATCGCGACAGCTTGGAACCTCAAGCTTCCGCTGTTCTTCCCCCCAATCTCAGACCCCGAGACTCCGGCAAGATGCATTCCGGTGATGGTGGGACAACTTCGACGCCTGCGTCTTCCCTCCTTTTTGTCTGTGGAGAATGGGTCTCAACAAGACCAGGTTGTCTGTCAACCTTTCAATGGGAGAGCTCCACTGGACTATGCGCAGAACAGTTTCTGGACCCTCTGCTTCCCCTGACGGAACTCCCGGGAGAGCTTCTCCCACGACACAGACTACTCAAACAACCACTCTGCAACATCTTTCATGAACCGGGGCGTCGCTTCGGCTTCATGCCTGGAGACACTACGCCTCCTCCTCAAGAAGAGACAACCCGCTACAGTCGCGGGACGGAGGTCGCGTCATCTGCGATAGTCATCTGCAGGGGTCTTCCAGGCAAAGTGAAGAGTCTTCGGTGGTTGGTGCCGTGGGAGATATACCTTTTCCCTGGAGGCCTCTTCTCCAGCAATAACGGTCTTATTGCCTTTCGGCGGGAGGAAACTTCTTTCCGCTCTTGGCAATGAAGCCTGTTGCTCTGCCTTTCCCTGACCTTCAGGCTTAAAGGAATAACTTTTTCCTGCCTGCTGGATCTTTCCTCGCTCATGCAAAGCTACGATCGTCCCTGCCCTAGTCGGAGGAAGACCTCCAACTTGGAGCATGGCTCGGACCTTTTAGTCCCTTAAGAGATCTCCTCAAGACCCTTTACGACAGGCCTCGGATTGTATTCCGTCTTGGGTCTCCTGCTCACTCTGGCCACAGCCAGTGTGTATGCAATCTTCTTGGTCTCGTACGACTCCCCCCTTTCTAAAGAAGAGGGGAAGGCAACATTCAGGTTCGCTCCTGAGTTGTTGGCTAGACTCAGAATCTTGGGGTCCCGGCCCTTTGGTCCAATTCCTTCAAGATTTCGAGTCTCCATTCTGTATCTGATGTCCCAAGACCTTCTCTTTCTTACCAGTAAAGGAATCGAGAGGTTAGCGCTGGGAACAGCTGCAGTTTGTCCTCAGTTGCAGCCGATTTGGGAGCACAAGGAGGACACGGGGGAGAGTCACCAGTATACCTCTTCAGCCCGGACTCAAGGACATTCATCTCGACCTGTCTCCAGACCCTCCCCCGTCACGTCGCCCTACAGTACGATGTTGGATACATCGCAATGTCCCTCGTCTTCGAGTAATACTACTCTGTGACGCAGGTGCTACAAGCTGGAGTCTGGAAGCGTCTAATGACCTTCGCAGCCCGCTTCCTGCAGGGCGTGACCCACAGGAGTTTCGATACGTTTTCTATCACTCTGTGGTGGCTACACAACAGCTGGTCTAACCTCAGGCTCCTTTTTGGACAGGTAGCAGAAGGTTGAGGGCATTGTTATCAGGTTTTAGTCTGCATGAACGAAAGAAGTATGTCTGGCCCTTATTTCATTCTTCATCATCCCCTCTACGGGGAAGCAGCATCCTGGTCTCTGCATAGGTGACCTTGAACCTCTGCAGGTAAACCATGCTTCCTTGTGTTCCGAGTATTGAGTCAATACTGTCGCGTCCCCCATACCCTGACGAGGTGGTATTGGGAATGTCCTAACCCAGAGTTCCTTATGGAACTCCAGCTCAACTGCCTAGGACGGGTCACACTTCTTCCTTCACACACAAGCTTATGTAGGCCACACGGTTCGTTGCGGAGCAAGGAACTTGTGAGGTGCAGGGACTCCTTTTCTCGAGTGCGACTCTCTCGGATTCTGAGTCCCCGGGTAAAGCCAAAGCCAGTATGGCTGGGGACTTTCCACCCTACCTAAGGGGTAAGTCACCCTATGTAAATAGCGTGGTTTGTATTTCGGTTACGGAACAAATGACAAATTCGAAGATAATTTGTATTTTTCCTAACCATACAAACCTTAGCTATTTACACATATCTGCCTGCCAGCCCTGTCCCCCAAGACAAGTTCTACCTCTAAGTGAAAGTGAGCATTCACCTGTGTGTGAGGGGGGGAGGGGTAGCTAGCTACCACTCCCCCCCCCCCCCCCCCCGCTAACTAGCGCGGGGGTAATACACCCTCGTTAAATTCTAATGGCTCGCCATTTCAGCTGCGCTAAAAGGTAAACCCAATGTAAATAGCTAAGGTTTGTATGGTTAGGAAAAATACAAATTATCTTCGAATTTGTCATTTTAATCAGTGGCTTTTAGGTCAAAGAACCTGGCATCTGCTTAGTTCTATTCCCAGTACTATACTGTACACAATACTAATGGTTTGTATTCCAGTTACGGAACAAATGACAAATTCGTAGATAATTTGTATTTTGCCTAACTGTACAAACCTTACCTATTTATAGAAATTTGCCCGCCAGCCCTATCCCCTTGAAGTCCTACCTCCAAGCAAAGTGAGCTCAATCACAGGTGTGTGAGGGGGGTGGGGGTGGGGCGGGCAGTAGCAAGCTACCCTCCCCTACCCCCACTAACTAAGTTAGCAGGGTGTTGGTAGTTAACCCTCGCTAAATTTTAATGGCTCGTCATTTCAGCTACGCCGAAAGTAATACCCTTAATAAATAGCTAAGGTTTGTATAGTTAGGAAAAAAACAAATTATCTGTGGATTTGTCATGTTTGTCTTGGGAAAGGGGGGATGCTTTTGCGGCATGGTTATGTCAGGGGCAGAAACGGATCCTCTCCAACTTTGTCCTCAGTGCAGAGGACACACCTGGATGAAAACGTCTCCATACGCTGAATTTTGGGAGTGGTCATCCTCCCAATGGGAGTGGCATGGCAGAATTAGGAAGAAGTCTAAAAGTGATTCTTTGCCTTCAGAGTCTTCCTCGAAGTCCAAAAAATTCCAATGACTTATTCTCCTGGTACCCTCCTTTTTGCCGCTTCGTGTTCAGCCTCCTCCGATGGTCAATCAAACAAGAGTGGTGACCCTTGAACTTTCAGGCAACTCTCGGGCCAGGGGGCTCTTCCCATCTTTCTTAGTGGGACAGTAAAAGCTTCCTCCCCTGGGGAGTTTACTGCTCAAGACACCTTACATCTTCTCTGTCCTTCACTGGGACTTCGCGGGTTCCTGTCGAAGGACAGGCTTCTATAGATGTTGGTTCATGGGCAGCAGGATAGTTCTTCTGTTTCTAATGGGGTTGACTTCAGTGCTTCCCCCTCTAGAGCCAACAGGAGGGAATCCCTTATGTTCATTCTTTGCCCCCCTGGACCTTCATTGGCAGTAACAGGTCTTTTCCCATCTGAGGACCTTTAGGTAGCACCTTTCAGTGTGAGTTCACATGCAAGCTTATCCTCCCAGTGGCAGCGCTCATGTGAGCGTAGCCCCAGCATTTGCATCTGTCAGAGTTAGCACGCTCAATCGAATGTTCTTCCAGCCCTCTCACACCTTGGAGTGAGCTCATATGTTGAGCTTGGTCAGCGCTAGGAAGAGCTTGACCATCCTCTCCTTCTGAGCATGCCGACCCTTAAGGCACCTTTGGCAGGCTCCCTCGCAAGCGTGATAGATTCCCTGTACCTGGGAACTCATATATTGTACCCAGATAGCTCGTAACTTTCAACACGACTTGTTGCTTGAGTGCTATGGCTTTTTCATTTAGCGATCATCTAGCGGAAAGGTGGTTCGCCCACCGAATCCAAGATGTATCAGCACACACAGGGAGCTTTGTTCATGCATCAGGTGCATTCGCCATTACCCTCACCTGCAGGAATTGAGAAGTTTACTTGCTATCTGTATGCATGTTCAGGCTTTGCGGCCCATTCGCGAGCCATAGCGATCTCCAAATACAGTCATATCTCTCTACATGAAAGAATCTGCTTATAAAATTTTCATGCGGTAAAACGAGATGCAAATATTTTTCAGACTCACATCGTGAAAAAGGTTTCATGATAAAAAAAAGAGATTTGTCAGCCAGGCCGAGAGTAAAATAGTCACCCATTAAAAAGAAAGAAAACAGGTTATTTACACAAAAGAAAATATATCTCTCTATTGTAAGGGCAACTATAAAAGTTCAGTACATATGGTACTGTATATATTGTACAGTGGTACCTCTACATAGGATCTTAACTCTTTCCAGAAACTGCTTCGTATGTTAAAACAATCGTATGTTGGAGCAAATATTCCCATAAGAATACACTGTAATTTGTATAATTCGTTCCACACCCCAAAAACCTATATTAACTCCTTAATAAATTACTACATATAATTACACATAACAATAACATAACTGCAAAATATGAAAGAAGCATGTAAAAAAGATAATTATAAAGAAATAATAAATAAAAAATGTGTTTTATTGTCACTTTACCTTAGAGACAGGCCAACGCAGGTGTAGGATTTGCTACGCCAGGAGGAGACGGACGATCGGCGAGAAGGTAGACATGGTGTTAACATGTTCTTTAAATAAATACTCTCTCTCTCTCTCTCTCTCTCTCTCTCTCTCTCTCTCTCTCTCTCTCTCTCTCTCTCTCTCTCTCTCTCTCTCTCTCTCTTTTTTGTTCATCTTCACTGTTAGTGTTAGAGACATCTATTAATTTTTTCTGAGAGAGAGAGAGATTAAACAAAAAATGTGTTGTGTACATATGATTTTTAACAGCGTCAACGAGTTGGAAGACAATTAAATGTAACTTAAAAAACAATATCAGTGAATCTGAATTCCTTTATTAACTAAAACAAATATTGATACAAACACACTCGTCGTGTGCGTATGCGCAAACACACACACATGCAGGAGGAGATACGATCGGTGAGGAGGTAGAACATGGTGACTGCGATAACGTACCGTAACTTACACTACGGAAACTTTAATCTAACTTAGCTTATTTATTTTTTTTATTTTTATATTTCATATTTCTTACATATTTTTCGTTTGATTTTTAATTTTCATCACTTTCAGTGACGAGTTACGGTACGTTATTGCAGTCACCATCTCTAACACCTCCCTGACCGTCTGTCTCTTACAGCGTAGCAATTCTTGCACCTGTGTGAAGTCTCTAACACTATAACAGCGAAGAAGAACGAGAGAGAGAGAGAGAGAGAGAGAGAGAGAGAGAGAGAGAGAGAGAGAGAGAGAGAGAGATTTTATTTAAAGAACATGTTAATGCTATGTTTAGAGAGAAACAGATAAAGAGAGAAGACTTTTTTAAAAGAGCTTGTTAATGCTATCTTGGTTTTCTTTGCTTCACTTTTTTCTTTCTTTCTGTTCATCACGCTGGCCCTTCTCACAAATGATCGTTGCCAACAATCTCTTTGTCCTTTATCCCTATCAACAAAAGGCATTCTATCTCTTCCAGGGTATTGCTACGATGTCTTGTAATAATGGTGATTCCTTCGATGGTTTATCTGCTTTAATGGCTGCCTTCTGCTTGATGATCGTCGAAATCATACGCCTATTCTAGGCATATTGTTTAGCCATATCACTCACATGCACACTGCTCTCATGTTTTTCTATAATTTCTTGCTTCAATTCTAATGAAAGAATTGCCTTCTTCCTTTTCTCACCTCTACCTGTACTGAAACTTAGCTTCTTAGGCACCATGATTATAGGTAAAATCAAAAAGGAAATGTGAGAAAAGGAAGAAAATAAGCACTGTTAATAACAGACCAAACAGAGGACAACCACACGATACACCCAAGAACAGAGAACAGAGCACTCGACGCTCAATGGCGTCCCTCTTACATTCTACCATCTATCGGCGTAAACAAGATCTACATCGGATGTTGGAGCATTACTTCGGGTGTCGAGACAGAAATTTGGTCGAATTTTTCTTCGTATGTTGGAAAATTCGTATGTTAGGACAATTGTATGTAGAGGTTCCACTGTATATGTACCTGTATAGTATTGTACTGTAGTTAATGTATTATTTTCAATTTATTATTGCATTATGTTTTAATAACTACCTAATTTACAGGTATTAATAGTTAGTTTAGGTATGATAAAAAAAAAGATTTTTCCCAGCCAGGCCGAGAATAAAAGTCACCCATTAAAAAGAAAGAAAATAGGTGGTTTACACAATAAAAGAGGTATCTTTATTGTAAGGGGAACTATAATAGTACAGTACATATGGCATTTGTTCCGTAACCGAAATACAAACCACGCTATTTACAAAGGGTTACCTTTTAGCGCAGCTGAAATGGCGAGCCATTAGAATTTAACGAGGGTGTATTACCCCCGCGCTAGTTAGCGGGGGGGGGGGGGGGGGGGTAGGGGAGTGGTAGCTAGCTACCCCTCCTCCCCCTCACACACAGGTGGATACTCACTTTCACTTTTGGCTCGGACTGTGACAGACGTCTCTATCTTGGTCCTCTCTTGGCAGCCATTGTTTGTTTTGTCTTTACTTAATCGCTTACTTTTCATTTACTCAATATATATGTAAACATGTTTTCATGATTGTATATATATTTGAGTATAGAAATAAGTAAGTTTCCTTTTCAGATTTGTGTGTGTAGTGTACGATATCTACGTGGAGCCCTCGGCAGTTAGGCCTCCACGGCGTAATTTTATGGGTGGCGATCGAGTTTGACTTATGTCTCTCTCTCTCTCTCTCTCTTGAGGTCGTTCACCCTTTTACTACGTGTTACTACGCCCTTGTAGCTTCCTTCCTGTGTGGGGGGGGGGGGGGGGCGGTTACTACGCCGTACGTTTGTCTCAATTAGTTATGAATCTAATTGTAGTTGTTTTTTGTTTTTCAGCTTGTAGAACGATTCCTTTCGGGGTTCTCGTTCTTTCTTTAGTGTTCATTCATTTTTAAACATTTTTAAATTACATAATTACATAGTTACATAATTATAATTGTTATAATTCTGTTTCGGTCACAGCTCTCCTAATTTACAGGTATTAATAGTTAGTTTAGGTATGATAAAAAAAAAGAGATTTGCCAGCCAGGCCGAGAATAAAATAGTCACCCATTAAAAAGAAAGAAAATAGGTGGTTTACACAATAAAAGAGGTATCTTTATTGTAAGGGGAACTATAATAGTACAGTACATATGGTATTTGTTCCGTAACCGAAATACAAACCACGCTATTTACAAAGGGTTACCTTTTAGCGCAGCTGAAATGGCGAGCCATTAGAATTTAACGAGGGTGTATTACCCCCGCGCTAGTTAGCGGGGGGGGGGGGGGTAGGGGAGTGGTAGCTAGCTACCCCTCCTCCCCCTCACACACAGGTGGATACTCACTTTCACTTTTGGCTCGGACTGTGACAGACGTCTCTGTCTTGGTCCTCTCTTGGCAGCCATTGTTTGTTTTGTCTTTACTTAATCGCTTACTTTTCATTTACTCAATATATATGTAAACATGTTTTCATGATTGTATATATATTTGAGTATAGAAATAAGTAAGTTTCCTTTTCAGATTTGTGTGTGTAGTGTACGATATCTACGTGGAGTCCTCGGCAGTTAGGCCTCCACGGCGTAATTTTATGGGTGGCGATCGAGTTTGACTTATGTCTCTCTCTCTCTCTCTCTCTCTCTTGAGGTCGTTCACCCTTTTACTACGTGTTACTACGCCCTTGTAGCTTCCTTCCCGTGTGGGGGGGTTGCTACGCCGTACGTTTGTCTCAATTAGTTATGAATCTAATTGTAGTTGTTTTTTGTTTTTCAGCTTGTAGAACGATTCCTTTCGGGGTTTTTGTTCTTTCTTTAGTGTTCATTCATTTTTAAACATTTTTAAATTACATAATTACATAGTTACATAATTATAATTGTTATAATTCTGTTTCGGTCACAGCTCTCCTTCCGTGAGTGTAAGTGGTTGTGAGGGCACGTGCCTGTTGTGTAATTCTTGTTCCTTTCCCTCGGGATTCCTCTTCGGAGCCTTCCCGGGGGAATGAATGTGTACTAATATTATTTGTTTTATTTTTTTTTACCGATACCGATCTAGTTCGTTTTTGTAATATGGCAACGGTGTGAGCTGTCTGGTTGAGTCCTGGGGATTCGGCTGTTGCTGCCTCCCCCCTTGTATTTTCGTCAGGGGCGTGTCTCCTTCTACTGGAAGTACTCCCGTGATGACGGACAGTTCTCCAGTTCATTTTAGAACACTCAGGAGGCTTGCCTCCTTGGGCGGGTAACTTTCCTTCCGAGGGAAGTTTTTCCTGTCCAGGCTTGAGTTTTTCCCCTTTTGGGGGGTTCTTCTCTTGCCTTTTTTTCGTGCGACTATGCTCTTGGTGCTGAGCGGTCGCACCTGCAGTTTTGCTCAAGGGGCTGGGCAACTGCAGGAGCTCCTCTTCGGAGGATTGCTCCTTTTAGGTCACTGGCTGACCAGTCTCTTCCACGAAGTGTTTCTCTTTCGTTCGCGAGAGAGTACACTCATAGAGACTCCTCTTCGGAGGTTTCTTCTGTTGCTGTTGCTGTTGGCCTCCCTCGCCGTAGGCCCACCGTCCGCCTCTTCGTAAGGGCCTCTCATCTCCCTATAAGGGTGCTTGAGGCGACTTTTTGGATCTCCGTATGCAGCCTACAACTCCTTTTTCTCGATCTTCCGCCTTGGTGCAGATGGACAGCAGTCAGATCTCGTCTTCCGACGGGCAACGATCTTCCCGACGGACAAAGGGCTTCCCGACGGACAGCGGTCTTTCGACGGACATCAGTCTCCCGGCGGACAACGATCCCTTCGGGGCAAAGGGTTGCCCCCACGGGGGTTCTTCCCTTGCGTGTCAGGGTTTCCCTGCGCGCCCTTCTGCTGTGTTCTCTCCTGCTCCTGCTCAGTGTTAGCGCACAGGCGCTCTTCTGCTCATCAGCGCTCTCCTGTTCGTCAGCGCTTTCAAGATGATCATCCCTGCTGTTCCTGTTGGTTCCTGTTACGCGCCCTGTGCGCCCACGTTCGCCCTCGCGATCTAGAACTTCGGTTCAGGTCGGGGTCAAGGACTCTTCTACTATGCGCAGGCTTCCACGCGTAGCCTTCTGCTCGTCAGCGATCATCAGCTCGCCAGCGATCTCCGGATCGCCCGCGTGTGTTTCCGCCGGCACGCCAACGTTCTCCAACACTTCTGAAGGAACATGGTTCGCCAGCTACTAGCTCACCTGCGCATGCTGATCGCCATCGCGCGACCCTCAACTGCGGATGCTGATCGCCATCGCGCGACCCTCAATTGCGGATGCTGAACGCCATCGCGCGACCCTCAACTGCAGATGCTGATCGCCATCGCGCGACCTTCAACTGCGGATGCAGATCGCCATCGCGCGACCCTCAACTGCGGATGCAGATCGCCATCGCGCCACCCTCAACTGCTGATGCAGATCGCTATCGCGCGACCCTCAACTGCTGATGCAGATCGCCATCGCGCGACCCTCAACTGCGGATGCTGATCGCCATCGCGCGACCCTCAACTGCGGATGCTGATCGCCATCGCGCGACCCTCAACTGTGGATGCTGATCGCCATCGCGCGACCCTCAACTGCGGATGCTGATTGCCATCGCGCGACCGCACACCTGCGGATGCTGATCACCATCGCTCGACCCTGCGCATGCTGATCACCATCGCGCGACCCTCAACTGCGGATGCTGTTCGCCATCGCGCGACCGCCCACCTGCGCATGCTGATCGCCATCGCGCGACCGCCCACCTGCGCATGCTGATCGCCATCGCGCGACCCTGGCATGCTGATCGCCATCGCGCGACCCTGGCATGCTGATCACCATCGCGCGACCCTGCGCATACTGATCACCATCGCGCGACCCGGCGCATGCTGATCACCATCGCGCGATCGCCCTCCTGTACATGCTGCTCGCGATCGCTCACCTTCACATACTGCTCTCCAACGCACGATTGCTCACCTGCGCATGCTGCTCGACCATCGCGTCGGCATAACACAACGCGCCATCGCCAACCTGCGCGCTAGCGCTTACCAGCTCACCACCGATCGCTTGTTGATCTATATCGCCAGCGGTCTTCCTCGCCCACGCGGCAGCATGTTTCCTCGCCATCGCGCTAACGCTTGCGTTCGCCGCCTCGGACTCGCTCTCATCCACCTGCCCACCCTCACGACCGCTCGCCTGCTCGCCCGCGCGACCGCTTGCCTGTGCGCCCGCGCGACCATTTGCCTGCGCGCCCACACGCCCACGTGCCTGCACGTCTACGCTCATGCGCGTCCGCGCCCATGCTCTCCAATGTTCGCCCACGCGCGAACCAATGGTTTTTCCATCGCGCGGACGGATGGTGTTCCGTCGCGCGAACCTACAGTGTTTCTTCGCACAAACGTCGGCTTATTTCTTGCAGTATCCATTGCTCGTCTATGGGTTATCGCTCGCCGACCACCAGCTCTCGCCCTTCCTACCACGCTCGCCCTCCTTGCGCTCCTTCGCTCACCTTCGTTTGCGTTACCGCGCATGGGCGCTTCCACGTTCGCCCACGCGAAAATCTTTGAATTTCCGTCGCGCGAGCTCCAGGGCGATTGCGACCACGATTCCCAATGGGGTTTTCGCAGCATGGCCAGCCTGGCGAGTTCTTCTGGAGCGTATTTCCAGAACACGGCCTCACCCCGTAAACGCAGAGCATGGCACTTGCAAGAATAGGAGAAACTTAAGGGAGATCTGAGAAACACTCCTCTTTCCTGAACCTGGGTTAGCCCTTCCCCGTCATTCCCTGGAAGGATTTTTGGCGGGGGGGCTTTCCGTTCGAGATTTCTCCATCGGACAAGGGGTGACTGCTTACCCCTTCCTCTGGGAGCTTACCAGGTTCTTTCCCTCCTTGGTTACGGCCCGAGGTTTGGTTCAAGGAAGCTACAGGAAGATCAGGGGTACTTTCCTCCTCTCGAGCTCAGGCACCTTGGCCTTTCGTCGTTAAGTATCTAACTTGCGGACAAGCTCGATGTTGTACCATCTGGACGCGCTGACTGAAGGCTTCCTTCGGGTGTCTCATCTGTGGAGGTCGACGACCTCAGACACCCTTCCATCCTTGAGAAGAGTTTGTTTGTGCCCAAGGACAGAGACTTAGACAGCTGCTGTGAGGAGGAAATCGACTTCTGGTTTCACTCCTCCAAGGCACTTTCTTCCAGACTCTGCAGGGCTCCAGCGCCCTTTTCTTTCAACCACGTCGGCCTAAGTTATCGGCTACGACAACTGGGACAAGATGTCCAATTGCAGTTTCCTCCTGTCAGGAACAGATGGCACGGGAGACTCCCCCGGGGGGGCATAGTCCTAAAAGGAGTTCACGAACTCTAGGATTGCTGGTTTTTCGCTGGGATTATGCTTAAGGTTACTCATCCGAATGACAGCTTCCCGATGCCCATTCCCGCACAATCTCTGTGATTAGCCAAGGATATCGCGCCTGCCGTCTCTGTCAGCGAATTTAGTGTCTCTGAACCTCTATGCCATAGCGTCAGCAGAGTTGCCCGGTTGGGCAGAATGATCCATACCTTAGGCGAAGGTCTTCCTTAGGATCATCGACGGCTTCACCCCCGGCCCCCTCAGTCGATCCTTTCTTGTAAGGAAGGATCTGAGAGGGGATGTCCGTAGTCGACCTCTCAGCCCTGATCAAGTTTGTCGAACAAACTTCGGCCAGCGTAGACCAGCAGAATCGATCAGACTGGTAACGAGGCGACAGGACTCCTTAAACCCTGGATCCGAAGGACGGGTACTTTCAGTTTCCATTCCATCCATCTTCCAGGGTGCTCGTCGAATTCAGCCTAGACTGAAAGTATTCCTGCTTATGATGCAGTGTGGCTATCCCGCCATGGCATAACAGGTTTGTTAACCCAGAGAACTCTCCCTGCCTTCCTCTTGGCCGCTCAGGTGCAGGCTTCCGCCTCCTCTGCTGTTTGGAAGGCTGGTCAACTCCGGTAGGCTCGGGTTCGACCTTCTTCAGCGCCGGGACAAGCTTCCGGATGCTTACCATGAGTGTGGGCTCATGGTATTTTGCTTGGAGCCTTCTCTTCCTCTGCTTCAACATCTGGAGTATCTGGCCATGATATTGAGTCAACGGCCTTACCACGTTGGAAACCCCGCTTCTCGTCCGTCCAACGAGGTTAAGCAACGTCGGTACTTGGATGGGTGACCACCTGGGGACGCCAGAGTCTGTTACCACATCCTCCGAGCCTTCCTTTCGGTTGACTGTGGCAAGACTGAGGAGAGTCGCAGTACCTGTTCTCAGTCAAGCAGAGCTTTCAGCCCTACCTTGGAACGTTTCCTAGTTCTCCTTTCCTCATTGACCCGTCTATAGTCCGAACGGTCGCCTCAGGATAAGTTCCATGTGGGGCGATCCAAGTTCCGGTGGCTTCAGGCAATGTTTAACCGGACTCCCTGGCCCTATGGGACCAGCGGAACTATTAGACCTGCAATGGGTGTTGACCTATGGAGCCTCTTGATGGTAATGGATATTCTCGTCCTTTCCCCACATTCTTGATGCGGTTCTCGGACTCGTTAAAGGAAAGGGGGGGGGGGCATGTTCCGGTCCAGGCCTTTGGTCAAGACCTGAAGGATACCCCTCCATCATTCAGGCAGGCTTAGGGGCCTTAGTCTGGCCCCTCTACAGATCCTACAGCTCCTGCCGAGTCGCCCCGTGTGCATTGACGTCATGATTCTGGCGTATTCTAACCAGCAGGGGACGCATTTTCACACCTTCACATCTTGCAGTAGAGATACCGGGATGATTGAGATTCTCTCAATACCACCATCGGCTCTCTCATTCCAGGCAGAGGAATGTTCTCTCAGACTATCCGAGCAGAGCTTCGTAGAGAGAGTGTACCTGGGGGTCTTTGACCTTGGGTAACCAGCAAGTACTGGTTTGGGGGACCTGATCGCGACAGCTTGGAACCTCAAGCTTCCGCTATTCTTCCCCCCCAGTCTCAGACCCCGAGACTCTGGCAAGATGCATTCCGGTGATGGTGGGACAACTTCGACGCCTGCGTCTTCCCTCCTTTTTGTCTGTGGACAATGGGTCTCAACAAGACCAGGTTGTCTGTCAACCTTTCAATGGGAGAGCTCCACTGGGACTATGCGCAGAACGGTTTCTGGACCCTCTGCTTCCCCTGACGGAACTCCCGGGAGAGCTTCTCCCACGGCGCAGACTACTCAAACAACCACACAGCGACATCTCTCCCGAACCGGGGCGTCGCTTCGGCTTCATGCCTGGAGACACTACGCTTCCTCCTCAAGAAGAGACAACCCGCTACAGTCGCGGTACGGAGGTCGCGTCATCTGCGATAGTCATCCACAGGGGTCTCCCAGGCAAAGTGAAGAGTCTAAGGTGGTTGGTGTCGTGGGAGATATAACTCTTCCCTTGAGGCCTCTTTTCCAGCAATAACGGTCTTATTGCCTTTCGGCGGGAGGAAACTCCTTTCCGCTCTCGGCAATGAAGCCTGTCGCTCAGCCTTTCCCTGACCTTCAGGCTTACAGGAATAACTTTTTCCTGCCCGCTGGATCTATCCTCGCTCATGCGAAGCTACGATCGTCCCTGCCCTAGTCGGAGGAAGACCTCCAACTTGGAGCATGGTTCGGACTTTTAGTCCTTTAAGAGATCTTCTCAAGACCCTTTACGACAGGCCTCGGATTGTATTCCGCCTTGGGTCTCCTGCTCACTCTGGCCACGGCCAGTGTGTAAGCAATCTTCTTGGTCTCTTACGACTCCCCCCTTTATAAGGAAGAGGGGAAGGCAACATTCAGGCTCGCTCCTGAGTTGTTGGCTAGACTCAGAATCTGGGGGTCCCGGCCATTCGGTCCGATTCATTCAAGATTTCGAGTCTCCATTCTGTATCTGATGTCCCAAGACCTTCTCTTTCTTGCCAGTAAAGGAATCGAGAGGTTAGCGCTGGGAACAGCTGCAGTTTGTCCTCAGTTGCAGCCAATTTGGGAGCACAAGGAGGACACGGGGGAGAGTCACCAGTATACCTCTTCTGCCCGGACTCAAGGACATTCATCTTGACCTGTCTCCAGACCCTCCCCCGTCACGTCGCAATACAGCACGATGTTGGATACATCGCAACGTCCCTCGCCTTCGAGTAATACTACTCTGTGACGCAGGTGCTACAAGCTGGAGTCTGGAAGCGTCTAATGACCTTCGCAGCCCGCTTCCTGCAGGGCGTGACCCACAGGAGTCTCGATACGTTTTCTATTGCTCTGTGGTGGCTACACAACAGCTGGTCTAACCTCAGGCTCCTTTTTGGACAGGTAGCAGAAGGTTGAGGGCATTGTTATCAGGTTTTAGTATGTCTGGCCCTTACTTCCTTCTTCATCATCCCCTCTACGGGGAAGCAGCATCCTGGTCTCTGCATAGCTGACCTCGAACCTCTGCAGGTAAACCATGCTTCTTTGTGTTCCGAGTATTGAGTCAATACTGTCGCGTCCCCCATACCCTGACGAGGTGGTATTGGGAACGTCCTAACCCAGAGTTCCTTCTGGAACTCCAGGTCAACTGCTTAGGACGGGTCACACTTCTTCCTTCACACACAAGCTTACGTAGGCCACATGGCTCCTTGCGGAGCAAGGAACTTGTGAGGTGCAGGGACTCCTTTTCTCGAGTGCGTCTCACTCGGATTCTGAGTCCCCGGGTAAAGGCAAAGCCAGTATGGCTTGGGACTTTCCACCCTTTCCTAAGGGGTAAGTCACCCTTTGTAAATAGCGTGGTTTGTATTTCGGTTACGGAACAAATGACAAATTCGAAGATAATTTGTATTTTTCCTAACCATACAAACCTTAGCTATTTACACATATTTGCCCGCCAGCCCTGTCCCCCAAGACAAGTTCTACCTCTAAGTGAAAGTGAGTATCCACCTGTGTGTGAGTGGGAGGAGGGGTAGCTAGCTACCACTCCCCTACCCCCCCGCTAACTAGCGCGGGGGTAATACACCCTCGTTAAATTCTAATGGCTCGCCATTTCAGCTGCACTAAAAGGTAACCCTTTGTAAATATCTAAGGTTTGTATGGTTAGGAAAAATACAAATTATCTTCGAATTTGTCATTTTATATCGTCACCCTCATAAACTAACTGCCTAAGTCATTTTCTCCACTTGTTGGGAAATAAAAAATCCTTCTCATTTCATAATTCTTTATATCATTGTGTTGAGCTTCAATTCACAAATTCTTATATTAAGAATTTGTGAATTGAAGCTCAACACAATGATATAAAGAATTAGGAAAGGAGAAGGTTTTTCTTTTATTTCCAACAAGTGGGGAAAATGACTTAGGCAGTTAGGTTATGAGGGTGACGATATATTGAATATGTACAGTATTGTATTATTTTCCATTTATTATTGCATTATGTTCTAATAACTACTTAATTTACAGGTATTAACAGTTAGTTTAGGTATATTGAATGGTTCAAATGTATTTGACTGTACAGTATTTCATTGTCGTTATACTGTAGCTTTATTATAAAATTTAATGTGTTTTTGTAGTTTTGGGAACAAATTAGGCTATTTACTAGTGAAATGACTCATGACTCGAAATTTTCATGAAATGAAAGCCACTCCAGAACGAATTAGTTTCGTGTTGTGAGGCATTACTGTAGTTCTTATTGCAGGAGGTTTTCAAAGTGACCTTTAAAAGCTTGCTAGCTGTAATGCTTTCAAACCTGGTAAAGACATTTGCAGGTCCTGGAAAGTGTTTAAATGTCCTCCCAAGTATCAGAGGCTCCTTCTGACTCAAGGCTTTGTTGCTCAGAAGGGATCAGGGCTGCTCCTGTTCGGTCCCATTTTCCTTTGGGAACCAGTCCCTCTGGTTCCAGCGTATGGACACTCCTGTGAAGCACGTTTCTAGGATGCAACATCACCTGTAAATACAGATATTCAAACCAAGAGCCCCTAATCTTGAACCTTTTTTGGAAAACCTATGGGTTTATCCCATTACAATAAGATGATTCCAAAACATCAGAAGAAGAGGCAAATTATGCCTCTTCCGGGAGACACATTCTACCCTAGGACCCACAAAGGATTGAGATCTCTGAGTGAAATCTTGTTTGTTGACTTTTGTAGCTAGCACCTATTGAGATTGTAGAGAGGGCTCCTCCCTCAAAAGCCACACTTTACTTACTTAAATTACTTTGAAGACTGCTTTTCCAGTCCCATACACCAGGGGAATCCCACTCTCTACAGGACCTCCACTGTCGTTTTACCTTGTTCGTTTAAAGTAATTTAGCGTTTCATATCACATATTGTTCATTTACTGTTAAATTGTCACCGTTATATGACTGATGAAATAAGAAAGTCTTCAGTTTCCTCTTGAAAGCCTTAATGTCTTCAATCTTTCGGATGTCTCTTGGGAGCTTATTACATATATGGGGGCCGCATATTTAAAGGCTCTGGAGACTACAGTAGACATATATCTAGGTTCTAGTAGTTTAAAACCATCTGTAACCATTCTTGTGTCGACCTGATTTGTTGGCTGCGCTATATGGAGCAATTCTCTTAAGTATTTTGGACGACTGGTTTTGATAACCTGGTGGGTTATTGTACATATTTTAAGTTAAGTTTTAAGTTTTATCAGTCTTGCTCCTCTCTTTATTATGTTTTGTATTTTCTTATGTTGCACTTTTGGTAAATTGTAATAGATGAGTTGCAGTAGTCAATCCTGGTAATAACACAGTTTATAACAAGTTTCTTTACAGAATTTTCATCCTGGTACTTTTTTATAAATGCAATATTTCTTAGATGATAACCAGCAGTTTATACTATATTATTTTTTTGGGCTCAGGCCATGTCGTCCTGATGGAAGGTTCCTTTAAGTAGCTTCCTAGGTTATGTTTGACCACAGTGATATTCCCAGAGAATTTACCTTAAGGTCTCCAGAATTCTAACTCCTGGCGCGAATATCCCTAAAGTTTCCCTTTAAAGATATCGCATAATATCAGAGGACGTATTCTTGATACGCCACATAGCAATCTTCACTCCGAATAGCGTTTACGCTTCGAGGGGGAAAGTGGCAAAAAACGAAGGGGAGCCGTTATCAAGATACCCTTCCTCCGCTACTATTTGAGTATCTAGATGGCGCCATCGTCGCCGCCATGTTTATTCCTTTACCTGTAACGATCTTGCTCGGTGATTTTCCCGGTTACTCTCTCGTCGTTACTTGGATTATTTTGGATTTATCATGTAATCTCCAGCCTCTTCTGCCTCTGGAAAGTTGAGTATTTAATCTTTGCATTGTATAAATTCTAGCTCTTGCCTCACTGTGAAATTGAATCAAATTAAATTAACTTATGGAAGAGCTGTTGCCTGAACCGGAAGCGTCATGGGCGCTGTCGTTCGTAACGCATGAGTTTTTTAGTTAGCCACAATGACTTTCCCGTTATAAATAGCATAAATAATAATAGCTATTTAGTCTTCATTGCTAGGAATTATTTATATTATGCCGATAGTATTCGTAATAGTTTCGGCGATTTAGGTAACCGAACCTTGCTTATGCTAGGCTTCCTAGCCTACGTCCCTGGCGTTCAAGAAACTACTTTGTGGTGCAGATACTTTAAGTGGGCATGTGGAAGCATCAATCGACCTTCACGGCCCACTACCTGCAAAGATGTAACACATAAGAACATGGAGACCTTTTCCATTGGTCCTGTGGTGGTCGCATAACAAATGGTCTAAACACCTCAGGCTCTTTGATGGACAAGTAGCAGAGGGTTGAGGGCTGAGGCTATCTGGATTAGTCTAGGGTGAATGAGTAAGAATGCCTGGCTCCTTTCTTCCTTTCACCTTCTCCCCTCTGGGGAAAACAGGTCCGCAAGCTTCAGCATAGCTGACCTCACCTCGCTGCAGGTAAGACCCATTTCCCTTGTGCCTCCTAAGTACTGTATAGAAGAATACTTAGTTACGTCCCCAATACCTTTTCGAGGGAGGGTATTGGGTAAGTCTTTAAGAACAATAGGTTTTTGTACTCGAGTTCCTATGTTAAAGACAAGCCACACTGTAAGTTCCATTCACACACAAGCTTCTGTAGGCCGCTATCAGTGTATTACCTCATATCGGCACTTGATTTTAGCGAGGGTAGGATCCCTTCTACTATCGATCACAGATCGAAATAGAGAGGACCCCGGGTCATGACCAAGGCCAGTTGGTGAGGACTTCCTCCCTCCTAAGAGTAAGTCACCCTATAAATAGTGGAGGGTTTGTATCTACACCGGAACAAATAACAAATTTGTAAGTAATTTGAATTTTTCCTAGTACTGTATACAAACCTGGAGCTATTTATACAAATTGGCCCGCCACCCTGTCCCCCAAAAAGTCCTGCCATAAAGCCGAGAGGTGAGAGTGAGCGGGGTAGCCAGTCTACCCCACCCCCCACCCACTAACTAGCAGATGGGGTGTGGGTAGCCAGTCTACCCCACCCCCCAGCCACTAACTAGCGGATGGGGTAGTTATCCCTCACTAAAATTATCATGGCTCGTCTTTCAGCTGCACCGAAAGTCCATCCATCCATATACCAAGGCACTTCCCTCAATTTTGGGGGGTAGCCGACACCAACAATGAAACAAAACAAAAAGGGGACCTCTACCTAATAAATAGCTCCAGGTTTGTATAGTAGGATAAATACAAATTACTTACAAATTTGATATTTTAAAGAATACTAGAAAATTTTTTGCTAGTTCCTGGTAACTGTATCCATCAGGTAGCTTCTTTTCTTTTACATTTCTCATTACAGTGAGCCCTCGCTACTTCGCGGTTCGACCATCGCGGATTCACCACTTCGCGGATTTTTTTCATAACCCATGTATATACATATATCGCGGATTTTCCGGAAATTTCGAAAATACCGCGATGTGACCGATGGTGCGAGATTGGAGAAAGTAAGGAAAATTGAATCATGATTGATTTTCAATATAAATGAAACTTTGAGGAGCATCAAAGATATCATTTGTTAGAGAGATAGAGAGAGGTAAGGAATGGGAGGTAGTGAAAAGTAGCCCAAAGAGAGAGAGAGAGAGAGAGAGAGTTTAAATGTAAACAAAAAAATTTGATAGGTTATAACACATTGGTGCTTATGTAATATCAACTGTATACTGTAGACGGTTTGAATAAGTTAAGAAATGGTATAAACGATACTTTGTTAGTGTATTCGTACACTCTCAAGAGCGGCAGCTAGATGTCAGCTGATCTAATCACAGCCAAAAGTAAAACAAAAAGAAGTCAACAATACTCGATTTTTAAAACAAACCCATAATTTAAAAACAAAAGTACACGCTTTCTTAATGTGCAATTAACTATTTAAAGAGTAGCAATTTTCTAGAATAAAATGATGTTTCCCAAAAAATAGTGGTTTGCTGATGAAATCGGATGCCGTATTTTTAGCTATGATTGAAATGGATGTAGACTCGGCATAATTTTTTCGTTTCGTATTTAATTGACACTAAGAAAACTAATTTTAGTTTCTTCATCTAAATGTAAGTATTGTATAACACCTTACCTTATTCCTTATTTCCTTATTTTTTGTTTGGGTTCCCCCAGGTCCCTCAGTGTGAGGCACCTCGTATATTCACCAGAGAGTTGCTAATACATCTTCCGGTGTATTTTGCATCTTCCAGTCTTGGATGGTCTGGGATGCATCTTAGGTATTTATCGAGCTGATTTTTAAACACATCGACGCTCACTCCTGATATGTTTCTTAGATGAGCTGGCAGCACATTAAATAGTCGCTGCATTATCGATGCTGGTGCGTAGTGGATTAATGTCCTGTGCGCCTTTCTCAGTTTACCTGGAATGCTTCTTGGCACTATTAATCTACCTCTGCTTGCTCTTTCTGATACTTTAAGCTCCATGATGTTTTCAGCAATTCCTTCTATTTGCTTCCATGCTTGTATTATCATGTAGCTTTCTCTTCTCCTTTCTAGACTGTATAGTTTTAAAAATTGCAGTCTTTCCCAGTAGTCAAGGTCCTTAACTTCTTCTATTCTAGCAGTATAGGACCTTTGTACACTCTCTATTTGCGTAATATCCTTTTGGTAGTGTGGGTACCATATCACATTGCAGTACTCGAGTGTACTACGCACATAAGTTTTGTAAAGCATAATCATGTGTTCAGCTTTTCTTGTTTTAAAGTGTCTGAATAACATTCCCATTTTTGCTTTACATTTAGCCAACAGTGTTGCTATTTGGTCGTTGCATAACATATTCCTATTTAAAATTACACCAAGGTCTTTAATTGCTTCCTTGTTTGTGATTGTCTCATTATTAGGTCCCTTGTATGCATACACCATTCCTTCTCTGTTTCCATAATTTATTGATTCGAATTTATCGGAGTTAAATACCATCCTATTTATCTCCGCCCATTCATATATTTTGTTTAGATCTCTTTGTAGTGAGTTCTTATCCTCATCACAAGTAATTTCTCTACTTATTCTTGTGTCATCGGCGAAACTTCTCACTACGGAGTTTTCAACATCACAGTCTATGTCTGAGATCATAATAACAAATAGCAGTGCAGCTAATACCGTACCTTGGGGCACACCAGATATTACCTGGGCTTCATCTGATTTCTCATCATTTGCAACCACTATCTGTTTTCTGTTTTGCAGGAATTCTTTTACCCCTTTTCTTATCTTTCCCACAATATTATGCTTTCTCATTTTTTTCTCCAATATGTTATGGTCTACCTTGTCAAAGGCTTTTGCAAAATCTAGATAGATCACATCTGTGTCTTTTTCATTTATCATATTATTGTATATGTTTTCATAGTGTGCTATCAGTTGGGTCTGTGTACTTTTTCCAGGTACGAAACCGTGTTGACCCATATTAAACAAATTATTTTTGACCAAATGCTTCATTATTTTCTTTTTTTATTACCCTCTCATACACTTTCATAATATGTGATGTTAGACTAACAGGTCTATAATTGCTTGCCTCTAGTCTTGATCCACTTTTGAAGATAGGGGTTATATAAGCTAATTTATGTTTAACATATATCTCGCTCATATCTACACTCTGTCTTAGCAGTATTGCAAGCGGCTTCGCGATAGTGTTTGCAGTTTTTCTTAACAAAATCGCTGGAACTCCATCTGGTCCGGCTGCCGATCCATTTTTAATTTCGTTTATAGCCGTGACAATATCTGCTTCATTAATATCTATATCCGTTAGATATTCAACATTTTCTTCTCTCATTTCTGTTTCATTATTCTCATTATCAATTCTTGGCGTGAACTCACTCTTATATTTTTCTGCTAATATGTTGCATATTTCCTTTTTTTCATTCGTTAGCCGTCCTTCAATTCTTAGAGGGCCTATTTCTATTCTCCTTTTATTCATCTTTTTTGCATAGGAGTAAAGTACTTTGGGGTTTCTTTTTATATTTTGAAGTGTCCTTTCTTCTAAGTCCCTTTTTTCATTTTCTTTCGACTGTATAATCTTTTGTTCTGCATTTTCTATCTTACATTTTATTTCCCTCATTTTCCACACATTTTTTTCTTTTGCAAGATTTTTCTTCCACTTTTTAATTTTCTGAAATAAGATCCTTCTGTCTCTTGGTATGCACATCTTTTGTTTATTGTTTTTTTTCGGTACATATTTTTCAACAATTTTCTCCAGTATTTTGTACAGTATATCCGTATTTACCTGTATATTATCACTTATAAATACATTTTTCCATTCTTTATTCAGTTCTTCATTTATTTTATATTCTTACTGTAAAAGTTATATTTTCCATATCCTTCCCAAAGTTTTGTGCTTTTATTAATTCTGTGATCACTTGCTTTGGAATGAACTATCAATTCTATGACATTGTGGTCTGAAATTCCCTTGTTATACACTATTATTTCTTTAACATAATTCACCTCATTCACAAATACTAGATCTAGGACATTTTCCTTTCTTGTTGGAATGTGGTTTATTTGTTGCATATTATGTTCTAATAGCATATCTTGAAGCTTTTCAAATTGCCTCTTATCTTCTGCGCTACTATTACTATCTTTTTTATATGTATACATACAACCACTTTCTTCTATCCGTTCTTTCCAATCCACGAAAGGAAAGTTAAAATCTCCGGATAGGAGTATATTCCAGTCTTCATGGTTTCTACATATATCATCTATTTTTTCTATTATTATGTCAAACTCCTTAGTGGTTGGGGGTCTGTAAACTACAATATTCATTAGTTTTTCAAATTCAAATTCTACCGCAATCAATTCACATTCTGTGTTGCTGTATTTTTCACATACTTTTCCTTGATTTATGTCTCTTCCATATATTGCGGTTCCCCGTTGATTCCTATTTTTTCTGTCTGATCTATAAGTTTGGAAACCCTTTATCTGGTCATCACTGCCAGTCTCTTGGGAATACCATGTTTCACTTATATTTAATATATCTATTTTTTCAAAATAGAGAGAGAGAGAGAGAGAGAGAGAGAGAGAGAGAGAGAGAGAGAGAGAGAGAGAGAGAGAGAGACAGAGAGAGAGAGAGAGAGAGAATGAATCAGCTGTTGTAATCAAATGGCGTGTTTTTGTTTCGTGAGAATTTCATCGCCACGACTATAACAACAACATACTATACTGAACTTTACAGTATTATACAGACTACTGTAATATGATAAAGTAAAATATTTGTAATCTATTTTATATAAAATGGAGCTATTTTTTTTTTTTTTTAAATTTACATTTACGTATGTAAAACAACTCTCTCTCTCTCTCTCTCTCTCTCTCTCTCTCTCTCTCTCTCTCTCTCTCTCTCTCTCTCTCTCTCTCTCTCTCTCTCTCATCATGCGGGTTAAATGCCTTCGTTTGTTTACCGAGCGTACTTTATGACGCCGTCGTTTCAGGCGGCGTCATAAAGAAAAACATTTCATTTGGAAGTCCTAAGAAAAATTAAGTAAAACATTGGTAATAAAAAATCAACATACTGCACTGAATAATCAATATAATCGATGCAAAAACTAACCTATACACAGATGTGTAAATGCGTTTGTTTCTTCATTATGATCAGAGATAAACGTAAACAAAACATTGGTTGCCATTTTTTATCCTGCTTTTTGGCATGTTTAGGAAACGCACGATATAAAGTCGCCTTTAATATTTGTGCCTGTTTTAGTTTAGGGTACTGTAGTACATTCATTAAGTGTTCTGTACATTAAAGGGTAGTTTGTTAACAGTACTACGTACAAGGGAAGGTTTTAAAAGTCTGAATATACATGTTAAATAAATAGGTAAATATGGTGTCACTACTTCGCGGATTTTCACCTATCGCGGTCGGGTCTGGAACCTATCTACCGCGATAAACGAGGGTTCACTGTATACCATTTAGGAGACGATATAACTTATTTATGTCTGTTGCTGTTTCGAGGATCTTTCTCTTATAATATTCACTTTTTTTCCTTCTTAATAGGTAGTTATATTGACACGTAGCAATTTTGTACGCTACCCAAGTACTTTCACATTTTAACCTATTTCACTTTCTTTACGTCCTTTTTCTTGCTTTTCCACCAAAAGCTCTCCATCAAACTAAGGACATTGGTCTTTAACAACTATTGTCTTCTCCATCGGTGGGCACATTGTATCATATTCACTTTTACCCGCATTATTTTAAGTGGTCGTAAGACAGTTAACTCACTTAGTTCCCAACAGACGTTAGTCATCATGATCACAGGGAATGTTAATAGCATCATTTATTTTCTTTGTAAGTTCTTCAATAAATACGGTAGGAGAAAAATTTGATTTACAGTACGTCCAAAATTTATTTGTTCCGTAACCGAAATACAAACCACGCTATTTACATAGGGTTTACTTTCGGCGTAGCTGAAATGACGAGCCATTAGAATTTTAACGAGGGTTAATTACCCCTGTGCTAGTTAGCAAGGGGGTAGGGGAGTGGTAGCTAGCTACCCCTCCCCCCTCACACACCGGTGAACTGCTTCACTTCACTTTTGGCTCGGACGATGAACAGACGTCTCTGTCCCGTCCTCGCATGGCAGCCATTAATGTTTTGTCTTTACTTAATTACTTACTTTTCATATACTTAATATATATGTAAACATTCTTATGTTTATGTATATATTTGAGTATAGAAATACAGTAAGTTTCCTTTTCAGTGTTTGTGCTGTGTGTGTGTTGGAAGTCCACTCAATTGTACGACAACATCTCCGTGTGGTCCCAGGCCCCCACGGTGACATTTCATGGGTCGCGATCTCTCCCTTGGTCCTTCGGTCTCCCTTCGGCGGGAGCCGTGGGGAATCGTCATCGCTGGACTTTATTTATTAATCTGTTTCTCCACTGTTCCTCCTTCCCTACGGGGAACTTGGTCTATCAGTGTAGGGAACATGGGAGTTTAGTTTGACTACGGTCTCTCTCTCACTCCTTGAGGTCGTTCACCCTTTTATTACGTATTACGGTAGCTTCCTTCCCGTTGCGGGTTGAGTTGCTATTCCGTTTATTTTGTCTCAATTATTTTTAATCAAATCTAATTGTATTTGTTAACTTTTCAGCTTTGTGTAGAACGCTTCTCTTCGGGGTTCTTTCGTTCTTACGATTAGTGAACATTCTTAGATGAATTACATAATTATAATTGTTATAATTCTGTTTTGTTACAGTTCTCCACCTTACCCCCCTTCCCGTGAGTGTCAGTGGGGGAGGAGGGCGCATTCCTGGTGCGTAATTCTTATGTTCTTTTCCCGCAGGGGTTCCTCTTCGGAGTTCCCCCGGGGGAGTAAATGTTAACTAATTATTTTGTTTTCACAGTTTAACTATCTAGTTTTTCGTTGCCTAATGTGCCAACGAAGCAGAGCTGTCCTGTTGGGGCCTGGGGAGTCTGCTGTTGCCGCCTCCTCTACGACTTCGTCATGGGCGTGTTCCCTTCTCCTAGAAGTTCTCCCGTGACAACTGACAGCTTCTTAGTTCATTAGAACGCTCAGGAGGTTCGCCTCCATGGGGGGGGAGGTAACTTCCCTTCCGAGGGAGGTTCTCTTCCCAGGTATGAGTTTTTTCCCCTTCAGGGGGGGCAACTTCTCTTACCTTAATAATTCCTGGTTGGTTTTTTCCTGGTCCTTGGGTGGTTGCTCTTGGTGCTGAGCGACCGCTTTTGTAACCATGCTCTAGGGGCTGAGTGGTTGCAAGGCCGGACCACGGAATTCGTGCGATTATGCTCTTGGTGCTGAGCGATCGCACTTGCAGCTACGCTCAAGGGGCCGGGCAGCTGCAGTAGCTCCTCTTCGGAGGGTTTCTCTTTATGGTCAGCTTGCTGATCCAACGGCCCTTCATCAGTACTTCTGGTCTCTTCTACGAAGTGTTCTCCTCTCTCGTTCGCGAGAAGGACACTCATAGAGACTCCTCTTCGGAGGACTCCCCTGCTGTTGTTGCTGAAGGCTCAGTTCCCCCCTCCGAACATCCTTTGAGGGGGCAGCTGAGTCCAACGGTCTCTCCTTCGAGTGTCTCTCCCCCTCGGGGGAGTTCACTAACAGAGACTCCTCTTCGGAGGACTGATGATGGTGCTCCTGTTCGTGGTCATCTTCATCTTCAGCCGCAGAGGATCCTCCTCGATGAGAACAGACCGTTACAGCTGCTTCGCTATATCTTTTGGCAGATCGTTCGCGATCTCCGACACCTGCCACACCTTCTTGTCTTTCATCTCCGTTCCTGGACGCAGATGCGCAGTGGGCGCCACTCCACCCCATTTTCCGACGGGCACCGGTCCCTTCGGGGCTAAGGGCTTATCTCACAATGTGAGTAAGTTCCTTAGGTGCCAGGTTTTTTACCTGTGCAACCTCGTTCTCCTGGGCGCTCGCGCGCAGTAGTTCACAAATACTCTCCTGCTGTGGACCAGTCTTCTGCTGAATCAAAACTCCAGCGATCTCCTGTAGCCGAGTCTCGCCGTAGATCTCCTGATCGCCAACGCTTTTGGGACCTTCTGTGTGGCTACGCGCCTTGTGCACCAACAGTCTCCTGAACGCCCATGATCGCCAGCTCGCGGGCGCACATCCGATCGCCCTTTCTGATGTGCGCCATGCGTGCCGACGTTCGCCCTCGTGCCCACGATCTCCAGTTCTGGGCGCAAGCAGGGAGATTATTTCTTCACTGAACTCCACATTCACCTGCTCGCCAGCGCGCATCTGCGCCCCCTTTCCTGATGTGCGCAATACGCGCCAACGTTCGTCCACGTGCCCACGATCTTCGGATCTGGGTGCAGGCAAGGAGTTTATTCCTTCGCCTCCTCACCGACGAATTCTCCGGTTCTGCACCCTCGCTGATATTGTCTGGCCGCGCATATCTTCTGGCCACGCAACTACGCGTCTACGATCTCTCGGTTCCTGCCTCGTCGCGCGCAGTTCAAGAAGTTCCTATGCTAGCGCACAGGCGCTCACAGGTTCTTCTGGACTCGCAGCGCCCTTCTGGAGTTTCGCGCCAAGCGCGCCCACGCGTGGCTCCAGTTCCAGCACACTTCCACTTCTCACCGCGCCACCCAGGAGACACCTAAGCTAGAGCACGGGCACTCACAGGCACCCCTGGGCTCTCCTTGCGCGCCAGCGATCTCCTAAGCGCCCGCGCGATTCTTCGCCTGCGCGCAAGCGTTTTCAACGCGCCAACGCTTCAATCGTCGTAGGTTTCCTACGCGCCCACTCGTTAACTCTCCTGTACGCGATCGGTCGCTACGCGCCACCGCTCGCCAACGCGCCATCGCTTGCCAATGCGCCTTCGCCCGCCTACGATCCATCGCTCGCCAAGACGCGCCATCGCTCGCCAAGACGCGCCATCGCTCGCCAAGACGCGCCATCGCTCGCCAAGACGCGCCATCGCTCGCCAAGACGCGCCATCGCTCGTTAACGCGCCATCGGTCTCCCGGCCGCATGCGCTCGCCCTTACGATCACGCGGCCGTGCACATGCGCACCCATGTTCGCCCGCGCGCAAACCAACGGTTTTCCATCGCACGAGCGCCAGCGCGATTCTCGCCAGGGAGCCATCGCTCGCCAAAACGTGTCATCGCTCGCCAACGCGCCATCGCTCGCCAACGCGCCATCACTCGCCTACGTGCCATCGGTCTCCCGACCGCCAGCGCTCGGCCTTACAACCGCGCTCTCCCTTACCTGCGCGCCCATGCGCACTTTCGCCTGCGTGCCCACGCGCCCGCGTGCTGGCGCACCCACGTTCGCCCAGGCGCAAACCAACAATTTACCACCGCGCGACCGCCAGGGCGATTTCGACCGCGATTCCCGTCTGGTTTTCACAACACGGGCAACCTGGCGAGTCTTCTGGAGCGCGTACTTCCAGATCACGATCTTCACCCCGTAAACGCAGAGCATGGCACGTGCAAGAGCAGGAAGAATCTTCAGAGAGGTCTGGGCAACATTCTTCTCCTTCTTTTCAGGCAGGCCCCATCATCTCTACTCCTCAGGATCGTTCAATTCCCTTCCCCCCAGCGGGAGTCGCTGACACTGCGTCTGTCAGCTGTCAGCAGAGGAGGTACTTCGAGATCATGGGGGAACCTGGTTTAGCCCATCCTCTCTACCATTCCGTGGAAAGGGCTTACCAGGAGTTTTACTCTCGAGAAAATCTCCGCCCGGTAGGTGACATTCTCGACTTCAGAGATCTTAAGCCGGGAGAAAGCCGCAAAGTGTGCCATGCGGGCCACTTCGTGGCTGGTTGTCTGGCTTGGATCTCTGGGCATCCTGTTGCGATCCGAGAATTCGTCCAAGGAGAGCTCCAGGAAGGTCATGGAAACCTTCCTCCTCTCGGCCACGAGCACCATCGTTTCCTGGCTCACCAAGCTTCGGACTTGTGGCCAAACTCGATGTTGAAGCATTGAGATGCAGTGACCGAGAGGTTCCTCTTGGAAGTCCCAACCATGGATGTCGGCAAGCTCAGACACTCTTCCATCCTTGGAAAGACCTTATTTTGAGCCCAAGGACGGGGAACGGACAGCTGAGAGGTGGAGAAAGCAAATCACGGTTCGCTCCTCCATAGGCGCTTGCATCCAGACCCTACAAACCTCCAGCGCCTCAACAACAACAGCCTCGTCAGCCTAGGACATTGGAACCAGCCCCAGCAGCTAAGACAAGGTGTCTAAACAGCAGCCCCCTCCTGTCAGAGGCAAGAAGGGCGGGAAGTCCTGGGGAGGCAATAATCCTGAGGGAGCGGCCGAGGTCGCAAACGCTAGGATTGGCAACCCCCCCTGCAGGGTCCCCAGTGGGGGGATGCCCAAGGTTGCGCGCTCAGGTGGCAGCAGATCGGGGCCGATTCCTGCACGATCTCCGTGATCAGCCAAGGATATCGCGTCCCGTTCTTTACATCTCTACCTCCGCTGACAGCAATCCAGTGTCGCCGAGCTCCTATGCCATGGGATCAGCAAAGGGGCTAGCCCTTCGGGCAGGAATCGAGACCATGCTCTAGAGGAGGCTCTCCAAAAGGTCATCGACGGCTCCCCCGCACGGCTTCTTCAGTCAACTCTTTCTTGTAAGAAAGCGTCCGAAGTCTGGAGACCTGTCTCGACCTCTCAGCCCTGATCAAGTTTGTCGAACAAACTTCGTTCAGCGTGGAACAGCAGAGCCAATCAGGCTTTTAGTGTGGCCACAACTCTTCATGTGCACACTGGAGCTGAAGGACGGGTACTTCCAGATCCCAATCCATCTGTCTTCTAGGAAGTACTTGAAATTCAGCCTAGACAACAGATATACCAGTTCAAGGTACGGTGTTTCGATCTCCCCGCAGCACCGCAGGTGTCCTCCAGAATGTTCACCCTGTTATCTTCATGGCCACACAGGAGCGGCATCCGTCTCCTTCGCTTTCTGGATGACTGGCTATCCCAGGCAGTCTCGGAATCAACCCTTCCTCAACACCGAGACAAGCTTCTGGGACTTTGCCAAGATCTAGGGATCATGGCAATTCTCGGGAAATCTTCTCTGCTCCCATCTCAATAACTGGGATATCTAGGCATGATATTAGACTCCAGTCTCCAAGCCTTCACATCAGATGGCAGGATAGCAAGGCTGAGGAGAATCACAGAACCTTTCCTCAGACGAGGAGAGCTTCCAGCCCAATCTTGGTTACGCCTCCTAGGTCACCTTTCCTCCTTGGCCAATCTAGTTCCAACGGCCGCCTCAGGATGAGATCCCTGCGTCGGCGGCCCAAGTCCCGGTGGAATCAAGACAACAATTCCTCGGACATTCTGGTCCCTTTGGGACCTGCGGAACGAATGGACCAGCAGTGATAGTTGACCTATGGAAACCTTTGCAGGGGAATGGATCTTCTCGCCCTTTCCTCTCCTTTGATGCTGTTCTCGGACTCGTCAAAACAAGGGGGGGGGGTCCACGTTCTGAATCAGGCCTATGGTCAGAACCAAAAGGGTACCTCCACATCAATCTGCTAGGAATGAAGGCCGTAGTCTGGCCCCTCGACACTTCCAACAGACCCTGGCGAGTCACTCCGTGGACGATAACTCCATGGTAGTGCCTTTTGTTTCAGCAAGCAGGGAGGTACCTTTTCATATCAACTTTCTCATCTTACAGTGGAGATACTGAGATGAACCGAAGTCCACTCATACCCTATCGGCTCATTTCATTCCGGACAAGGAATGTGCTCTCCGACAGTCTGACCAGGACTTCACGGATAGAGAGTACCGAGTGGTCTTCGGCCCCCCTTGGTAGCCAACAGGTCCTGACCTTGTGGACCTGTTTGCGACAGCCTTGAATTTCAAGCTGCCGCTGTACTACTCCCAGTCCCAGACCCCAAGGCACTCTGGCAAGATGCCTTTCTACACGGTGGGACAACATCGACGTCTACATCTTCTCATCGTTCTGTCTGTTGGGAAGGGGGCTTAACAAGACCAGACTATCGGTCAACCTGTCGATGACTGATAGCTCCGCTGCGGCATCATGCAGAGTGGTTCCCGGAACTTCTGCATCTCCTGACGGAACTCCGGAGAGTTTCCCCCACGACACGAGCTACTCAAACAACCACACTGCGACATCTACCACAAGCCATAGCATCGCTTCGGCTTCACGCCTGGAGACCAACCAGCATCCTCTCACAGAGAGAGGCGTTCCGCAACAAGTTGCGGAGTGGATGTCTCGACACCTGCGAAAGTCATCCGCAGGGGTCTACCAGGCGAAGTGGAGAATCTTCTGTGGTTGGTGTTGTGGGAGAGGTTCCTTTCCCCTTGATGCCACTATTCCAGCAATAGCGGAGTCATTGTCTATCAGCGGGAGGAGATGCTCCTTTCGCTCTCGGCGGTGGAAGCCTATCGCTCAGCCTTTAGCCTGGCCTTCAGGCTGAAAGGAATAGACATTTCATCCTCGCTGGATCTTTCTTCGCTCATACGTAACTACGAACTTAACTGCCCCAGTCGGAAGTGAGACCTTCTCCATGGAACATAGTTCTGGCTCTTAGGGCTCTTAAGAGATCTCCTTGCGAACCTTTACGCCAGGCTTCTAATCGTCACCGATCTTGGAAGACGGTGCTCCTGCTCGCTCTGGCCTCGGCCAAGCGTGTCAGCGAACGTCATGGTCTCTCGAACGGCATCGCCCACTCAAGAGGATAGGTGGAGGTAACGTTTAGGTTCGTCCCTGAGTTGGTTACTAGACTCAAAATCTGGGAGTCCCGGACCTTCGGTCGACTCCTTCAGGATTTCGAGTCTCCGTTCTGTAACAGATGACCCAGACCTTCTCCTACTATGCCCAGTAAGGAGTCGGAAGGGTTATCTTAAAGAACAGCTGCAGTTCGTCCTCGCGTGCAAGCCCTGTTTGGGAGTACAGGGAGGATGGAGAGGAGGGTCATCAAGAATGCCTTTTCAGCCTGGACTCAAAGGGTCATCCATCACGCCCTGAATCCAGATCCTCCTCCGTCACGTCGCCTTAGGGCACACGATGTCAGAGACATCGCAACGTTCCTAGCCTTCAAGAGAAACTACTCTGTGATGCAGGTGCTACAAGATGGAATCAGGAAGCGTCTAACGACCTTCACAGCCCACTACCTGCAGGACGTGACCCACTGGAGCCTCGATACATCTATCGGCCCTGTGGTGGCTACACAACAGCTGGTCTAACCTCAGGCTCCTTATTGGACAGGTAGCAGAAGGTTGAGGGCATTGTTATCCGGTTTTAGACTGCATGAATGAAAGAAGTATGTCTGGCCCTTACTTCTTTCTTCATCCTCCCCTCTCTTGGGGAAAGCAGCATCCTGGGTTCTCTGCATAGCTAACCTCAAACCTCTGCAGGTAAACCATGCTTCCTTGTGTTCTTAGTATTGAGTTAATACTGTCGCGTCCCCCTACCCTGACGAGGTGGTATTGGGAACGTCCTAGCCTAGAATTCCAGCTAAAGGACTTCAGGTCGACTTCCTAGGACAAGTCACACTTCTTCCCTCCACACACAAGCTTATGTAGGCCGCACGTTTCTTGCGTAGCAAGAACTTACGAGGTGCAGGGACTTTTTCTCGAGTGCTGCTCACTCGTATTCTGAGTCCCCGGGTAAGTCAAAGCCAGTAAGGCTGGGGACTTTCCACCCTTCCTAAGGGTAAGTCACCCTAGGAGGATTAATACTACTGGAGATGCCCTGACTCAGAATTCTTTCCTGAACCCGTGAGGACAGGGTTTGGCCAGATTCACCCCTTCAAACTGTCAAATCTCGATCCTTAAGTTAATCCTCCGACAGTGTACTGGTACTCAGTCTGTTTTACTCAGACCTTTGTTTATAGCTGATAACTATTTTCTTGTGCCGTTTTATTAGCGATGGTCCCTTCCTGTGATGCTTTATCAAAAAAAAAAAAAAAAAAAAAAAGAATAATGTTAAACTTGTAGCTCAACTTATAGGTGAATCAGTTACAAACTCCTTGGAATAACGAACTACAGTAAAATCGTTGACCTTTATAGCCGTCTATGGATGACATTGAACACAGCTTGTGATAATCTCACAACTGTTGTTACTGATTTTTGCCTAAAGGCAGGCAACTGATTTTTTTTCGTACAACCAAGAGCAGCACAGGAAGGAGCCATCACTAATGAAAGCACAATAAGGGTTACCGTCTCTAAACAAAGGTCTGAATAGAACTGAATAAATTCCAATACAGTGACAGAGATTAACTTAAGGATCAAGAACTGACAGTTTGAAGGGTAAAAACCTGGCTTCCCTTAATCCGGGTCAGGGCATTTCCAGTTATTTTTCCTCCAAGAAGTCGCCCTATGTAAATAGCGTGGTTTGTATTTCGGTTACGGAACAAATGACAAATTCGTAGATAATTTGTATTTTTCCTAACCATTCAAACCTTAGCTAGTTACACATATTTGCCCGCCAGCCCTGTCCCCCAAGGCAAGTCCTACCTCTAAGTGAAGTGAAGCAGTTCACCGGTGTGAGGGGGGAGGGGTAGCTAGCTACCACTCCCCTACTAACTAGCGCGGGGGTAATACACCCTCGTTAAATTCTAATGGCTCGTCCTTTCAGCTACGCTGAAAGTAAACCCTATGTAAATAGCTAAGGTTTGTATGGTTAGGAAAAATACAAATTATCTCCGAATTTGTCATATTTTCGCGTCTTTTTCGTTCGGGGCCTCTTCTCTCATATTCACTTCTTCCTTTAATTTTGATGTGTATAAATTGGCTTGTCTGGCTTCCCTAACGCAGTGTGGGCATAACCAATCTAGGTTCTTCCGTTCATTATCAGTGATACCTGTCATTATATGTACACATTTCTTATGGTAGAACCTATTGCATTCACATCCTATCCATTTTTTCCGGTCTCCATCCGTGTTTTCACATATGAGGCAGAAATAGTTTGGGACAGACATGGTATACTGTTTGTTATCACTTAGGTTTCTCCATAAGATTAATTAATATCTTTTCAGTGATATTCTAAGTGAGAAATAAAAAGCTAAAACACGACTCAGGGCGAGTGTTGAACGGAGCTCCGCTCAAAACACCTTCACACTGTGACGGGATGAAAATACGGCCAGAGCCCATTCCAGTCCAAGCCCCTGCTAAGTCTGGAGACTAGGGGCCAGAAGGAGGACACCAGTATTCTTTCTTCCTTCGTGGGTAAAGCTTGCGAGAGGAAGAATGCGAACACAATTCCAAAGAACTGGGCTTCCAAGAGTTTGGAAGACCTTATTCTTCAGAAGTGAGTTCAACATGCAGTAGCCTCTTTTCATTTCAAGAGGCCAGAGTCAATCCTCCCAGGACTCGTTCCCCTGTGGCTACCACCGTACATGACCACAACCCATCACAGTCTCGACCGGGTTCAAGGCTTGAGATGGAAAAATATTTTAATTCAGATGATTCCATTGACAAACTTCCAGCTCCGGCCAGTCCAAAGGCTCTCGATGCACAGGAGGGCTAGTTGGCATCTTCCATTATGCAAGTTCTAGCTTGTATAAGGAGAGTTAACTGTCTCGTTGAGGCCCCTTATTCTCCTCTTAAGGGGAGAGACATGGCTATAGATGTCCTATTCAATGCTCCCGTAATCAGTAGACTACGTTTAGAACTTCCGTGGTCTAAAGTTGCCA
>NC_090769.1:30825456-30830456 GCF_036898095.1 Palaemon carinicauda
TTTCATCGGTAATGTTTCTCTCTCATAATTTTCAATTGCTTTTCATCGGTAATGTTTCTCTTTCTCTCTCATAATTTTCAATTGCTTTTTCATCGGTAATGTTTCTCTCTCTCTCTCTCTCTCTCTCTCTCTCTCTCTCTCATAATTTTTCCATTGCTTTTCATCGGTAATGTTTCTCTCTTTCTCTCTCATAATTTTCCATTGCTTTTCATCGGTAATGTTTCTCTCTCTCTTATAATTTTCCATTGCTTTCCCATCGGTAATGTTTCTCTCTCTCTCATAATTTTCCATTGTTTTTCATCGGTAATGTTTTCCTCTCTCATAATTATCCATTGCTTTTTATCAGCAATGTTTTCCTCTCATAATTTTTCATTGCTTTTTATCGGCAATGGTTTTTCTCTCTCATAATTTTCCATTGTTTTTCATCGGTAATGTTTCTCTCTCATAATTTTCCATTGCTTTTAATCGGTAATGTTTCTCTCTCTAATAATTTTCCATTGCTTTTCATCGGTAATGTTTTCTCTCTCTCATAATTTTCCATTGCTTTTAATCGGTAATGTTTCTCTCTCTCTCTCATAATTTTCCATTGCTTTTAATCGGTAATGTTTCTCTCTCTCTCTCTCTCTCTCTCTCTCTCTCTCTCTCTCTCTCTCTCTCTCTCTCTCTCTCTCATAATTTTCCATTGTTTTTTATCGGTAATGTTTCTCTCTCTCATAATTATCCATTGCTTTTTATCGGCAATGTTTTCCTCCCTCATAATTTTTCATTGCTTTTTATCGGCAATGGTTTTCTCTCATAATTTTCCATTGTTTTTCATCGGTAATGTTTCTCTCTCTCATAATTTTCCATTGCTTTTAATCGGTAATGTCTCTCTCTCTCTCTCTCTCTCTCTCTCTCTCTCTCTCTCTCTCTCTCTCTCTCTCTCTCTCTCTCTCTCATAATTTTCCATTGTTTTTCATCGGTAATGTATTCTCTCTCATAATTTTCCATTGCTTTTCATCGGCAATGTATTCTTCCCTCCTCCCTCTCTCCCATGACGATGTAAGGATGCCAGAAAACCTAAAATCAATCAATCAATCTCGCCCATGCACAATACATTGCTTTTCCACTACTGTATCGATGTTATATTCCACCCACCTTCCACGCTCAAAACCTCTCTCTGATTTCGGCGTCTCATCATATGGGTCCGTGGGTCTCAAAGAGCTACGAGACCGAGTTCTACATTCATGCAGTCGTTTTAATTTACTCGATGTACACAAACTGTAATCACGGATATGTAGGTGGCGTTGATGCCTTCACGCATCAGTCCGTTTTAAAAGAGAGAGAGAGAGAGAGAGAGAGAGAGAGAGAGAGAGAGAGAGAGAGAGAGAGAGAGATAGAGACTCAGTGCACCGAGTAAGCCGCTGTTGAAACAAGGAATTTCTAAACAGACTTAGGTTTAAGGATTTCTTCGAGATTAAATCATATCTTTTCTTGGATAGGTTATATTTCTCAAAGATTTCTCAACTACCTTACGCAGTTGAAATATTGTGTAATCAATCATTTAAAAACTGAATATATTGCGTATTGCGTGCATGCGTATATCATGTAAATGATATTTTTTACTTTAATGTATACCATGATAAACAAGAAATAAGCAATATTTCATTTATGAATGCGTACGTCTGTATTCCCTGCAACTCATAACACGCTTTAGTACATCGGACGAACCATGAAACCCACGATTTTATCGGGATCCATTGATCAAGATTGTCTTTACGCTTTGTTCGCTCTCGTATTGGGACTATGATCGTTTTGGTCCTTTCTTTACTGCAAATAGGAATTGTTCAGTTTTTCTTTTTTATCACCTCAGACATTTCTTATTTCATATTGTTTTCTATTGTCATTTTATTTTTATTTTCAATTTATCATAGTATTTCTATTGTTTTTGCATCTTTTATTTTCTATTGTCTACTTTTTATTTTCATTTATTTCTAATTCTTTTATATTTTTCAGTTCTTTATCTTTATTTCTCCTCAATTTGTATTTATATTATCCACCTGAAACTTTCAGTAACTGTATTGATGTATTTCTATGCTTATGTTAACATACTAAAACCATTATTATAATTGCTGTTACTCATGCTATCAATGACGTCACGAGGTTTTCCAGATGAGTTTAATAACTTTAATAGCTTTGATAACTTGGAATGATAAAACTTAATACCAAACCCATTATCAAATTGGCAAGACGTGGATTGCCATGTAGCTCAAAGTCATTAAATTTATTAAATTCAATAAATAGAATTTTGTTGTCTTTGCAAACGACCATAAACACCTGACCTCTTGAAATATGTTGTCTATGAGTGGAATAGTTAAATGGTAAAATTACCCTTTTAATATTTTGTCTTATTAATATAACGCAAGTTTTTATATTGACTTATTGAAAAATAAAAAGTAAATTCATTTTCTGTCTCATTTTGCGATAGTTTTGGATTTTAGATTTTTTTTTTTCTTTTTTTTTACCCTGAATGACTTCCATGAGGCTACAAGTCAAATCAATTACCAGCAGAATTACATTTTTTTCCCGCCATCAACTTTTTTTTTATTAACTATAGACTAAACTTCATATTTGGTGATTTGAGAAATACTGCCTTTCCCGTTCCAGGCGTGCTTGTGCATGCAACCGTGACAGAGCATCGACTTGACATACCATATGCTGGTACGTTGGGGGACTTGACCCCCTCCCCCCTCCCCCGCCCCCCCACCCTCCACTCCCGGAATGTTTATAGCCCTTGGAATTGGTTGTTTGGCGAAGGGCTTCAATATGGCAGAAAAAAATTGAAAAAATATCTTGGTTTTTATTCAAAACTAAACTTGAAACCTAAATGTTTTGCTTATTCGTGACTATATTTGGTCTCTATTTCGAAATTGGATATACTGTATGCTATACAGATGGGGAAACTTGATATTGTTTTATATAGAAAAAGTTACAATTTATATGGAGATCTATTTATTTCGTATATGCGATTATAGGTTTCTGCATTATTCCACCCATGTAGATGCTTAAAATCCACTGAGATATTATACACCCTTCCCTCAGATCCAATCACTTTCCTGTAAACATATCTTAAAGCTTCATTTACGTCATTAAAAGTTTTAATCGATCCCAGAAACTTATTTCTACACCGTACATCCTCAGCACCCTCCACTTTGCCTTTCTATCAATTCTATAAAAAGATTTTTCTAGGTTCTTGTGTGTAACTTGTAGATTTCCACTTTTACTCTCAAACATCTCACATAACTTTCATAACAAGCAACTGCTTGGCACACCCTCCTCCTTGTTTAAACCCACGCCGTTTTTTTCTATTAGTCTTTTCATCATCTGTCTTACTTTCCCACTCAAAATCCCACTACAATATGTTCCTCTCTGGAATACTAACTAGTAGGATCATTCCATGCCTACATTGCCAAGGGCTTTCATAAGTCCGCCTAGACTTTGTTACCAAGAATTTTTCATCTTTGACTTTGTTACCAAGAATTTTTCAAAAACACCTTCCCCAACTTCTCGGATTTTTGGTTTTAAATTTTAAAAGTGAAAGGCTATTTTGAAATATGTGAAGCATGTTGACCAGTAGGAAAGATGGAATAGGCTGCCCAAATATTCATTAATATTGGACTTCTTGAAGAAAGAAAGTCATATTATAGATTTGTGTAGACTTACTACCCGTTAATGACTCACGGAAAAAAAAAAATTATGCACTTTTTTTAAGATTCCTATATAGGAATAGAATAGTTTATTTGCCCATCTATTGTCCACAACATTTACGTGCTGCTTTTGCTCAAGAGTTAATACATACAATAAGGGTGCTGATTAGAAAGCAAATGCGTAAGTAATCAACGTCATTGAAATTAAGTTGTTGAAACACATTGCGATTTCCTCAGATTGCTTCAGAAAGCGTCCCGAAGATTTCCTATAATAATAATTATTATTATTATTATTATTATTATTATTATTATTATTATTATTATTATTATTATTATTATCTAAGCTACAACCCTAGTTGGAAAAGCAAGATGCTATAAGCCCAAGGGCTCCAACAGAGAAAAATATCCCAGTGAGGAAAGGAAATAAGGAAATAAATAAACGATATGAGAAATAATTAACAACTAATAAGATATTTTAAAAACAGTAAAAACGTCAAAACAGATATTTCATATATAAACTTTATATCAGCCTATTCACCAAAAAAAAAAAATAAAAAAAAAAATAAAAAAAAAAATAAAAAAAAATAAAACCTTATCAGCAAGTTTGAACTTCTAGATAGATATGGAGGCACTGCTGTCTCTTCTTACACCAGATTCGACATTCGACACCGTTCACCTTTTATATTTGTGCGACTCCGTTTTCCCTTTGATTCTAAGAACTTCCAGCGTTATCGTCTTTCATGGATGACCTGAATATTGCGTCTCTGGGCGGCCTTTCAAGACCAGCTTGTAATTTGAAGTTTATGAATTTTGTATTGTATGGTTCGCAGCAGGGTCCGGGGAGGCCATTTGGGGAGCTAAGAGAATTAGGCAACGTGTTTAATTGTTTCTTTAAGCTCCGTCTTCCGTTGTAGTATTATAGTAGACGGACCAATTTTTTTTTTCTTTTTTTTTATGCAGGAAATTATGAATATTCATATAATACCAAGATCGTATGTATTAATATTACGAAATTTACTTTTTTAGGAAACATCTTCGTTGGTTATATTTCCCTTTTCCCCATTCTAATTTTGCACCGATGCGAACGGGGTTCAACACGAAGCAAGAATGTCCTCAAAATAAAGATGCCATCAAAGTAAATGGGAATAATCAAGGGCCAAATGGAAGTCACGAGCACAACATTACCATTTAAAACCCCTTACGGGAAAAGGTGGAAAGTTTCCTTGTTTGTTCAATGTAAAACGTATTTGAAAATATGCTGAATATCAACTTGAAATATTTTCTACTTTCCTCCATAGTCCTTTATTCGTTTGA
>NC_090769.1:30835456-30840456 GCF_036898095.1 Palaemon carinicauda
AAATGTAAGCTTTCAGTAATCAAGTTGTTTAAGAAACGTGCTAATTAATCACCCCTTTTCCCCGGATTGTTAAAAATGGAATCTCAAAGAAAACATCTAACAGGGTTAAATCAAAGAAAGCATTAAAGAAGAAAAAATTTCAGATAATTTATATGATAATGAAGGAACAGGGGAAAAGGATTTTATCACGGTGCTTTGGTGCGAGCTAATGAATGCTCCATAAGAAAAACAACGAGTTCCTGTATTTGTGATACGAAATGAGTGTTATTTCGTATCTCGATTTTGCAAGTGGCACTTTGATGTTTGTTAATGTTAATTAATGTTTTCTTACTTACCGATCAAATCTGGATGTTCAGAGGTGAATGAACTTATTAGTTTATTGCTTAATCTTTGTTCTTTGAAGGCGTATGGCATATTGCAAAAGAGCAACTGATTGGAATTTCAATTTCTATTTCAATTCTTTTAAGAATTCGACAATGATCCAAACTATGTGAATCCTAGGATGGTTTCCATGGTCAGTATTTAAAAAAAAAAAAAAAATTCTAGGCTTAACTAATGGATGTCATACACATCTTAGGCCTAGGTAGATTTTCCCCTGAAATTGAATAATTCAATAAGAAAGTCAAACTAAAGTAAATCGCAATAAGTAACAGGAAACGACTAAACCCTTGCTTTGATAAGGCCGAAAGTTTCCTAAACCATAATGGCTCTTGTTATCCAAGACCTTCCTATGCAGCAATTCTCAAGAACTTCGGGGAACCAGTTCAGCTTCCATTATCAAGAACGTTCGAATAACAGTTCAGCTCTTATTGCCAAGAAATTTCGAGAACCTGTTAGGCTCTCGTTATTAAGAGATTTTGAATACCTAACCAGCTCTTATTGCCAAGTATCAGAACCTACTTAGCTCTAATTTTCAAGATCTGTTCTCTTTCCATTATCAAAAATTTTCGAGGATTTTCGAGAACCCATCATCAAGAGCTTTTGAGAATCGTTTCACCCCTCAATACCAAAAATTTTCAAGAACCAATTATTATCAAGAGTTTTCGAGAAATGTTTAACTCATTATTGATGATTTTGAAAGCCTTTTGCTCTCATTATCAAAGGCTTTTGGAAGCCTGCTCATTATACAGAGCTTTATAAAACTTCATCTCCAATCATCAAAAACATTAAAACATGTTCAGCTCTCACTATAAAAAGGTTTCGAGTATCTGTTCAGCTCGCATAGTTCAAATAATTTTTGGAACATTTTCAGTCTTTTCTATCAAGAACTTTCTACTGACATTCTATTCAACTCTCATTATTAAGAGCTTTCGAGAACCTGATCAACTCTCATTATTTATGGTTTCTGATGGATTGCTCAGATCTCCCTATCAATGGCTTTCCAGAGCTGTCAGCCCTCATTATCAAGAACTATTTTACCGGTATCCCATTTAGCTCTCATTATTAAGAGCTTTCGAGAACATGCTCATCTCTCATTATCAATGCTTTTTGATGAACTGCTCAGATCTCCCTATCAATGACTTTTCAGAAACTGGTCAACTCATCATCAAGAACTATTTTACCGATATCCCATTTAGCTCTCATTATGCTTTCGAGAACATGCTTATTACTCATTGTCAATACTTTCGATGAACTGCTCAGATATCCCTATCAATGGCTTTCCAAAGCTGGTTAACTCTCATTATCAAGAACTTTTTACCGGTATCCCATTTAGCTCTCATTATTAAGAGCTTTCGAGAACATACTCATCTCTCATTATCAATGGTTCTGATAGACTGCTCAAATCTCCCTATCAATGACTTTCCAGAGCTGGTCAGCTCTCATTATCAAGAAGTGTTTACCGATATTCCATTTAGCTCTCATTATTGAGAGCTTTCCAGAACATACTCATCTCTCATTGTCAATGGTTTTGATGGACTGCTCAGATCTCCCTATCAATGGCTTTCCAGAGTTGTTGAACTCTCATTAGCAGTGGCTTTTGAAAGCCTTTCCATAAACTTTGAAATACCCGGGACAGCAGAGCCATCGTGCGTTTCCACCTTCACATCATTATTGTCTTTACTATTACCGACAGTTCCACCTTTTTCCCAACAGCAATATTGTCTTACCAATTATGCCTGAGCCCACTTCAACTCCTGAGGCGTAAAAATCTATCCCAATTACGCTAACTGGCACAACAGAATATCATGGATTTGCTGATTGCTAATAAACATGAGAAGAGACTCATTATCCGGTCTATTTCCTGCGCTGCTTTAGAAATGTTCTATAAAAGTTAGCGGTTATAAAAACGTACTATCGGTAAAAGGGGACCCCAGGATTTTATTTGGCGTATACACACCCATATATATATATATATATATATATATATATATATATATATATATATATATATATGTAATGTATATATGTATATATATACACCTATATGTGTGCATATATATATGTGTGTGTGTATATATATATATATATATATATATATATATATATATATATATATATATATATATATATGTACACACATATATTTATATATAATATATACACACCTATATGTGTGCGCATATATATAAATATATATATATATGTGTGTGTGTGTGTGTGTGTGTGTATATATATGTATATATATACATATATATATAAATATATATATATATATATATATATATATATATATGTATGTATAATGTGTGTGTTCATATACATGCGTCCGTGTGGAGTTTGCCTTTTTAGAATATGTAACTGTCCACTGCATCTGAACATTTATGATTTCGTTACATTTCGTTCCATCCATCTCAATATTGTTCCTTTCAATCTCTCAGATACCATTCAATCTGCTGTCATTCTCTCCTATCCACTCCCCTCATTCCGTTTAAAAGGAAAAACCCTCTGACGTCACGAGTCACAACTCGATGCGTGCAATATTGACGAATGGAAAATTGTTTAATGGTATCTTTCTTTTATTGTTTCTATTTTTTCATCGTCCTAAAGAATTTTATTTTACATATTTTTTTAAAAGATATCTCATTGTTCTTTCACTCAAGTATTTGAAAGCGATCTGGAAATTCCGAAAAGAACGAGTCTTTTGTTGTTTGAGTTCATATTCTTTAGTTTTCCTCTCTTACTTTTAATTACAATTTTTCGACGTGAAATTGCGCTTTTCCCCTGTCATCTTTATTTGCCTTTGTAGAGGAATGAGACTCTTGTGGAATAACGTTTCATATTTCAACGAAATATTTTCAATTCCGTTTCAAATGATTTCAAATGAACTGTGACTTTCCCAGAGATCTGTGTTTTCATCTTCGTCCTCTTCCTCTAAAAGTCTTCCTATTCAGCTGTCTGCATATTCTAATAACTCAGAAAATTGAAACTGTACATAGATTGCAGTTGCCTTTGAAATACGTATGCTAGAATATTCAGTAGGAAAGATTTCTTTTCAGTGTAATGTTAAAAGAGATTAAAACAAACGTAATATATCTTAATTAGTTACAAAACAAGAGAATAGATTAAAATTACTTTTATAACGAAGCCAGGGATACTAAGGAGTTAAAATGAAATGTTAAAGACAGACAGCATTCATCTAATCAAAGTAGATATATTTTGTGAAGGAATAAACTTCAGATATTGTGAATTAATCGAGTAAATAATTTATTTCGTTGTGAACCAGTATTTTTTTATAAAGATTAACCAGTTCTAGTGTTAGAAATACATACATGCATATATATATATATATATTTATATATATATATATATATATATATATATATATATATATATATGTGTGTGTGTGTGTGTGTGTGTGTGTGTGTTTTTTATTTCATAAAGTTTTTGTACTTTCATTTTGAATTTTCTGTTTTAAATATTTATCATACTTGTTTTAACTTATACAATGTATTCTATTTTAGGCTCTGATGATGGAAATAGATTTTCCGAAAGCTCAGCAATAAAGATGTATATCATAACCCTGGTACTATTATTCATATTGAAACTCCGCTTTCCACGGAATGATTCAATAGCTGATATATATATATATATATATATATATATATATATATATATATATATATATATATAGATAGATAGATAGATAGATAGGGGAGGTATGGGAAGTAAGCATATATGTGTATATGTATGAGTATATAAACATGTATATGTAAATATATCATCATCGTCATCTCCTCCTACGCATATTGACGCAAAAGGCCTCGGTTAGATTTCGCCAGTCATCTCTATCTTGGGCTTTTAATTCAATACTTCCCCATTCATCATTTCCTACATATATATATATATATATATATATATATATATATATATATATATTTATATATACATACATATATGTGTATATATATGTATATATATACATATATATATTTATATGTATGTATGTATATATATATATATATATATATATATATATATATATTTATATATATATATATATATATATATATATATATATATATATATATTTATACTGTATGTACGTGTATATATAGTATACACTTACATATATATATATATATATATATATATATATATATATATACATAATTATATATATATGTATATATATATGTATATATATATATATATATATATATATATATATATTTATATATTTATATATTTATATATATGTATGCTATAAGCCCAGGGGCTCCAACAGGGAAAATAGCTCAGTGCGGAAAGGAAAAAAGGAAATAAAATATTCTAAGAAGAGTAACAACAATAAATATCTCCTATATAAACTATAAAAACTTTAACAAAACAAAAGGAAGAGAAATAAGATAGGAGAGTGTGCTCGAGTGTACCCTCAAGCAAGAGAACTCTAACCCAAGACAGTGAAAGGCCATGGTACAGAGGCTATGGCACTACCCAAGACTAGAGAACAGTGGTTTGATTTTGGAGTGTCCTTCTCCTAGAAGAGCTGCTTACCATAGCTAAAGAGTCTCTTCTACCCTTACCAAGAGGAAAGTGGCACTGAACAATTACAGTGCAGT
>NC_090769.1:30855456-30875456 GCF_036898095.1 Palaemon carinicauda
TTTAATTTTAATTAACCTGAAAATTGGTTTATATAATTTATAACTGTTTATAATCCGATGATTCTAAAATCAAATGACCTAGTAATAGAAACAAACAAACCACTATTATTCTATAGATAAAATAGTGCATTCTACCTAGTTTGACACCTTTGAGAGAAAATCGAAGTTGAAGTTTAAAGGCCACTCATGAATGGCAGAGGCAAGGGACAGTGACGTTGCCCTAGAGAAAATGCCCTAAAGACTGACCATATATACATATGATCAGCGCCTAAGCCCCCTCTCCCCCCAAGCTAGGACCAAGAAGAGCCAGGCAATAGCTGCTGATGACTCAGCAGATAGACCTATAACCTCCCTCAAACACCACATCCTTAGCTCATAAGGATGGTGAGGTTGCAGCGACCAAAGAAACTTACAAGCTTGAGCGGGACTCGAACCCCAGTCTGGTGTTCACCAGTCAGGGTCGTTACCACATTGGACACCAGAACTCTGGGCTTATAGCTTCCTGCGTTTCCAACTAGGGTTGTAGCTCAGCAATAAATAATAATAATAATAATAATAATAATAATAATAATTCGTCGTCGGAATCTTATTTCATTAAGGATGCATCAAAGCTTTGGGGTCTTGAGATGAAGAGACATTTTATTTACCTTCCTTGTTCATATCTATAACGATGACATCTTAACTATGTTAACACGTCTGCGGTTTTCCATTTAGCCTTGTACTCGTTATTACTCGCGAAGAAAGGAACGATCGGTTGACTAACACCCACACAGGCAACGGCATCGGTTATCTTACGGAGAATTGTGACTTTCAATCCAGTTTGTAATATGTGATATAGATGGTCAAACAAAGAATAAATTTTTCCCTTGATTGTTCTTCATTTTCTTCTGCAATTTCTCCCTTGTCTTCTACTCCTTTCTTTAATTTTCTTCTTCCTATTCTCTTATCCTCTTCCATTTTCTTCTTCTTCTTCTTCTTCTTCTCCTTCTTTATTGGATTATGCTCACAAGCGTGAGTAGATGATGACGCTTCAGAAACACTGGAAAATCTTTCTGCCGGAAAAGTCACGCTTGAATTCAGTCCCTTTTCATTACCATATCTATTCAGTCCGTTTATCCTTTTTACTTCTATTCCTTTATTCAATTTTATTTATTTCCTATTTCATTGCATTGCGTTAGGCATTCGAACTAAATGACTGGAACCTATATTCACCCCTGTCAAGGATGATGTAAGTCGAAGCAGTTATTACTCTCTCTCTCTCTCTCTCTCTCTCTCTCTCTCTCTCTCTCACTCTCTCTCATAATGAAAACAGCGTAATAGCTTTGAAAATAGGCTCCATTAGGCTTTGCCGTTTATTTCGAAATCAAATTAAGGGTATTCTACCTCATCCTCCGGCCAGGTAAAAAAAAAAAAATAAATAAAAAGATGCCGGTAATTGGTTTTATGTCATTTAGGGTATTTCATTACTTATTTGATGTATCATTTCCAGTGTTAATATAAAACATCTCTCTCTCTCTCTCTCTCTCTCTCTCTCTCTCTCTCTCTCTCTCTCTCTCTCTCTCTCTCTCTCCATCGGGATATTGTTTCCAGAGCTTTCACGAGAAAAGGGGGGAGGTAGGGATACCCCCAAGGTATACTTTTTCATTCAGTATTAACATACATTCGTGTGCGACACCCAGGGGTAGAGAGAGAGAGAGAGAGAGAGAGAGAGAGAGAGAGAGAGAGAGAGAGAGAGAGAGAGAGAGAGAGAGATACTTAAGTAATGAGGTTATGACGCAAATACAGACCCTGGAGATGACTCAGAAATCTCTTATTGCCAAGCCTTGCTTTTCTTGACTGTGCCATATTTTCGTTCCTTTTCATTTAAGGAACTTATCATTTGTATAAACGTTCATTAAATGGAATTAATCTGCCCTTATCATCAGATAAAGATGGTACCACTATCAAGTAAAATGTAAACAGCCCTTACAGAGAACTTAACGCAAGCAAACATCCTGGTATAACATTAGAAGGTATACCATGCTGAGCAAAAGCCATAGCACAAGAAAGTATGTACGTACCACAAGAAGGTTTAATAATAGAAGAAGAATGTCCATCAAATTGAAGGAAGTATGCGCCGCTAATACGGTCATCTTAGATACAGAAATGTACAAGAGCAGTCCTTGCTTTGCTGACAGAATTGTAATCCCTCGTCTTCTGGCAGAATTAAAACCTTACAAAATAAACTTAAGATACGTAGGAATTGTATTTTAAACTGACCAACCTTAATGAAGTAAAATTCTGGATTTTAATTCATTAAATGTGTATCGAGGTCGGAATGATATTCGACTCTTGGAAATTGTAAAAAATCAATTTTCATCCGTACAAAACATCCATATAAAAAGTGTTTCGTAAATTGTATAATTTGATGAAATATAGTCCTGTCTGCTCCATAGTAATTTGATATGATTTATTATGAAACATCGTTTAATGGGCTTAGATGAGTGGAACGATTTAATGGCAAATTAGGAAAAGAAAGCCAGAAATGCATCCTCATTATATAAGAAGGAATTATGGTGATATATTACGTGTTTAATTAACCATGTGATGCCAGACAAAATTCTATGAGTTATGTGAGTGTCAGGCGAGATGCCCTTTTGAAAGCCTGTAATGTTAGCCTTCTCAAAAGATTAAAAAAGTTTTTTTTTTTTTTTTTTTTTTTTTTTTTTTTTGAGATAGATACTAATTATATTTCTATAATCGTATCTGTATCTATAAATACCACTGGGGATATTAATTACTTGTTGCTGTCATTTTGGGAATACTCCATCAGGTCTGTCTGAGAACATAACTGTAAATTTAAGACGTAATTAAAGCCGTCCGAGGAAGATCTTGTTGCTGGTAAAAGTGCATCTTTTATTTGTGGCCTTGAAGGACTAGCTTTCATTGTTGTATCGGAAGACCACTGGTTCGATAAAATTTAGATATACGGTATATACTGTTTATTTACGTGAATACAAACATACAAATATTGGAAGAGTTATTCAGTGGCATATATCGTGGAAGGAGAATTAATCCCTTCTAGCTGACCTTTCCTCGAACCGCTGTCTTGCCGCGTTGCTCTTGTCTGTCCTTTTCTGTCATTCTACATTAACAATGCTAATGGCTTTAACACCGTTGTGGCGTGGGCCTTCATTCAATATGGATGATGTTCTATTAAAAGGTTTCTTTGCTATGCGTGTGCTGATTAGATAGGTCTACGTGTAATTTCTTGCGTAGAATAAATGGGATACTGTTCTGGAATTGTATAGGGCTATATTGTTTATCTCTAAGTTTTACTAGTTAAAGGATTATAATATATATATTTTTTATAGATATAAACTGCTACTTGTACAAAAGAACCACTATTACCAATTGAAAATCATATAAATATTTGAAAATTACTTTAACTAACATTAAAAACCTATGGTTTTTTAAAGCGTTGACTTTAGAAACAGGCTTATTTACTTTGCATAAACCAAAGTTCTCTCGAAGACTTTAGAACCAAAAAAGTTGTAGTGTAGAAAATAAAAAGTTGTGGTTTACAAACTTACCGGGGCAACCAGCTAACATTTTAAACAGTAGTTTATTTTTCTCCTCCGTATGAACCTCATCAGAATGATAGCAAAACCAAAGACACAACTGAAATGAATCTTGGAGTGCTAAAGTTGCAGACGCCACTGTCAAGAAGAAGAACTAAAAAAACGTACTCTAAGTCTAATTATAGATACCATCGATCCCCATCTGACATTTAAAACGCCACTCGATAGTCGCTACTGAAATATCTACGAAGGAGATGGTAGCTATTATGATAGCTAATCATGGCTTCGACAAGCTGAAATATCATTTTTCTGCTCAACTCCCGTACGTTTTCAGCGGTTAAAGCTGATCGTTATGGCTGGTATCTCCCCCAAGAGAAAAGAAGGGGGAAAAATCGTCTTGGGATCAGTAAATAAATCTCAATCAGTGTAAGCGCTTTGCTGCAACACATCCAAACAGCCTTTATCGATTTCCTTTCAGACTTGGGATCGTGATCAGCCCGGCCACTCGGCGAATTCCATCTGAGCTAATTATAGCCTTTAATTTCTTCGTTGTAGATCAAAGGGCTTTCTCTCGTTTGGAATTTTGTTAGAGAAGAAGACAATTGAACGTAAATGTGCAATATGAATATTCAGAGAGAAAAGAAATTGATAAGGATAATGTAATAGTCGTCAAATCTTTACGTACATTCTTCTCCTCCTAAGGATTTCTTTCTTAAAGGCACGTCCACACGTGCCTTCGAACATGTGCTAGCAACAAGTAGCCTAGTTAGTAAGCTCACTAACAAGCTGGGGAACAAGTCTTAAAAGTCATGTCTACAAGAAGTTCGTGCATCTAGCTTGCAGCATTTTAACAGCAGTGGTGTGGACGATTCTACATGGTGTACACCTAACATGTTACGCTACATAAGTCACATAATGTTTATAATACTCTCTTTTTCTGTATACATTCTCTGCCGTAGAATTTCTCTTGTTTCTTCTTTCACTCAATATTAGCGCCACTGCAGCTGCCAATAAGACGTCCTCAGTAGCTAAAATTTTGGTGCCCACTAACCTAACACGTGTTGACTTGCTGTTCACTTCACCTCTGCTACTAACATGCTGTCAACATAATCATTAACTTGTTAAACTATTGTGTGCAAAATGCTGCAAAACATGTTTTCGTGTTATTGTTGCTAACACATGTTTTAGGGCAGGTGTGGGCGTGCCTTCTTAATGTTTGAAGATGATTACTTACTTATACATCATAGTAAATCATAAAATTGAAAAAATTACTCTTCACAATATTCTAACGAGTCACAGAATTGTGCAATTCTAATTGAGCATGAATTCGTATGAATGACTGGAGTTTAAAGCCCAATTTGAAAGTAGAATAATTTCTCTTGCTTTTTAACAATATCAACAACAAAAGCCGCATTCAATGGAACTTATAAGATCTTTCCCTCCATCGCGAGGTCAGTTAAACACCAGGAAATATCGCCCCCAACTGCTCCGTGTAAATGTGGCATGAAACTACTTTACATAAGTTAGCCCTTAGTTACTGAGCTCTTTGTTTCTGACAAAAGATCTAGTCGAGTGCCTGGATTCAAATGGAATTATTGTTTTCTTTTCTATTATGTTATAAATCTTGTATTTTGTTTTCTTAAGTGATATAAGGGTTCTTTTTTTCCTATTCTGAACTTTAATATACCATAATTTTGTTTCTATTGTATAGTTCATTATCAAATACAAAATTCCTAGAATAATTTACCAACTCATTATATTTTTATTAGATGTTTTTTTTTATGATTGATTCGAATATTTCAATGAAGTTTTGTTTGTTATAAACTAAAACAAGTGTATGACGAAAAAATAGCATTAAACACTATAAAATAAAATTGCTAGAGAAACTGTTTTCGTAATGATACTGGGTTCTAATTAGAAATTTAAAATGTATAACTCGAGTGGATAATTCTAATCAAAGATATTAAAAAGCTCATATACCCAAACTCTTTTAATCAGCAATGTTGAACAATCCATGACATGTACACTGATTTAAATTTTATCTGTCCACCCCTTCCCTCCAAAATGTTTTAAACTGTTGCAAATTGCTCTAGATTATAGGTTTTCTGCCAAATATCCAGTTTCCTCAGCTGTGCTCTTCAAATTTTTATATACAGAAGGAAATAAACTTCAAAAGCCTTTTTAGCTTTTGAATAGTATTTCTAGATCATTTAAAGGTTTATAGGCCGCCCAAGAATGGCAGAGGCAAGGGACAGTGACATTGCCCTATCGAGCAGGACAATACCCTAGAGACTGACCATATTTACATATGATCAGTGCCCAAGCCCCTTCTCCACCCAAGCTAGGACCAAGGAGGGCCAGGCAATGGCTGCTGTCAGCTGATAGACCTATAGGCTCCCACAACCCTCCCCCCCCCTTCTTAGTTCACAAGGATGATGAGGTTTCAGGTACCTAAGAAACTAACGAGTTTGAGCGGGACTCTAACCCCAGTCTGGGTTTCACCAGTCAGGGACGTTACCACATCAGCCACCACAATATGTTTTAATATTAAAGGATTAAGAAAAAAGGTCGAAAGAAAAAAAGAAAACAAAGTTTGATAAAAAGAAAAACAATAACGTCAATTAGCGTCAAAGACTAAGTAAAGCCAAATCTCCATGACTTACATATCCAACAAAAATAATGCCAGAAAACAATTTGGGAACATTTAATACAAAAACAAATCAAACAAACAAAAGAAAATTAATAAACAAACTGTCACCCTTTCTCACACATTTGTGAACTGGCTTCATAGAATTGTCAACAGACGAAATCGCGATGTAGATGATATGCTCGCCTGTCAGTCGAGCAATCAGTCGAGCAATCATCCTTTATGCCGTAAACGCCGAGCCCCCAACCCTAGCAAATCATCGACGAGCCGAGATGTCACCCAACCGGGATGCTGGTAAGCGATGGGAGGCCAATGAATGACCTCTCCGCTCCTCTCGAGCGTCTAAAGACCCATCGGTTTGATGGGCAAAAGAAATCGTTATCCCTATCAAAAGAAGATTACATCGAAGCCCCTCTGAATATTCATAACGTCGGTTCGCTGACGGAAAGAAACTATTCCTGGGAGATTCTGATTGAGAAAATTGTTAGGTCTCATTTGATAAGATTGGTTCATCTCCTGAGCCTCTTGTTTGTTTCTTTTAATTTAGGAGCCGGTTAACTCTTACATAAAAAAAGGAAAGGAAGAAAAAATAAATAAATGGTGGTAGCGTCCTTGTCTGCTGATTGCCAGACTGGGGTTCGAGTCCCACTCAAAATCGATAGTTCTTCTGGTCACTGCAGATAAAAACAAACTCCTATTTCATACAAAACTGTACCAATCGCATAAGAATTTCAGTGAGTAACTTTAAAGCAGCTGTCTATGGTGTACAGAAGGAGCGAGATGATGAACTTGAAGAAAATGATAACTTTAGGATATAAGGAAGTTGAGGAAGAAAGTTTGATAGAAGTTGAAATGTCGTATATGGTGAAGTCTTTCCGACTTGCTGAGAAACGGAGAGGGTCGTAGACCGTTATTGGTGGATAAGACTGATTGGTTGATTGTATTTTCTAGACTGACGTCAAATAATATTGTTAAATGCAATGACAATATTATTGTTACGAGAGTAAAAAGGAAAATCAAGCTTCTGTACACAAACATCATCATCAGCCGTTGCTATAAATCCAGAGGAGAACAAAGGCCTTAGACATGTCCTTCCACTTGCGTCTATTTATGGTCTTTCTATGCCAGCCCACACCCCGCAAACTTTCTTAGTTCGTCAACCCATCGTCTTCTCTTCTTTTCACTCCTCCTATTGCAATCTCTCGCGAACCATTCTGTTATTCTTAATGTCCATCTTCTATCTCTCATTCTCATTACATATCCTGCCCATGTCCATTTCTGTTTCCTACATGTTGGTAGAATATCCTTTACTTTAGTTTGCTCTCGTATCCATGTTGCTGTTTTTTGTTTCTTAATGCTATTCCCATCATTATTCTTTCCATAACTCTTTGAGTTGTAACTAGCTTATGTTCTAAGGCTTTAGTAAGGCTCCAAGTTTTTTATGCATAAGTTAAAACTGGTAAGATCATCTGATTAAATACTTCTCTTTTTAGAGAAAGTGGCATTTAACGTTTCACAATGCAAACATCCCCATCTATGGAGGAAGGGGCTGTTGGTTAATAAAAGCGATGCTGACAATTCTTGCTTATCAAAATTTTGACACAGCCACTTAAATTTAATAGATACCCTTTCAGATCATATTTGATCTTGCTGAAGTTTAAATTTGTGAAAATTATAATGAGGTTCAATTAGCTAGCCATGAAATCTTTGTAATTACAGAGATAGAAGAAAAGAAAATAAACAAATAGAGCGTAACCTGTTTCAAAGTCTTCCAACACCAAAATGCACTAAACGTCATCTGTGACCTGTCAAGAACAAAGTCCCTAAAGAGTGGACTTAATATTCTTTAGATGTCGAAGAGAACCGGACGTATTAGGAACCGACCCTGTTTTGTGTGGCACTGGAGAAACCTCGGCCAGATTCTAGGAGACAACAACTCCTGTTTCTCAAAAAGACTCCTCAAAACCCCTTGAGACCCCTATTCTTCCTATTCTTTTGCTACTAGTCTTCCTCCTCCTCTTCCTCTTCTTCTTCTTCTCCTTCCTCTTTTGATAGACCCCCTCCTTCTCTCTATCTTTGTTGTCATTCTGATAAAAGGTCACCGTTACTCAATTTATCTCTCCCCTTTGGCTCCTTCGTCTCAAAGTGCGTCGTCGTTCAGTCTGTGTGAAGAGAAAAAGAAAGAAAGAGAAAGATATGTGGAAGTGCGTATGTTTATATGTATATGCGAGTGCCGCTGTGCTTGTGTATGAGAGACATGGTGTCTTTGGTTGCGTTAGTCAATTTGCATATTGTTATCTTCCGCGCTTTCTGTATTTTCCTCATCTTATGAGGACCAAATAATGGGTGCGAAAATAAATTCATCTCTCTCTCAAGTAGTTTTTATCACAGGGGCCAATGGCAAAGGCAATTTTGTACCGCACTGTAATCTGCCTTTACCCATAGGATATGAATTGATAGTGCATAAATATATAGAAAGATAAATAACATGACTGTAAGGGCAATATTCCTTATAGATACATGAATATAGAGAATTCCTATTCAGAATTCGTTTCTGTTGTAATTCATAAATGGGCAAAATCATTTTCGTGGAAGCTTACTCGTCCCATTAGAAGTATTTTATGGCTATTGCCACTACTGCCTGAATTATGATACTGGTAATAATAATTCACTGTTAAGTGACCTATGAATTTTATGATAATAACAAGAGGGATAATAATTGGTTGGCTTGAACATTAATGTTTATGATATAAACAATTTGTTTTATTAAAAGTATAACAATACTAAGTTACAATTTACCATGAAATAGCAATATTAAATTTAATGGTAATAATAACAATCACCACTCGGTAAACTACTCAAAGGACATTGAAAAATAAAAGGAATAAAAATAATTGAAAAGAACACCACCATTACGCTTTATTTACTCATTAACGAAACTGTTTCGGAACGCTACGTTTATTCCCGTCCAAAAAATGATTTTGGATCATGAAATCAATCTGTCGGAAAGCCTAATTGTCAAATTACCAATATATTTCCGTAGTTGATGACCATAGTAATTGTGCCACCATTGTATTGCATACTATCAGTCAATCATTCCTCTAGAAAGCGTTTTACTCGCTGTGATTAAAGGTCCGAAAATGGAGAGGATGTTGAAGTGGTAATTAAGAGAAAATATATGTAATTTAAATCGTTGGTATCATAAATGTTTTTCTTTGCTTTATTTTGTATATCAATTACTTGAAAATTTAATATTATAAAACAACATTATTCGCTATACAATAACTTTTGGTTTTAAATTGTACGATGCTTGCTCTCTCTCTCTCTCTCTCTCTCTCTCTCTCTCTCTCTCTCTCTCTCTCTCTCTCTCTCTCTCTCTCTCTCTCTCTCTCTCTCTCATATCCTTTCCTCTTTAATCGTACTGAATTATTCACTTAAAAGTGAATTGAACTGAACACATCCTCGCTGTTCTGCGTGGTTTTCATAAAATATCATCATCATTCTTCGTCTGCATTTTACGAATTCTACCATAGAAACCATAATGTATAGCCATATATTTATTTCTTCTGTGTGTAATATAAATAATCTGTATTAATCCTATATTTATCATCACATTTAGATAATTAGAAAAAAAAACAAGCTAACATAATGCATTTCTTACGATATAAGAACGTTGCAAGTAAAATATTATCTAAAAAATTTCGATATTTTCTTTTGAAACCGACATAGTACTTGGGATGTAAAGCTCAAGAGATTCATTGAAAACATTTTAGAATGAATTTTAGTATCCCAAAGCAAAGAATAAGGAAATAAGAAACAAATTGACTCTCAAAGATTCTTTTCAAATTTGCATTTTGACTGCAGATTTTCCAAAAATCATGGCCCTGATCATTCTTCCACACAAAGAAAACTAAAAAAAAAAAACACTTTGGAAAGATTTCATTAGTCTTTATTTCGTCTTTAACAAATTTTGGCCATGTGACTATGGCGTGGTGAGATGAATGTTGCGTCATATTTCTGATGACTGCTATGAATATACTGTATTTATTATACAACAATTCATTTGAATTATTCAGTACTTGTGTTCATATTCTCAGTGAGCACCAATCTTTAGGTTGCTATTTTATGAAACATGTTCAATGTACTGTATATTTGTAAAGCAGTTTATTTCATATACATGTGTGAATCTATGCATGCATACATACATACATACATATATACATACATATACCAGCATTTAAATTTGGTAAACAAGACTTTCTAAAGCCTCCTCACTGTGTTGACATACATACTTACAAACATCAACATTTCACTATTTGAAAATACTGCCTAAATCCTTTTTACTGCGTAACTAATGTTATTTATTCAACGTCATTCGGATTAGCCGTACATAAATCCCTGCTACTGTATACCAGTATTGTTTGGGAATGTTGTGTGTCCTTAGCCAAATCCGATTCATTACGCTGTCAGTGTCTCAGTCACCTGAGATATATCCTTTCGCGAGATAAATTGGTTCCCTATTTCATTCGTATAAGATTAGGTTTGTAGCAATTGTGAATTTGAATGAGAGAGAGAGAGAGAGAGAGAGAGAGAGAGAGAGAGAGAGAGAGAGAGAGAGAGAGAGAGAGAGAGAGAGCAATTGCTTTATCAGTGATATCATTGGTAAATTACTTCAAACAAAGGTAATTCCTAGAGAGAAGTCAGTAATATCATTGCTAAATTACGTCAGTCAAAGGTAACTACTAACCAAAGAGAGAGAGAGAGAGAGAGAGAGAGAATTTATATATTTATATATATATATATATATATGTATATATATATATATATATATATATATATATATATATATATATATATATATATATGGGTGTGTGTGTGTGGGTGTATGTGTGTAGATAGATAGATAAATAGATAGGTTTGTTCTTGAATGTATTAATATCAAATCCGAAGAAACAGTACATCCATACTAATGTATTCTCACTCTTGTTTCATTTCAGATCACTCATCGTAGTTGAGGTACCTCTATCCCGGAGATAAGAACTGTCTGGATAATTGAAGGACACCAACTCTCCGCCCTCTATGGAAGCCGTGAGATGTTTAGATAAACGATGAAACAAATTCGTGTACGTCTGATACTGACCGCAAATGATAGCTGCGAGTTTATATTCGTTCATCGAATGCCTTTCAATGATGAATATGCGAAGTAATAGGATGAATATTTCATTTAAAACGTATTTACTGAGGATTTTGGAAAGACGTCAGATTTAACGATGATATGACAGTTTCAGAAGAATTCTCGTACAAGGATACTAAGGATTTATTCGCCTTTACAATTCCTTCCTGGAATGGTAGAAATGGCGTGTTATAAGTCCTAATTCTGATCTTGGGGGCACCACCTTCACCAACAATTGCACCTGGCTTCAAGTGGTCGACTGAGGGCCCTTCTAAACCCCTCTAAGGCCAGAATTGGTATCATCCAGGATGGCGGCAACGTCAAACCTGGAAAGCTGGAAAGATGTCCGTCTCTTGACTGGAGTTGAACCGGAAACTTTCCATAATGCCATCATATAACGTCGAGATCTTAAGTCTGTTTCGGATATATCTGGCCATCATCCGATTTAGTGAAAACCTGAACTAGAGAATAAGACTTGAAATTCAGGAATGAAATCATAGGAAGTGCAAGACCTCCTCGTGTTATTCCACAAAGGATTCGCAATCATTTTCTAATTAGGCTCATTATGCAAGGTACAAATTATTTAAAGAGGAAGAAAATGACCCTTCATATATTAGCGGGTATTATTTACTGGAAGCTGAAGACTTTATGAAGTAGAGAACAAAATGACCATTTTATGACAAAAGCTTCCATTTTCTTTTGTTGACAAATTACGTTGAAAGTGTGTGTGTGTGTGAGTGCGTTTATATATAGGTATTTTTCAATCTTCAGCGAAGAATATTACAAAATATCCTCGTGAATCATTGTATGTATATTAGTCAAACTTAAGCAATAGTGCATATTGTTGAAACTTATCTAAAACTATAAATGTTCACCCCTTTTACCTCAGGGGACAAAACCAACATTGACTATATAGATTCTGTGAACAAGAGACGCTGAGAATTGCTTAAGTTGGAATGGGAATACGATACACATCTTTCCTCTCCAGCTGATGTTAAAGGAATCTTGTATCCCATCTCCCCGAAGAGCGATTTCACACGCCATGGTTCCCTCTCCCGTCCTTCTTGATCAGTGGTTCAGTCTTCGAGCTAAAGCATCTACGTCATTCTCGTCAAGGCTTTGGATGTCGTGACGTCATGAATGGCTCAGATCTGGCGGGTCGGCTTGAGACTGCCCTCAATGCCACTGGTGTGCCCTTTGCCTTCGGGAACCTTAGCCTTTTGGTACCTCCGGTAAGTTTGTTGTTCGGACAGAACATTTTGAGCTTTAATAAGCTATCCTTGGTTATTCGATTGCCTGGTTTTGTTCAAATAATCAAAGTGCAATGTTCAAGGTTTGGAATTTTAACCAACCCTTGATCATGCTTTCAAAGTATTTGATAATATAATTGTATTTGTGGTTATTTGAAAAAGTTACAATTGTTTCCACAATTTATTGCAAGGTCGCTATTATCGTCAACATTTTCATCAGTATGTAGATACGCAAATATGTAATATATATATATATATATATATATATATATATATATATATATATATATATATATATATATATATATATATATATATATATATATATCTGTGTGCCTGTATGTTTGGGGTCATGTAATTTGATCATCATTTTAGTGGTGCTACCACCATATAATTGATTATTCTTGCTTTTTTCATAAAGATTCAATTTTGAAGCTGTTATATAAATCCTTCCCTCTTTGACTTTCATAGACGTTATTTCTATAATTCAATTATCAGAATAAATTTGAATATATATTCATCATGATGACTTACTTCTATTATCTTTCAGGAAAGTTCTGGCTGGGAAGGCGTGACACTCGCCACGCTGCAGGTTGGCGTCCTAGTGGTGGGCGTGCTGGGCAATGTGTCTGTCGCCGCATCAGTCTGGCGCCGAGGCTCATCTAGCCAGCAGCAACAGCTAGCAGCCCATCGCCATGCCCTTTTGCTCTCACTGGCTTTAGCAGACCTCCTTGTGACACTGCTATGTCTACCAGCTGCTACAACTAACCTTCTTTCCATCAATTGGACTGCACCGGGCATCTTTTGTTCCCTCCTGTCGGCAGCTCAGAGCACGGCTCACGCAGCCTCTACTCTTTCGCTCTCGCTCCTGGCGCTGGATCGGTACTTGGCAGTGCGTCGGCCGAAAATGGCGCCGAAAGTGTCCGCTGTGACAGTGCATTTGTTGGTGATACTCTGGATACTGGCGGTGCTGTTGGCACTGCCAAGGGGTCTCGTGTCTTCGTTAAGAACTCCTGGACCTGTGTGTGGGGAAGTTTGGCCTTCCCGTCTCCTCCGCATACTTTACTACACTGCCGTTGCCATGTTGGTGCATTTGTTGCCTTGCGGAGCTGTTATTGTCTGCCATGCGGCGGTCGCCGCGTCTCTCAGGCGTCGTGGAGCTGATGACACTAAAATGAACCTTCGGCCACGTCAGGTGATAATCATGGCTAGAGATTGCAGTGTGGGGGGACCTAACAATCACAAAATAGTTGCGGCCTCATCCAGTGGCGTCGACTCGGCCAATGAAGAGGAGGAGGAGAGGGCCGTCTTTGATTTGCAAGGTGCTCCTGTTACTCAGCAGCAGCAGCTGCCAAGAGACGCTGGTCGAGGCAAAGGGCCCCAACCACCACCTCGCCCTGCAGCCGCAATAAAACCAGCCAGAAACATTCATACCATCATCCGCGCCCATCGGCGCATGCGTGTACGTGGTCCCCCAAATGCAGCGTCCATCTTCACCTCCTACAGGGGGCATTCTGTTGAAACTCGGAGAAGGCTGGCGCGCTTACTCATGATTTTGGGAATAGTGTTTGCCAGTTGCTGGCTGCCTTACATCTTTGCGTTAATGGCGTGGGCGTGGTGGGAATGTCCAGCAACCCAGCATGCAATGCAGGTGACCCTGATTCTCGGGCATGCGCACTCGGCCATCAATCCAGTGGTGTACTGGCTGATGAACCGCGCCTTCCTCACTTCCCTCCATCGACTCGTATCTACTCAACTGCGCTTTCCCGAAGGATTTTCCTGTGCTGGATGCACGCGTCCTGATTGCCTCTCGCGCCCTCCTACAGCCCCTTGGGCCGGTAACTCCTCCACCAACGAGGACAACCTCGGCGCCTTCCACCCGAAATACCTCAACCCGCATGCCCTCCGACCTCAGGCTTCGCGCTGCACATCCCATTACTTTCACTGACTATGTAGTCCCAAGGCTCAGCAGTCTGCCGTAGTATTGAATTCCTTTGACGCTACTAAATACCTGGAGGAAGCTGTCCCTTTCCTTCTGCAGTAGATTGAGCTCTCACTCAGCTGCAATCATCATTGTGACCATTGACCTCAGATTTTCATATTAAAGGTTAATGAGTTGATGCAATACCAGCCTTGGGTCAAGTTTCCTTCAGCAATACAATAGAAAGAGGGAGATGCCCTTAAGTGTTAGGGAATCTCATGGTACTGCAACTATAAGGGAAGTGTACGAGACTGAGCTAAGAATAACAAAGGTGTAATTCAAATATATATATATATATATATATATATATATATATATATATATATATATATACCTGTGTATGTAATGTGCATATAATAAAATTGGTGGCTCAAAGAAGACAGAATCTGAGTGACAGGGTCTGATCAAGGTGTAATTTAATAGTTGACATTAGATATCAGTATGATTAGTAATATACAGTATATATAGACACTTTGTATTCATTAAGTCTTATAAGACATAGAACCACGTGTATATAGACTTACAGTTATTTCTTGCACTTATAATGTAGTATGAACTTATAGAATGTACTGTAGTGAAAGTGCTGCTGGAAATGTATATTTTTGAAGAGAAGGTATAAGATAGATGCATTTCTATTGTTGTTTATCAGATCGAGTTTATATGTATGTATAAAATTCTGGAAAAATAATTAAGAGACATGAAATATGAGACGGAAAGTATTAAAAACATCTCATCTATTCAATTTTCCTCTTTTTAATGGAATGAAAATACGTGATATTTGAATATAAAACAAAACGTGCTATAAAAGAAAAACATTTCATTTTCTACTTGAAGATATTAGACTGGTCTTGTTTTCATATATGTATAATTTCTTTAGTTGAATTAAATTCTAAACATGAGCATTGTTATGATATTGTTAGTCACTGTGAATGTTAAATTATTAAGAAAATAATCAATAATTCAGGTGAGAACTTCAAGAATTAGCTTTGGGTTGATATGTAAATAGCTGGTATCCTCTATGTAGGAAATCTACTTTTATGATATTGATAACATAAACATCACCATCATCACTCCTATTACAATTATTATCATCATCATCACTGTTGCCATCACTATGAACAGGTCATATTACGATGTTTTTTTTAGTACCATAATGCAACGTTGATAAAATAAGAACCGATCACAAAGTCAAATTCAAAAGTATAGCGACGTTTGCTGACTTTTATTTTCCCAGTGTAGAGAGAGAGAGAGCGTGTGTGTGTGTGTGTGTTTTAGACTCACATATGGGTGAGAGTACCCGCGCAAATTTGAGCTTGGCTGTACATGAAAGATTAAGCAGGTATCAATGTCGAATTGTCCTTTGCATTCGTTCGCTGTTTTGGATGATATCAGTGCTCGTTTGGAGGTTTAGTCTTGCATTATCTAACCAAAGCCATTTTACGTTTTTTTTTTTTTTTTTTTTTTTTTTTTTTCAGTTATTAGTATTTCTTACTTCTTTTGTATTTGTGTATTCTAGTATTTTTATTTATTTCTTTATCTATAGTAATTGGTATTTCTAACTTCTATTGTATTTGGATATTTGCAGTAATTGGCATTTTTGACTTCGTGTTTTTGCAGTAGTTTATTTATCTAACTTATTTATCATTTCGCTGTTATTAGTATTGCTAGCTTCTTTTGTATTACTTTAGTATTTGGTATCTTTATCTACTAAGCCGTTGGTTACCGTATGTCAAACTTTTATACCAGCAATGGCATCCTTGATAATATAAGGACTTACTTTCCCCTTATATGTACCTTCTTCGACACTGTATTGTGAAGTTTTATTCTTTCGAGAAATTAAATAAAACCATCTTTAATGCTTTATCACGATTAAAGATCGCCCGTTTCATAAAGCCTTAGCCAGTTGCTATGTCAAATCTGCCCGATTTTTTTTTTTTTTTTTTTTTTTTTTTGCAGAGATGAAAATGAGAATGACGACATAATTTATAATTTAGACCTCGCTTGGTTTTATATCTGTTCTATTCTTGTAGGGCTTCATTCATTTTAATTTCTCTATGACAAACATTGTCATAAATAATCTTGTTCTTCGTCATTGAACTTGAATAATCTTTAACCTCAAGTGACGATGTATAAGGATACTTTCCCTCTAAATTTTTAAATCGAAGCATTCTCCAGTTCGTCCTTATTTTTAGATGGTTTTTAGATTGTAATTATACGGTGTTCCTCAAACGGAACAAAATATACTTCCCTTGATGGGTATTTCTTGTTAATACAGCTTCAGGAAATGTAGGGGGCTGTCCCAGGTGTGGATATACACATTAAAGATTCATACAAACATTGATCATCGTTTATATATAAGTACAAATCGTTCATCCATGCATACGTAAAACAAACATGTTTGTATATGTGAAGAAACTCTTCGAAGCTTACATCCATATCACATACATATTCTGAAATATTTAGATTTGTGTACATATGCAGGCACTTATCAACATAAGCATAAATATTTGTATGTAAAAGTAGGTATTCCCCTTACTAAATTAATTATGGCAGGCATACAAATATTTGCATACATAAATGTACATACATACATACACATACGTATATGCATATATATGTATATATATATATATATTATATATATTTATATTATATATAAATATATATATATATATATATATATGTGTGTGTTTGTATATATATACTGTAGATAGATAGATCGATAGATGGAAAGATAGATAGATATATTGATAGACACTCATACATCTATTCATTCTTACATGATTGGATAGGGACAGAAATCTATGAAGTATGTTCTCATTTACTTACGAATATTATGAGTACATGTGGTTCAATGCATGCTTTTTAAGAGATATCATTTGTAGTTATTATACATACATACATTCATACATACATACATGTTCAATCAAGTGACAAAATTGTAAAAAGAACCAAATTCTACTCTCAAAAAGGATTCAAATTTGCGATGCTAAATTTTGCCTAAAATCTAAAGTTTGTCCGTTAAATTAACTTTCATAAGAAAACTATCAAGTGAAAATGTGCTGTGAAGTAAACATTTACGGATTATACATGTATATTCGCTTGCATCATACGTTTTAAAGACCAGTGACGACCTTCAAAGTATATGATTTGTCTCGGCACCGAGGAAAGAAAATTCCTGGATTTCCAGCGCCCGAGTGACCTAATTCCCCCAGATCATCCATTAGAGTTTGGAAACTTCAGAAACAGTGCTCACCGTAATCCTCCTCCTCCTCCTCCTCCTCTATCTGCCTTATCCCTTTCCCCCTTCGCAGCCCCTGCCCCCGAAGATTTCTGTCATGAGAAATCATTATTCTTTCTTGGACAAGTGTCAGTGATTGAATGGATGTTTTCGATTCTGTTTCAACTTTGAGTCTAAAACTAAGGTTGTTTCCATGGAAAAATTGTCGTGGGCTTATTTTCGTTTTGGTAGATAAGGATTCTTTTATTGATATAAATGTTTAATAACATCACAGAGGCCATTTCCATTATACTCATGTTATCTATAGCTCCATTTAGCATCTACTTTTAGCCTTATTTTTTTTTTTCTTTATTCCAGCCAATGAATAATTTTGCAGTACAACTAAGCTATTCGAGAAAACTGTCATCCAAGTACTGGAAACATAATGACGTGTGGATCATGAATAAAGATAGGAAAAGCAAGACTACGATCTGGCATTTTAACCATAAGTTATACATCCTTGCGCAAGTAACGAACCGATCACCTTCTTTGCTTCATAATATTGAGATCTCATCTTCCCAGTGCCGTAATTATCATTATCATCATTATTACAAGCTGAAGTACAATCGTAGTTGAAGGATGCTATAAGCCCTATGGCTCCAACAGGGAAAAATAGCACAGTGATGAAACGAAACAAGGAAATGAATAAGAATTTACATTCACAAGTTTATTTTCTTGTATTCAGAACAGTAGGCCCACCATGTTTCTAAAGTGGTAAAGCTATAAACAACTATATTCATGCAAGATTGTTTGTGAATGTACGGTATATATTTATATATAATGGGAATATCTATTATCCTATCATTATTTCAGATTAACTTTCCAGCCATCTGAGTATATGGGTCAAGCAACGTATGTAATCAAGTAGTAATAATAGGAGGAGCAATAGTATTATAGGTAACTATAGTCTACATCATTCGTCACTCTAGATCCCACACTGTGATGGTTACCGACCATTTGAATTATTTAAATCGGAACGGGTTTTTTTTCCTTCATAAATATCCCGCAGTCAGCACAAAGCTAATTCGAAAACTGAGGTTTGCTTCATCGCTTTAATTTCCATAAGACATTGATTGGGGATGACAGAAAATCTGACTTTTTTCTTTTTACAAATTCTAAGCGAATACGTACGGAAGCTCAGTTATAGCTTTTTGAATTTCAAAATTAGATTAGAAGAGTTTCCTCTAATAGTTTCACTCCCGTCCGGATTCTCTCTCTCTCTCTCTCTCTCTCTCTCTCTCTCTCTCTCTCTCTCTCTCTCTCTCTCTCTCTCTCTCGTCTAGCTAGAGCTACGGTCGGAGCGAAGAACTCCTCTGTTAATTAAAGTAATACGAAACAATGTATATTTCACTGAGACATTCTCAATGAGTCATGCTTGGTTTCCCTCCAGTTGCAACTGGCCTCGAATTATATTTCCGGCTCCGGTGCTGGACCATAGATCTCGAATTCCATAAATGAACCAAAATCTCTGTCAGACCAAAGGAAGAGATGACTTGTAGATTGATCGTAACTTGAAGTTTGATAGCACTGTAACTCTAGTAGGGATTTATTTTGATAATTTTCAGTTATAGGACAACAGAATTTTACGTTGGTCAGTTTTTATCAATATGACTCGTGATTGAATGGGTATATGATACTTAGGTTTGATCAGAACCACGAAGGGAAAAGTAGGAGTAGAGGGTAATGCAGACAACCGTGCAGGACTATAAGTTCAAGAATCCTTGTAGCCTGGAAAAGCAAAATTATCCTGGAATGTAATTTCTTAAGCCTAATGAAGTTGAAAGGCGGATTACCGAACGAATAATAGGAATCACTGACAGTGGTAGCTGTATTAACCGAGACTTTGATAAATCAGGATTAATAAGGAATTAAAAGAAAAAGGAACGACTTAGAAGGAGAAACATGGCTGTAATGAAGGGGTTTCGTATCGATAATGGGGTGAGTTGATAATGAACCTATTGTAGGTAATAATTTTTTTCCCCACCTAAAAGACCATACGTAAATAGTACATGAATACTAAATATTGCGTCCCGGACTTGAAGATTGATTTATTATCTGATAAATGTAAATTTATTTCTTTTCTGATAAATGTAACTTGCGTCTTATTTG
>NC_090769.1:30877956-30882956 GCF_036898095.1 Palaemon carinicauda
CATTCATTTGCATAAATGCAAATAAAGTTAAGCGTAATTTTGTAAATGACTTGGACCAAATGTCAAAAGAAATTACAGGTTTGTATCATACTACTGTTAAGAAAGGATTATACGGTATACTAATAAATATATGTCATTTATAGAATTATAAGAATATACATAAATATATATATATATGATATATAATTTTTGTACAAGATCCCATAATAAAGTTCTAGTTATGTTCAAATAATGTTATGTCTTATTAACCTGATTATAATCAAATATATATATACATATATATATATATATATATATATATATATATATATATATATAATATTACCATAGTTAGTATATAAATGTTTATCGCTAAGCTTTCAGAAAATCTACTTCCATCATCAGAACCTAAAAAGACTAAAAAACATGAATATATTGTATAGGTAAATATTTAAAACGAAAAATTTTAAATGAACACTAAAACTTTATGAAATAAAATACAATGATTCAAACTATACTAGCTGAACTCGGAACGGATATTGTTTATGAGATTGGCATAATGTAGTTCCCATGACACCCATCAAACCTTGTGAAAATTGTTTGGATATCTGTAAAACTCTAGGCGTAATTTGCTTCTCCTCACTGATTTTTGAACTAAAAGTCATCGTTTATGAACAAAAGTGAGAGTCAGGGCATGCCTATAGTAGGTATGAACATGAAAATTGGCAGAATCAAAGTTTATATATATCTAAATAATCCCTTAAAATTAAATTTCAATATATTTATTGGTATAGGAGTTATTTACTCCGCTGACGATAATATCAGCTGCTCCCTCCTCACCACCTCCGAAATCTATGGTTAGGGAGTGGCTGAGATATCTCAAAAAAAAAAAATCGCATTCCATATAAGGTCACTCGCTTCGTTCGTGACAAAAATCAATCTAAATATTCAGTAAAAGATCAAAGCACCAGGGCTATAAACTCACATAAATCAAAATTAAACACAAGCTTGCTCAAACCTTGTCCGGCCTAGCTTTGATTTAAACTGGTGTTGTAATATTGCCTTCATGATCACAAGGTAGAGACCACTCTGCGAAGTGGCCAAGATGGAAAAATTCTCCTAAGACATTGGGTGGTCCTCACTTTAGGAATGATCTCTGATAGATCAATGGGGTGGTTTTGAAATATAATTACCCGTTCTAGGTGAACCACTGAAGTGATCAGACAATCTTGCTCGGTAAGGCCTTTCACTTTTCGTAACATATGATGCATTACAGCGGTCTTCAAATTTGAAACATTTGCTCATTGCATTAGATAGAGAAAACACAATCTTCAATGACACCTGTGGATAAAACTCACGGACAATTTCACAGCAATGATTTCTTATCTTAAAACTGTGGAACCCTAAACATAGAATAGTAAAGAAGATAATTTCCCGAGGAACTTTTGGTTGCTTGTCACATGGTGGTAGCGTAAGTTTGCTTAGTGTTTTCCTTATATAGTTATCAGTAAAATTATACGGGAATCCATTATTGTAAAGTATTTTCTATATACGTTAGTTCCTTAGGGATATTTAGGTAATTAGAGCACAGGTTAAATGCTCTATAAGTGAGAGTGCAGATAAGGTTTCTCATATATTGTATATGAATAGAGTTCGCTTGCTTGAGGGTTAAAGGCACACTCAGTCACACTATTCCATCAGTTTCCTTATTTCCTTTCCTCACTAGGCTATTGTCCATGTTGGAGCATTTGGGGTTATAGCGCTTTTCCAACCATGGTTATATCTTTGCTATTAATAATGATATATCTATATACATATATATATATATATATATATATATATATATATGCAAGTATTTATATACATATATATATATATTTATATATATAAATATATATATATATATATATATATATATATATAAATGCATGCATATATATACATTCATATATATATATATATATATATATATATATATATATATGTGTGTGTGTGTGTGTGTGTGTGTATATATATATATATATATATATATGTGTGTGTGTGTGTGTGTGTGTGTGTGTGTGTGTGTTTTCTACCAGTAGAGTTACGGGGTCCTTTGACTGGCTGGACAGTACTACATCGGATCCTTCTTTCAGGTTACCGTTCATTTCCCCTTTGCCTACACATACACCGAATAGTCTGGCCTATTCTTTACATATTCTCCTCTGCCCTCATACACCTGACATCAATGAGATTACCAAACAGTTCTTCCTCGCTCAAGGGGTTAACCACTACAGACTGTAATTGTTTATTGGCCACTTTCCTCTTGGTAAGGATAGAAGCGTGGCCCGTGAGAGAAAGCCTCTTTACGTGGATATTTAAATCCCTGAAACGTACTAGTACACTTAAGCCAGTTACCGAGAGAGGTCACGCACTGAAAAACTTTTATTGAATTTGAAAAAGAATGTTCAACGGAAAAGAAGTGATAGAAAACTCGTGAAAAATAAGTGTTGTTGTGCTTCAGTGTTTTCCCGTTCTCGTTTCCACCCGGATTAAAATGCTGTTCAATTGGTGTGAAAATAAATGTAACGACAATTGTATAAACGGACCAAAAGTTAATATTATAAAGTTTCCTGTTGAAGGAAAATATAAATGGGTTAGGAACATCAAAAGTGAAGATTTCAGACCGGCCACAAATCAATAGGTATGTACAGTATGTAGGTTTCTCTCTCTCTCTCTCTCTCTCTCTCTCTCTCTCTCTCTCTCTCTCTCTCTCTCTCTCTCTCTCTCTATCATATATATAGTGTTTGCATGGTTGTTTTTTATATCCAAGTATATCATGTGTCATGTGCTTTAAATTTTATTAATGATATATGTATTTGAATTGCAAAATTATGTAGCTACACAAAGACACTGAGTCGCAGCTTATCGGTAGTAGCTTAAAACTATATATCAAAATGTTTCTATTAAGAATGACGAAAATTTGATACAACCTTGAAGATTTCGTGATTTATCAAATGTTTTCCTCCGGTAAAATATCCAAGTAAATAGACGGTCTTAGAAATTGTTAAACATTATAAATCATCTTATGCACTACTTATCACGTTGTTTTTATTACAAGGGAGGTTGTGTCGTAGGCTCGGCATTTGATTGCAATGAAGCAGCAGCCAGTGCATAGCCTGTGCTTTCATGGTATGCCTGTGCTTTCCAAATTTCGTAATATGGTTCATATTATTCTTGTAAAAAATATAAAATCCAAAATGTTATTTAATGTTATAAAGAAAGTAATAATAGGTTTTGAAAAAGAATATTTAGGGTAATTACAGTAATCTCTGATAAGTGGAAAAGCATGTCGTATTTTGCAACCCCAACACAACTGGCTATATTCTAGCCCCATCAAGCTGCAAGAATGCAGATTTACGTTTTTCATGTTTGACACCTGACACATTCTGAAGTGTGTACCAAATAAATGATTAGGAGTCAAGGAAGATTGCAAAGCTATTGTATTCCCAAAATTTTCATTTAGCAAAAAAACTGCAACGAACCAAGTGTATCCTTTGCCCCTTGGAAGTCATTGGAAGTTAACAATTAAAGCATGATGGACATCCACATTTGAAAAACTAAACTTATATTTAGTTCTAAAATTTGTTGATGGATATGTTATTACAACAATGCGAAATCGTAGGAAGGAGAGACAATTGTCTAATTACAATATTACACTTCAATTAAACCGATTTTTTTTTATTTGGTGGCCAATAGGTAATGTAAAGGTAATATCTAAAGTGAATAGAATTGAAAGAGAATATTGTACCCCGACTAACGCGTGATGAAAATGGTATGTAATAGAATTTCTTGTTAAGGATTTTGAAGAAGACTGATTAGATACTTGGGAGAAAATTTCTGGTGAAAATTTGACGGCTTCGCATACCGTATAGAATATATATATATATATATATATATATATATATATATATATATATATATATATATATATATATATATATATATATATATATTTATATATGTATATATGTATGTATATATATATATATATATATATTTATGTATGTATGTATGTATGTATGTATGTATATATATATATATATATATATATATATATATATATATATGTATGTATGTATGTATATATATATATATATATATATATATATATATATATATGTTTTTATATATATATGTATATATATACACACCTGTATGTATGTATGTATGTATATATATATATATATATATATATATATATATATATATATATATATATATATATATATATTTAAATAAGCCATACATATTTTTGATACATTAATGTCTGGATTCTCTTAACGACCTCGGGATCAGAGCCCCAGGCGAAATCACACAAAGACAAGCGCTTGTGACCGGCCGGGAATCGAACCCTGGTCGGCAAGCTTGTATAGACAGTGACTAAATCACTTGGCCACTAAACCACTTTCTTCGTGGTCAAGTGGTTTAGTCACTGTCTATACAAGCTTGCCGACCAGGGTTCGATTCCCGGCCGGTCACAAGCTCTTGTCTTTGTGTGATTTCGCCTGGGGCTCTGATCCCGAGGTCGTTAAGAGAATCCAGACATTAATATATCAAAAATATATAATTGGCTTATTTGAATATGAAAAACACGTCTAAATGTGCAAAATTTATCATATATATATATATATATATATATATATATATATATATATATATATATATATATATATATATATATATATACTTAAGGTATTGTACAATTTGCAACAGACATACAACGTAGCCAGCGTGAAAGCATCTCGATAGTCAGGTCGGCCTACTGTAGACGATGCGGGCTGAGGTTGAAGAGGCCTTCTAATCTCGGTGGCCACGGTAAAAGAGACTCTTTAGCTATGGTAAGCAGCTCTTCTAGGAGATGGACACTCCAAATCAAACCATTGTTCTCTAGTCTTGGGTAGTACCATAGCCTCTGTACCATAGCCTTCCCCTGTCTTGGGGTACAGTTCTCTTGCTTGAGGGTACACTCGGGCACACTA
>NC_090769.1:30895456-30905456 GCF_036898095.1 Palaemon carinicauda
TCGTTCCAGCATCAAATTCCGTTTTTCCCGAATCTTCCAAAATACAATTACAAGAATGGAGAGCCATTTGTGGAAAAAGGCTTAACTCAGTATTGTATAATCTAATAAAAAGTTACCGTTAAAGTAAAAATAGATTCAGCATTTTATATTTTGGATGACGGTATATTCCTGAATGAAGCAAGTTTGTGGTTTACGTAAAGCAAAAAAATTATGTCAATATCTGTGCGTCGGTGGAGAGAGAGAGAGAGAGAGAGAGAGAGAGAGAGAGAGAGAGAAGGTATTTTATATTTTGTATGATAAACTGATAATCTGTAGACTTACGATCCATATAATTATTATAAAGCTTCTGCTGTAAATCAACAAAAATCAGTGGATAATTATATATATATATATATATATATGAACACGATGATGTGTTGATATTTATCCATATTAACTCATTAGGGGTAAATTGAATGAATTACTATCAATTGTGTCACGTGGTGGGCCGGGAAGTCGGGGAAAACTGATGTCTCGCCAGGTAAATCCTGAACAGCTGATTAGCCGTTAGGTTCCGACTTCTTTTATGTCCTCTCGTGGAATGGTTGGTATCGACCTGGCCTCTCATTAGAAGGGGCCAGCGTTCGATCCCAAGTATGAGGTAGAAATTTATTTCTATTTGAACACGATGTTGTGTCGATATTTATCCATATATATATATATATATATGTGTGTGTGTGTGTGTGTGTATATACATATATATATATTATATATATATACACACACATTCTATTAAAGCTACAAATTCATTGTGTTTACATCTATAGGATGACCCAGACACTAATCCATGACCCCATCGAATTTTATCTCGTGAACACACCCTTTTCGATCTTCTTAATTTTCTTTAAGAAGTTCTAGAGGGATGCCTCTACTAGATAAAACTGAATAGGGTCTTGGAATTGGTACGAAAAGGTGTCTGTTTTTGTAAATTTAGGATCAAATCTTCGTTAATTTTATAGATGCTTAATAGAATTTCAAAGTTGTAACGCTCACCCTAAATGCTACTTCAAAATTTCTTCGCCTTCGTCATAGCTGCGATGAGGGGTTTATTCAACAAGACAGCGAGCTTTTATACAGACAGTTGAGAGCAAGAATGACACAAAATTCAAACAATATAAAACATGCAATACAGACTTAAATAGGTTTCTATTATCAGTGTGAGGGAGAGCGAGAAAAAAAGCAATACCGTTAAAGTAAACAAGCGTGTATAAAACATGTGCGGTACATAAAACAATGGCAGAGGTCTTGGAAGTTTTTGAATTGATTTTTGTGACGCGCAATATGAATATCAAATCGATCTAATTTGATCACTGTTAGTTGAAGAGGGAGAACGTGATCAGCATTCTATAATTTGTGTAACAAAAGATTCATAGCACATGTAGGTTGTTGCTCGGACTTTCGGAAAATTTTCTGTTATTTTGTTGATATGATGTATCTGGTAATTTACCCAGTCTTTGATCGCTAGTATTCCCGTTGGAAGAGAGAGAGAGAGAGAGAGAGAGAGAGAGAGAGAGAGAGAAATATACTTTCTTGAAATTACATTGAGAATTAAGGATGTCAGTTGGTAAGGAAGTCATTATTTCTTTGAGAGAGAGAGAGAGAGAGAGAGAGAGAGAGAGAGATACTTTCTTGAAATTACATTGAGAATTAAGGATGTCAATTGGAAAGGAAGTCATTATTTCTTTGAGAGAGAGAGAGAGAGAGAGAGAGAGAGAGAGAGAGAGAAATATACTTTCTTGAAATTACATTGAGAATTTAGGATGTCAGTTGGAAAGGAAGTCATTATTTCATTGAGAGAGAGAGAGAGAGAGAGAGAGAGAGAGAGAGAGAAATATACTTTCTTGAAATTACATTGAGAATTAAGGATGTCAGTTAGGAAGGAAGTCATTATTTCATAGAGAGAGAGAGAGAGAGAGAGAGAGAGAGAGAGAGAGAGAGAGACAGACAGACAGACAGACAGACAGACAGAGAGAGAGATAATTTCTTGAAATTACATTGAGAATTAAGGATGTCAGTTGGGAAGGAAGTCATTATTTCATAGAGAGAGAGAGGAGAGAGAGAGAGAGAGAGAGAGAGAGACTTTCTTGAAATTACATTGAGAATTTAGGATGTCAGTTGGAAAGGAAGGCATTATTTCATTGAGAGAGAGAGAGAGAGAGAGAGAGAGAGAGATAATTTCTTGAAATTACATTGAGAATTAAGGATGTCAGTTGGGAAGGAAGACATTATTTCATAGAAAGAGAGAGAGAGAGAGAGAGAGAGAGAGAGAGAAATATACTTTCTTGAAATTACATTGAGAATTTAGGATGTCATTTGGAAAGGAAGTCATTATTTCATTGAGAGAGAGAGAGAGAGAGAGAGAGAGAGAGAGAGAAATATACTTTCTTGAAATTACATTGAGAATTAAGGATGTCAGTTGGGAAGGAAGTCATTATTTCATAGAGAGAGAGAGAGAGAGAGAGAGAGGAGAGAGAGAGAGAGAGAGAGAGAAATATACTTTCTTGAAATTACATTGAGAATTAAGGATGTCATTTGGAAAGGAAGTCATTATTTCATTGAGAGAGAGAGAGAGAGAGAGAGAGAGAGAGAGAGATACTTTCTTGAAATTACATTGAGAATTAGGGATGTCAGTTGGAAAGGAAGGCATTATTTCATTGAGAGAGAGAGAGAGAGAGAGAGAGAGAGAGAGAGAGAAATATACTTTCTTGAAATTACATTGAGAATTAAGGATGTCAGTTGGGAAGGAAGTCATTATTTCATAGAGAGAGAGAGAGAGAGAGAGAGAGAGAGAGAGAGAGAAATATACTTTCTTGAAATTATATTGAGAATTAAGGATGTCAGTTGGGAAGGAAGTCATTATTTCATAGAGAGAGAGAGAGAGAGAGAGAGAGAGAGAGAGAGAGAGAGAATATACTTTCTTGAAATTACATTGAGAATTAAGGATGACAGTTGGAAAGGAAGTCATTATTTCATTGAGAGAGAGAGAGAGAGAGAGAGAGAGAGAGAGAGATACGTTCTTGAAATTACATTGAGAATTAAGGATGTCAGTTGGGAAGGAAGTCATTATTTCTTTGAGAGAGAGAGAGAGAGAGAGAGAGAGAGAGAGAGAGAGAAATATACTTTCTTGAAATTACATTGAGAATTTAGGATGTCAGTTGGAAAGGAAGTCATTATTTCATTGAGAGAGAGAGAGAGAGAGAGAGAGAGAGAGAGAGAGAGAGAAATATACTTTCTTGAAATTACATTGAGAATTAAGGATGTCAGTTGGGAACGAAGTCATTATTTCATAGAGAGAGAGAGAGAGAGAGAGAGAGAGAGAGAGAGACAGACAGAGAGAGAGATAATTTCTTGAAATTACATTGAGAATTAAGGATGTCAGTTGAGAAGGAAGTCATTATTTCATAGAGAGAGAGAGAGAGAGAGAGAGAGAGAGAGAGAGAGAGAGAGAAATATACTTTCTTGAAATTACATTGAGAATTTAGGATGTCAGTTGGAAAGGAAGTCATTATTTCATTGAGAGAGAGAGAGAGAGAGGAGAGAGAGAGAGAGAGAGAGATAATTTCTTGAAATTACATTGAGAATTAAGGATGTCAGTTGGGAAGGAAGTCATTATTTCATAGAAAGAGAGAGAGAGAGAGAGAGAGAGAGAGAGAGAAATATACTTTCTTGAAATTACATTGAGAATTTAGGATGTCAGTTGGAAAGGAAGTCATTATTTCATTGAGAGAGAGAGAGAGAGAGAGAGAGAGAGAGAGAGAAATATACTTTCTTGACATTACATTGAGAATTAGGGATGTCAGTTGGAAAGGAAGGCATTATTTCATTGAGATAGAGAGAGAGAGAGAGAGAGAGAGAGAGAGAGATATACTTTCTTGAAATTACATTGAGAATTAAGGATGTCATTTGGAAAGGAAGTCAGTATTTCATTGAGAGAGAGAGAGAGAGAGAGAGAGAGAGAGAGAGAGAGAGATACTTTCTTGAAATTACATTGAGAATTAGGGATGTCAGTTGGAAAGGAAGGCATTATTTCATTGAGAGAGAGAGAGAGAGAGAGAGAGAGAGAGCGAGAGAGAGAGAGAGAGAGAGAGAGAGAGAGAGAGAGATATACTTTCTTGAAATTACATTGAGAATTAAGGATGTCAGTTGGGAAGGAAGTCATTATTTCATAGAGAGAGAGAGAGAGAGAGAGAGAGAGAGAGGAGAGAGAGAGAGAGATGAGAGAGAGAGAGAGAGAGAGAGAGAGAAATATACTTTCTTGAAATTACATTGAGAATTAAGGATGTCAGTTGGGAAGGAAGTCATTATTTCATAGAGAGAGAGAGAGAGAGAGAGAGAGAGAGAGAGAGAGAGAGAGAGAGAGAGAGAGAGAGAGAGAGAAATATACTTTCTTGAAATTACATTGAGAACTAAGGATGACAGTTGGAAAGGAAGTCATTATTTCATTGAGAGAGAGAGAGAGAGAGAGAGAGAGAGAGAGAGAGAGAGAGAGAGAGAGAGAGGAGAGAGAGAGAGAGATACTTTCTTGAAATTACATTGAGAATTAAGGATGTCAGTTGGAAAGGAAGTCATTATTTCATAGAGAGAGAGAGAGAGAAGAGAGAGAGAGAGAGAGAGAGAGAGAGAGAGAGAGAGAGAGAGAGAGAGAGAGAGAGAAATATACTTTCTCGAAATTACATTGAGAATTAAGGATGTCAGTTGGTAAGGAAGTCATTATTTCATTGAGAGAGAGAGAGAGAGAGAGAGAGAGAGAGAGAGAGAGAGAGAGAGAGAGAGAGATTCCAATATCATCTCAAACCAACCATCGTATACTAATGATGCAAAGGTCTTTGCCTACTTAGAAATACAGTTAAAAACAACCCGACTTTAATATCGCATCCTGCATTGAATTTCAAAGCATCATGAATTCTTTTCTCTTCCCCAAAGAATTACTTTGACTGTAAGCAGTTAAGTTTTATGGGGGGAGAGGCTTTTATATCTCATTACCTTAATGGCTGACCATTTCTCCCTTTTCCATTCCATTATTGCTTCCACTCCACTCATTCACCGTTGCATCCGTTCCTATTTTTATTCGTTGCATTTATTCGAGAGATGAATCCTTCCTTCGATGGCTGTTTATAATTCTGCCTCATTAGAGATGATTGGATTTTCCAATGTTTATTATTGTTGTTATTCTTCTTTTGATTCATAGTATAAACCTTCAATTACTATATGGTTATTATTGTTATATTGCTAGTAATAGCAATGGCATTTGCATAGTAGTAGCTGTTATTGTTGTTGTTGTTGTTATTTTTGTTATTGTAAAGATTAGTAATGATAATAATGACGATAATGTAGTATTCCTTATCATGAAATTTTTTTGTATCATCATTATCAATATTATCATTATTTTGATAATCCTTTTTCAGTCTGATAATCATTAATATTATCATCATTTTGATTATTGTTATTATTATTATTATTATTGTTAGTAGTAGTAGTAGTAGTAGTAGTAGTAGTAGTAGTAGGTTCCAAGTTCCTCATTGCTTACCCCTTAACATTATGATTGTGGGCACACTACTAGATGTGTAGGTGTAATGCATAGCAATCTGCAGAAAATTCATTGTCATCAATTCCCTCCTACACAGACAGCACAGCTCCCGTACTTCTACATCTAACTTCCAAAGTCTGTCTGATATATCAGGCAATTTCTTTAGCTGGTGATTCTAAATTTTTTTTAATTCTTTACAAATTTTGTATCATCTGCCTCACTACCTAACACAAAAATCCTATCCTTTACATTTCTGTCATTTTCTTTTACGCATATCATAATTAACCTCGTCTTATTTTATTTTTTTTTTACAGTAGTGACATTTGCATTAGCAGTATTAGTTTTTTTTTAATGTAGCGATCAGTAAAAATTACAATGACAATATTATCAGTATTCCTTATCATCACTAGTTTTTCTATCTAAATTACTAATATTATCTTTATTATGATCATTATTATTCATGCTGACGTTCACCATTTATATTATTCTTATGGTTATTATTATTATTATTATTATTATTATTATTATTAGTAGTAGTAGTAGTAGTAGTAGTAGTAGTAGTAGTAGTACTAAAAGAAGGAGGAGGAGGAGATTTAGAACCGAGAGTGCTATTTTAGTGTCTCCAATTCCTTCATGTTTCGGTCTCGTGTCGGTGCAAATCCCGAGTGTGAATGAGTTTACCCAACGGCGAATACATTCCGCTCGAGTTCTAAGCCATAATCATCAGCATCTCTTTGCGATCATGAGCAGCTCTGACTGCTGGGATCTCCTCTGAGAGCCCTTCTGTCAAAATTCGTTTGCATAATATAAACGATTTTGACGGTTCCTAATGGGGGGTCGCGCGCGTTCCATCAGTGATTAGGAATAATGCCGTTTTCTTTGCTTATTTTAACATCTTATGTTTATCTATTTTTTATATTTTATATTTATATTTTATAATGCCGTTTTCTTTGCTTATTTTAACATCTTATGTTTATTTATTTTTCATAGTAGTGCACGTGACACCGCTATAAATAACTCTTAGGTCTTCAGTTTGGGCAAAATTGCGAAAATAGTAATAATTATAAAAGTAATGATCAGTGGTATACATTTTACCAGCGAGATTCTGAAAGTATGCAAAAACAAGTGCGTACATTCCCAATTAATCGGGACAGATAATTGAGTCTACAGACGTACCATAGGAAGCAAGACCTTCTTAGGTTACAAATTATGAATGAATGGCAAAATTTAATGCATGTTCTTATTATTAACTGCCTTGAAGCTGATGAAAACACTTCGAACTAAAAAAAATGGAATTTTCATTCTATGATTTGAATAAGATAAAAAGGAATTCAAAAAGCATAAATGATATGAATCAAATTCTAAAGAAAAAAGAATTTCAATCAATCATGGTCAATAAATTTCATTCGAAGTAAAACTAATAAATTCTGCAATACATTTCAAACATCCGCATCGGTGTTCAATTGCATATTCTCAAGTGTTCAACCAGGTATTGCAAATGAAGTTAATGGACGTTCACCAAATAGAATTCAAAAGCATAAATGCAACCATTCACTCAGGGTGTTTTTTTTTTGTAATCCAAACGAAGATTTTAAAATCTCCTCAATTAATCTTTGATTCAAAAACACGACACGATTAAAATATGCCGCAAACATTTTTTATATAACTATTTGAATTAACCCAGAATTTCCGCAGCGTTTGCTGATACTACATATTTTTGTGTGATATTCCTTATCTTCCTAGTGGAATATAGATATTTATATCTATTTATCTATATACATATATGTATGTATATATACATACATATGTATATATATATATATATATATATATGTATATATATGTATATATATATATATATGTATATATATTTATATAAATATATATACATATATATATATCTATATATACATATGTATATATACATATATATATATATATATATATATATTTATATATATATGTATATATATTTATATAAATATATATACATATATATATCTATATATACATATGTATATATACATATATATATATATATATATATATATTTATATATATATATATTTATATTTATATAAATATATATACATATATATATTTATATATATACATATGTATATATATGTATATATATGAATATATACGTATATATATATACATATATATATATATATATATATATATATGTATATATACTTATATACTATATATACTATATATATGTATGTATATAAGTATATATACACATAAATATATATATATATATATATATATGTATATATATACTATATATATGTGTATATATATATATATATATATATATACACGTTTATATGACCGCCATAAAATAAAAAGGGCAAACTTCAAAAACATTTTGATGCATGACCATCCAGTAACTCGAAAGAATAAACTTTGCATTCTCATCCAAGAACTCATGGATGATAGTTGTTATATATGCATGAAATAACTGATATTGTTACATAACCTAACAGTTTACTTATAACAATTTCAATGATTGCAATAAATTATTACAATTGTGATATTCTTTATTATTATCATTATTATCATTATTATTACTATTATTATTATTACTTGCTAAGCTACAACCCTAGTTGGAAAAGCACAATGCCATAGGCCCAGGGGCACCAATAGGGAAAATAGCCCAGTGAGGAAAAGAAACAAAAAAAAATTAAATATTTTAAGAGCACTAACAACATTAAAAAAATTATTTCCCATATAAAATATAAAAACTTTAACAAAACAATAGTATGCCCAAGTGTACCCTCAAGCAAGAGAACTCTAACCCAAGACATTGGAAGACCATGGTACAAAGGCTATGGCGCTACCCAAGACTAGAGAACATTGGTTTGATTTTGGAGTGTCGTCCTCCTAGAAGAGCTCCTTACCATAGCTAAGGAGTCTCTTCTACTCCTATCAAGAGGAAAGTACCCACTGAACAATTATAGTGCAGAGAGTTATGGGGTCCTTTGACTGGCCAGACAGTACTACATAGGACCCTTCTCTCTGGTTACGGTTCTTTCCCTTTGCCTACACAGACACCGAATAGTCTGGCCTATCCTTTACAGATTCTCCTCTGTCCTCATACACCTGACAACACTGTGATTACTAGACAATTCTTCTTCACCCAAGGGGTTAACTACTGCACTGTAATTGTTCAGTGGTTACTTTCCTCTTGGTAAGGGTAGAAGAGACTCTTTAGCTATGGTAAGCAGCTCTTCTAGGAGAAGGACACTCCAAAATCAAACCATTGTTCTCTATTCTTGGGTAGTGCCATAGCCTCTGTACCATGGTCTTACACTGCCTTGGGTTAGAGTTCTCTTGCTTGAGGGTACACTTGGGCACACTTTTCTATCTAGTTTCTCTTCCTCTTGTTCTGTTAAAGTTTTTATAGTTTAAATGGGAAATATTTATTTTAATATTGTTACTATTCCTAAAATGTTCTATTTTTCCTTATTTCCTTATTTCCTTTCCTCACTGGGCTATTTTCCCTGTTGGGGCCCCTGGGCTTATAGCATCCTGCTTTTCCAACTAGGGTTGTAGCTTAGCATTTAATAATAATAATAATAATAATAATAATAGTTAATCCCTTGAGCAAAGAAGAATTGTTTGGTAATTTTACTGTTGTCAGGTGTATGAGGACAGATGAGAATCTGTAAAGAATATGCCAGAGTATTCGATGTATGTATAGGCAAGGGGAAAGTGAACCGTAACCAGGGAGAAGGATCCAATGTAATACTGTCTGGCTAGTCAAAGGAACCCATAACACTCGAGCGGTAGTATCTCAACGGGTAGCTATTGCCCTAGCCAACATACTACCTTTAAGCCTTTATTTAATGTCCTAAGGAAAATTTTACCTTATATTTCTCAAATTTCTAGGAAAATGTCGTTGATATACGTGACCAAACGACTGCCATAGTCATTTGGTCACTTAAATTAACGACATTTTCCTTGTAAACCGCGGTCACTATCGACCTGCGTCTTTTTTTTTTCTTTTTTTTTTTTTTAGCTTTGATTTCCGTTCCGTCAATTTGGCCGTCCATGGCAGGAGCCGCAATTAAAGGGAAGGGATAATTGCATGTCAGGACTTGAGCCCAGATTGACTAAGACTCGTCAGGTAAGAGGAATCCAAGGGGAGAGAGTATTGGATTACGGCGTCCATCACTTTTGGGAGAGCAAGATCAGCATCTCGAGTGTGATATGGAAATCGATAAATCAGAAAGTGGGGAGTTTATGCTTTTGTCACGAGAGAGAGAGAGAGAGAGAGAGAGAGAGAGAGAGAGAGAGAGAGTGGTATCCGATGAAAAATAAGGTTAAGGAATAGTTTTCAAAATCTTGCATCTCAATACCCCATTAAATATGAACAAATATATACATCAGAAAGTGGGGAGTTTATGCTTTTGTCACGAGAGA
>NC_090769.1:30910456-30927956 GCF_036898095.1 Palaemon carinicauda
AAAAGATTGAGAATTAAACGTTATCTTTAAAGATGAAAGCTACAAAGAGCCGAAGGAAAAGGGACTTTATGAAAAGGGCCATTTTAGTGAAAGGCGATTTCATGAATATCTTTAGACAGCCATTAACTTCATGAGGAAGATTTTATTTTCATTCGCTCTGGAGGAAGAAATTATTTTTTAGTTTTTTAAGGAGCCTTAATTTTAATGAACAATTCTGTTATCTGTTATTATTATTATTATTATTATTATTATTATTATTATTATTATTATTATTATTATTATTATTTTTTTTGCTGTTGTTTTGGTTGTTGTTGTTGTTGTTGTAATTGCCTACATTATCATTCTCATTCCTATTTATTTTATCGTCATTATCATTATTATTTAGTATTAACAAACATTCTTGTTATAGAAACCTAAAAGATAAGCGACTTTCAGAGTAAACCTCCAAAGAATACTCACCATATAAAAGAATGATTAGCTTCCTAACATTTGACATTTCTCTAAACTTTATTATTTATTAGAATTTACTTCCAGTTTTTCATTTCTCTAGCTTTATTAAATGAAAGTCATTTCTCCCATGGGACATGAGATTGGTTCTTCTTCTCAGGAATAATCATAGGATTCCTTATCTGTAAGATTGAAAACGATAAAACCACCTATTTCTAGAGATAACGATAATCACTTAGAAATAATCGATTTCAAAAACGATGTCTGTAAATGCTATGATTATTTTGATAGTATGATAATTATGCCTCTTTTCTTAAACATATTTATTCAGATATTATTTAGAGCAATGTAGGGTAGTATTACATTTTGATTTTCAAGGCAATGAAATCTATTAACGAATAGGAATAAAATAAAATAATTCGCATATGCTAAAATGATCAGTTCACGCCAAGAATTGATCAATTCGAGAAAATAATTAGATATATTTTCAAATTGAGTTGGAACTGTTGGACCTAGAGTGAAAGCTAAATAAGGACCTATGACAGATTGACAGGGCCTTAAAGATAAAGATCGTCTTTCAGATTATTTCATTGGGAATCATCCCAAGATCAGGCAGGACTCGCAGTCTCTTTTCAAAATATACAAATCATAAAAGGGAGTTAAAGACGGACTTTAACAGGCAACGTTGATATTCGAAGTCAAAAAAGAATTTTGCGTTGATATGAATGAAAATGTGAAATATATGAGAGAATATTTGATACAAGTAGGGCTAAACCAAATCGGAAAAAGGCACTTGCTATAATTAGTGAAACCCTAATCATTTCATCAATATAGAAGCCGTAAACTATAGTTTATCAGTCAATTAGACCCGATGAACACAAAATAAGAAGAAACACAATCAGAAGGGAAGACAAGAGGCTTAGATTAGTCTACACAACGCTTAATGACGAAAACGTCGACTTGCTGAAGTTTAATCCTCTTCTGTTAGGTTTAGTCTGGAAACCTCGACTTTCGTTTTCCCCTCGACCCAAGAGCAGAATTTCAAACCGTCACACTCGTCTCCACCGATATGGCTTAAAGAGGAATGAGATGAAAACTGATGTTAGAATTATTTATTCTATTTACTTATCTATTTGTTTATTTATTTATTTATTTATTTATTTAGAGAGAGAGAGAGAGAGAGAGAGAGAGAGAGAGAGAGAGAGATTTTCTTTTAAACGTATACTTATTAGCGGTGTGTCTTTTCAAGTGTGATTCTTTTCTTTCAAAACAAAGCTTCCGAAGTATGAATTAACCTTATCATCAACTCATCATGTGAAGAAAACATTATATCCTTCTTCAACTGACAGCACTTTATATAACCCTTGCGCTCCTGCGACAAAGGTAACTAAAAAACTTCTCTCAGACATTACGCTTTACAAAATAGTTCAGCTGAAGGCAAACTTAGAAAGATTTGCTTTGCGTCACACTATTACAAACAACAGCATACGCGTAGGCGTTACTTTTTACTTAATAAGTTCATTACGGAACCTATCAATTATATTTTTTCCTTTTACTCACTCAGACAAGTTATCCCTTCTGAGCAGTCTCTCTCTCTCTCTCTCTCTCTCTCTCTCTCTCTCTAATCTCTCTCTCTCGCTGACATACACACACGCACACAAACACGTCTTATCTTTCTTCCAAGGTCTTAACACTACAATAAAGTCGAGGGAATGGAAGAATATTGTTTTCTTCGTCTCTGGCGAGTACGGAGTCTGTCCTTTTGGAACCGTCAAGAGGCAGGCTGACTCGAGGGTGATAAGGACACTAGGTCCTAGTGCCGACTGAAGCCTCGAAGCTGAAAAGGATATGATCGTGTATTTATAGCCTTATTCTATGGCGTTTTGCGGTAAGAGGCTGAAGAGTATGATTGACTCGAGATGGGGGAAGAGCACATCTCTTCTCGGACCATTCGATGGTGAGAAAAGTATTTTACTTCAGAGCTCTACTTGGAGGAAGGACGGGTGCTTGACCTCAAGATGCACTTGAGGACGAGAAGGACTTGATGTCTCGAGTGTGAGGCTGTCTTGAGTAAGGGAAAGAAAAGTAGCTCTCAAACTGAGTTTAGTGGGAAGGCTGTGTGGTTTTCACGTTCATCAAAATGAGAAAAATGTATGAACACAGAGTGAACTCTAGCACAGGGAACACATTTCGGCTGGATGTTTCTAAAAGGTCAGGTCGAATCCAGAATGCTAAGTCACATGGATACTAGGCAAATCTGAAGTGGATGCACTAGTTTGATTTAGGACGTACTCGGCGATAAATAGAAAGGGAACTGGACGTTAGTGAACTATCTCAATTCCAATTTGAGAGTTCTGCATTGGTAGCCAGTACTCTACGTAAGCGAAGGTATAATATTATTACGGTCTCTTCTAATCTCTAGGATCTCCTATCCTCATATTCTCTCATCACTCGATATCCTTTTTTTCATACAGAAATCTGTTGTTCAGAAGTCCGTTTCATCATATATAGTTTTTGCTACATATTTATTTCTTCGCATCATTAGTCATCTCCATCTCTCCTTTTGTTATTCTATGCTTGTCGTCTTTTACTATGGTGTTATTTAGAATTTAAATTCCACTCCAATTTACATCTCTCTCTCTCTCTCTCTCTCTCTCTCTCTCTCTCTTCTCCGTTTATTACTTCCCTCTTTTAATCTCCACCATATTTCCGCCTCATTAAATCCTTCGAAATGTTCTTCCTTCAGCGGCTTTCCTCCATAAGTCTTCCTCCCTATTCTTCTTATTTCACTATTCTACATTTCCCTCTCTCTTCCCTCCTTTATCATTTATTCCTACTTAAATTCGTTCTCTAGATCCCCTCATTTTTAATGGAAATTCTTCGAAAAATTCTTCTGAGATCCAAAATTATTTTGATCCTTATAATTCGTAATTAGATAAGTGATCAGAAGAGTCCTATCAAAAGCAGATTTGAAGGATACCTGAATGCCAAAGTTCTCCTTCGACGCCCACCCAGTCCTCGCCTCAGAGACTTAACCCTCAGTGATTGTACGGAAAGGAGAGAAAATGCTTCCTCATTTTCCTTACCACATCCTACTCCTCCTCCTCATCCTCCCACCTTCTCCCCTCAAGCTCCTTCACGTAACTCCTACGACTATTCCTCTTCCTCCTTCCCTAACCCCCCCCCCCCACCGTCTGGGACTTTATCTTCTGTCCACTTTCTATTTCTTTGTGCCTCTTTCATCTCTTTCATGTTTGACTGCCACTCCTTTGACGTCTTCCCTTGCCGTTTGTAAGATTATATTACTTTTACGGCAATATAACTCTCTCTCTCTCTCTCTCTCTCTCTCTCTCTCTCTCTCTCTCTCTCTGTTTTATTGTTTTCAGTAAAATTGTATACCGGCAGCAACACATTGCGATCAAAACAGCATAAAAGGTCTGGCAAATTGATGATAATAATTCATTGTTTTGCCGTGACATAAAACGTCATATCAATAAAATCAAGGATTCGTTAGTCTCGGCATTGCTGATCGTACGAGCGCTTGTTCAGTCTCTGGTTACTTTCTCGGCGACTGAAATATATTCCTCTTCTGTATATGTGAAAGTTGATATGATTGGTCGAATAACTTACTCAGTATTGAAATCCACTTCATATTACAATATATTACAATCATATAATTGCAATGAATTTCGCATCTCGATGCGTATTTGAATTTAGAGTGAAATCTACATAGGCCACTAAAAGCTGTTTTTACATATAAGGATGAATCTTTATGAATTACCTACTAACACCGTCAACTGAAAGCGAGCATTTTAATTGAAAGTCGTCTTCATTCAACCATAACAGAAACGTTATAAGAATAAGACAGACAGACAGGAGCCTTAATTACCAGATCATTAAAACAAGGACTTTTAAAACAATAGCAAGATGAAAACGAATAAGGATACAGAGATATATATAATGAACATTATGCAAATAAATACTGGTAATCAAGGGAGAAATAAGGAATCAAACACTACTTGCTTCATCAACAACAACGAGAAACCTGCCTACAGTGACAACAGATATGATTTCCTAATCGGTGTAAATAGGAAAAAATTACATCGCCTCCAGACAGTTATTGTATAGAGAAAGTGATATTAAAAGAAGTTAAAGTGTTTCTAAAATGACCTATAGAACTGCACCGTCAAGCGTGGTGAGAACATTCCCATTTCACAGCAATTAAAAGAAATAATGAGTCCCAGACGAAGGACTTTACAGTCAACGAGGTGAGTGCGAATGGTATGTGGCTGACGTGGGCAAATGTAAGTAATCTGTATTCAGTCATTTAAAGGTTTTAAGGTATAAAGGTCGCTCATGAATGGCAGAAGCAAGAGACAGTGACAATGCCCTATAGGGTGCCTAACCCCCCTCGCCACCCAACCAACGACAAGGGAAGACCAGGCACTAGTTGCTGATGACTCAGCAGACCTATAGGCTACCAAAAATACACCATCATTAGCTTACAAGGAGGATGAGGTTACAGACACTGCAAGAAACTATCGAGATTGAGCGGGATCTCTAAGCAAGGATGTTTCCAATAGATTGTAACAAAAAAGAACAAAATGACAATAGAAGAGGAAACTAAATCATCGCATAGAGCAAAGAGTCTGGATCTCATCAATGTGTAATGTCTGAGCAAATTTGGGAATAATCAGGTTATATGATGCAATGGAATACACAGAAATTGATGCTAAATGATTCAGAAAATAAAAGGAAGATAGTACAGTCGAATTTAACAGTAGGGCAACATTCATTGGCTATTACTTCCACACTAGATAACTTGTAAGGCTCAATGACATAAGGGAGTGTCAAAGGACTTTTGAAATTGACTGTACTTAACTACAGGTTTAGTATTTGATCAAATTCCTCATAAACCTCATCAGCGTCTCATAGACATTTCTGATATGTTTTGTTCAACTAGCCTTCAGAGGTATAATGACACTTTCCTTCAGCCAAGCGTCATTCTCGAACTTACCATTGAAATCACCTTAGCTTTAAACTAACTTATGCTTTCTTAACAGCCAGATATTACAATCATTACTGTTTATTGGTGTAGGAGAGTTTTTCGGGGGGGGGGGGGGGAGGGGGGCTAAATTTTAAAACAGCTCTGACTGTGGGAGGTCTGATTTCAAATCTAACTACAGATTCCTGAATTCGACAGGCATATGAACAGTGGTCTTGAAATTACCTTATATCTCTGTTGATAGATCGATTGTTAAATTCGGCCGTGCAGGCATTGTATCGGCTCAGGGCATAGGTTCGAATCCTTGCCCAGACAGGAGCATTTATCATAAGTGCACTTCCAGTGGATAGAATTCAGTATCAAATGTCATTGTGGTTGATATTTACATTGATTAAAATCACCAGTGTGAGTGATACATATTCAATATATATATATATATATATATATATATATATATATATATATATATATATGAATATATACATTTTTCATATTGCAAATACGCCTTAATATCGGATTCACTCTGCCTTAGATCTCGAACAGTTCTTTATTGATGAATATTTCTGCCCGACCAAAGGCTTGCACCTATGGCCCATAGAAATAAGGATAAACATTTGACCCTTTAGACCAGCCTAACCTTTATCCCCATTTCTATCGATCATAGGGTATTTGTAACACATTTGAAAAACATTTTAAATGCTTTGAAAAAAAAAAAAATCTCAATTAACCTTTCTTGACATCCAAAAACTTATCTTCTTTGTTAACCTTTCCATTGAATCAAAAAATATTAAAAAAGTGAAACCTTTCTTGTATTTTTTGGGCAATGATTTAAACTGACTTTGATGTTGTTACAGAAGAAACCATTCCATTGAAACAAACTTTTGCAAAGAGGGAAACTTTACTTGTATTCTCATTAATCCCGGATACATTATAATCATATATGCTTACATTTCCTTCTCTCCAAACCACCATCTTCAACTCTATGCCCAGCACCAAATTCCTTAAAATCATCATGATCAATATTCGTACTAGAATAAAATATTTTTTTTACAATTAATTGTCATGTATCTTTAATAGCTTAATGCAACATCTACATTTCACTTATATAAATTAATATTTACTCTAGTTTTATGTATACTCTTGTCTCATCTGATTCATTTGGAGAGATCATCAGCATCCGTGTCTTGTAGGTGCTCTCTCTCTCTCTCTCTCTCTCTCTCTCTCTCTCTCTCTCTCTCTCTCTCTCTCTCTCTCTCTCTCTCTCTCTCTCAACGATTTTTAAGAATCAGCTTTGGTTATGTTCACGATCAGCCTATCATTAGAGAGACCGTGGCCCTAGTTGGTAAAGAAAACACACACATATATGTATGCATATAAAATGGGTTCTTTTAACCTATATCGAACCAAGAAACAGCTTTACTGGCATGCATACAGTCACTAAGGAAATGATGATAAGGTTTATTTTCTAACTGTTTCACACGCCGGAACGCCCTTATTAACAAACACAAATTCGCAGGAGGATGACGTAACACAGTCAGGCGTTGGCGAAGACACGGAGATATGACCCTTTTCTTTTTCCTTATTCGATTTGTCTCTGTTGATTACGCTGATTATAAAAACACCAAATTACTCCATAGTCATGCATCTGCTGACATATAGCTATTACTCCCTAAATGATTTAAATCTATAATGAATAATGATATTTTCCATTCAAGAATATTCCTTTTGGCAGCGCTGTCCCAAACTGTCTCACCAACCTTAACTATGCCAATGATTGTTACTTTGGTCAATTTCACGGTGAAATAAATTAACATTCATGTGTTCTGATGAAGAAAGCAAATACTAAACATTTTCATAAGTAAACCCCGATTGCTTCCGATAGCATATGAAAAATTCACACCATTTTCTAATAAAAAATATCTATTCCTAATAAGGAAACAATCGTTGGACAATTTACCAACGACCAATTCTCTAGCCTCTACCTTCCTACCACACATTTTTGACACACGTGGTCGTCAAATAATACTCTACATTAGTTGGAACAAGGGGGCTTTGATGCCATCTATTGACAGCAAAGTAAAACTCCTTACGATGTAATATGCCTTTCGGAATGTAAAAATGTTGCTATTCTACGTAGGTTTTACTAACAATACATGTCATACCATGAAACATACTAATTATATTTTGATTACATAGAAAGGTAATTGAAAATTAGATCAAATAACTTTGTAATTACTTGATTGTCTTACCGATTTCAGTACATGTGGCAATTATTTGGCGATCCCCCGTGACCCCCAAATGTAATTAAACTAACGATTGTTTTCTTTGGAATTATTTCTGTGAAATTTATTGTGAAATTTGTATATTTCCTGGGAATTAAGTTGAAGCCAAACAACAAAGAACATCAAGCTCACGTGTGCCTGTTTCATGGCAATTTTTTTGCCCAAATAGCAACAGAAATTAAGTAATAAAAATCATAATGAGTGGAGGATTGGGGATAATTAGCGATTCGGTACTCCACTGTTAAGGCCATCTATTGGTCATGAAAAGAAACAATGTGTAGAGCTCTTTAATCCTTGCATTCTGGAACATGTGCTGTCATCTTTTATCAAAGAGTAAAAACACTCGGATTCTATTAAAATTTAGAGAAGTGTGTTATTATTAAAACATACTTTCAATGTAATTTTTCTATCCAATTAATGCATTAAAATTCATCATTCTAATTATACCATTTTCTTCTAATTTTTAGGCTCTTTAAGTTATGATAATTATATGTAAAATACAGATAATATGTATTACAAAAATATAGGGAGCAGATCCCAAAATTCTAAAAGCAAAGAGCTGGAACTCAGCCATAAAACTAAAAACCCCAAATTTAACCAAAATATATTCATGTCCGCAGCAAATACGTTATTAGCTAATCATAAAACCAGTTATAGATATCAATCCTCTATGTGCGGCTTCTTAGATGAACCAGGGGCGTAGGAGCGTATTTTTGGGTGTGTGGGACGGGCTAAAGTATGAAAAGGCACTGACAGCTGGGTGTCTGGAAGGCCTACCCCAGATTTTTATAATGTGCAAACGCCCTTAGATGCGACTTCGTGGCATCTGACAGTAGATTTTAGCAACAATGAAATATTTTGTGGGCGATTTTTATGTGACCAATTACAATTTGTACACATTGACTATAATGAAATACTGGTTAGCCTTTGATGAATTTACTGAAAACTTGCTGCTAACGATGTTGATTCTTTGCTATTAAGTCATTCCCAATAGCGATCAAGTAGGGATATCAGTGTAAAAAGCCTACTTTGTTTTTACTAATTTCATCTATCATTTGTTTTTCAGTTTTAATTTCATCTTTAAATTTTTAAAGACTTTCATGTTTTTAATATCTAATTTATAGTTTACATATGCAAAATATTTATTATTCTACTTAATAATTATGTCATTTGTCTTTGGTTTTAAACTATGGTGATAGAGTATGAAGTTGAAAACCTCACAAACAGAGAAGAACTCCATAGACTTGATGATACTGCATTGGTCATTAAAATTAAGGTTTTTAAGATGCCTTTTTATCCGCAAAACAGTATGTATATATATATATATATATATATATATATATATATATATATATATATATATATATATATATATATATATGCGTGTGTGTGTGTATTGTTGATAATATGGTTTTCTCTCTCTTAATATCATTAATTGCCCGTTAAATTTTCCATTGTCATAAAGTGGGATAACAAACACGAGGGTGCACTGACTGGACAGGACATACGGTAATGTCAACTAATGCCTACACATACACACACACACACGCACACATTAATCTTTATCTGCTGATGATAAGGGCTCCAACAGAGACAAATAACCCAATGAGGAATGGAAATAAGGCAATAAATAGACTGCAAGAGAAGTAATGAACAATTTAAATAACATATTTTAGGAACAGTAAGAACATTAAAGTAGATCTTTCGTACATAATCTGCAAAAAAAAGAGACATATCATCCTGTTCAGCATAAAAACATTTGCTGCAAGTTTAAACTTCCGAAGTTCTACCGATTCAACAACAAATAAACAGCAACAACTCTAAAGAGAAGAACATCGCGGACGTTAGTGATGAAAAACTAATTGTAGCTGAAGTTGGAATGATAATGGCGGGAACAGAAACAAGATTAAAAAAACGTTAATTTTGTTCAGAACGGCGCTTGAATAAAAAACTAATTCAGAATTGCAGTTTGGTGGCTTCTGCTCATATTTCAGTCAGATGCCCTGGTAATGAAAGGCCTAACCAATACGACACGTATCTTTTTTTATGACTCGGGCTGTTATGTGCAGCAAATGGAATATTACGCCAAGGCCCCAAGGGAATGGAATAGGGAGGCAGCAATTACCCTGACGAGGGAGATTTTGCTTTCGTTTTTCTTTCTTTTTATCAACCAAATGAAGGCGTTCTTGGCTCTTATTTCATCCATCTTTATCATTCTGTTTTGTTTATGTATTGTTTTCTGCTTGACTTAAGTTTTTTGTTTGCCCGATTTATTACCCATATATTTATTGAAAAGAAAAATGAAGAAGCGTTACTTAGTATTCATCAACATTATCTCTCTCTCTCTCTCTCTCTCTCTCTCTCTCTCTCTCTCTCTCTCTCTCTCTCTCTCTCAGAGTGAATGTGTTCTTATATAGATGATAATCACGTTGCTCGTTTTAATTCATCACAAGAAAGGTAAACTATTTTATGTATATGGAAATTATTAAAACCTGCCCTAGATTTTATCGTGTAAATGCGCTCAGGCTGATAATCAAATCACATTGGCGAATGTTCTCAAACTTCCAAGTAGAACCACATATTCCGTTAGTCTATGGAAGAAAGTTTCCACTAAAATTGATAAAAAAAAATATATATTAAAAAGCAGGGGCCTTAATCAAGGCAGAAATTCTTGTAAAGGTTTGAATGGAAACTTGTACAGAACTGGAACTACTGAACACCTGATCATTTTCCTAGGGGCAAATTTCTCCCTTTCTGGTGACGTGAATGACTTAAATGAAAACGTCTTTCAAAAAGCTTCCCTTCGACAGATTTAGTCTGCAACTGATGAGGAATCTGCAGAAGACATAATATACAAAAGAAGTATAAACTCACTCTTCTTCATTTACTTTTTCTAATTACATTAAGGTAAATGAACACAATCAAACGGGAAAATGATATTTAGCGAAGTTTATTTATATCTATATTTCCTTTCCTCACTGGGCTATTTTTTTGCTGTTGGAGCCCTTGGGCTTATAGCATCGTGCTTTTCAAACTTGGGTTGTAGCTTAGCTATTAATAATAATAATAATAATAATAATAATAATAATAATTACAAGCATTATTTCTATTGCAAACCTTTAATTACAAGCTCCTAGTAAATCGATGGTTGGGAGAAACGGAATACTTGAACATGTAGATATAAACTATCTATTAAGGTACCTGAACAAACTCCAAAATAGAACTACCAAGTACGAGGAAACAAAAATGTGTCTTATTACCTCTTATTAAAATGTTGATAATTAAACGCAATCTTTAAAGATAAAAGCTACAAAGAGCCAAAAGATGACTTTATGAAAAGGGCCATTTTAATGAATGCCGATTACAGAAGGATCTTTAGACTACCAGTAACTTCATAAGGACAATTTTATATTTATTTGCTCTGAGGAAATAGTTTTCGAGTTTTTAAATGAGCCTTGATTTTAATGAACAATTCTATTATTATTATTATTATTATTATTATTATTATTATTGTTATTATTATTATTATTATTATTATTATTATTATTATTATTATTGTTGTTGTTGTTGTTGTCGTCATTGCTTTCATTATCATCTCATTACTATTTATTTTATCATCATTATAATTATTATTTAATATTAAGAAACATTCTTGTTATAGAAGCCTAAAATATAAGCGGCTTCCAAAGCTAACCTCCAAAGAATACTCACCATATGAAAGAGTGAAAAGCTTTCTTAACTTTTTTATATTTCTCTGAATTTTAGTTTATAACAATATGTACTTCCAATATTTCATTTCTTAATTTGAGTAGATTATAGTCATTTCTCCCACGGGACATGAGGATGGTTCTTCTTCTCGGGATTAATCGTAGGATTCCTTATCTGTAAAATTAAAAAAGGATAAAACTATATCAATTAGTCCTTCTCTAGAGATAACGATAATCACTTACAAATAATTGATTTCTAAAACGATGCCTGTGACTGTTGTGATTATTTTGATAGCATGATAATTGTGCCTCTTTACTCAAACATATATTTCAGATATTATCTACTGCAATTTAGGCTAGAATTATTATTCAATCTTCGAGGCGATGAAATCTATTGATGATTAGGAATAAAGAAAAATTTTCAAATATGGTAAAATGATCCGTTCACACCAAGATTTAATCATTTCCAGAAAATAATTATATATAATTGAAAAAATAGAGTAGGAACTACAGTGATAGCTAAATAAGGACCAATGACAGGGCCTTAAAGATAAAGGTCGTCTTTCAGATGATTTCACTGGGAATCATTCCAAGATCAGCCAAGACTCGCAGTCTTTCTTCAACATGTACAAATCATAAAAGGGAACTAAAGAACTTAAACGGGCAACGTTGATATTCGTAGTCAAACGAGAATTTCTTTTTAATATGTATATAAAAGAGAGAAAAGATATACGTGATATAAGTAGGCCTAAACAAAATCGGAAAAAATGCTCTTTCTTGAATTAGTGAAACCCTAATCATTTCATCAATCTAGAAGCCGTAAACTAAAGTTTATCAGTCAATTAGACCCGATGAACACAAAATAAGAAACACAATCAGAGGGGAAGACAAGAGGCTTAGCTTAGTCTACACAACGCTTAGTGACGAAAACGTCGACTTGCTAAAGTTTAATCCTCTTCTGTTAGGTTTAGTCTGGAAACCTCGACTTTCGTTTTCCCCTCGACCCAAGAGCAGAATTTCACACAGACACCCTCGTTTCCAGCGACATGGTTTAAAGAGGAATGAGATGTAAACTGATGTTAGAATTATTTATTCTATTTATTTATCTATTTGTTTACTTATCTATTTATTTATTTATTGAGAGAGAGAGAGAGAGAGAGAGAGAGAGAGAGAGAGAGAGAGAGAGAGAGAGAGAGAGAGAGAGAGAGAGAAGGATTCTTTTAAACGTATGCTTATTTGTACGGTACCTTTTGAAGTGTGATTCTTTTCTTTCAAAACGAAGCTTCCAAAGTATGAATTAACCTTATCATCAACTCATCATGTGAAGAAAACATTATATCCTTCTTCAACTGACAGCTCTTTATATAACCCTTGCGCTCGTGCTACAAACGTAACTAAATAAACTTCTATCAGAAATTACACTTTACAAAATAGTTCAGCTGGAGGTAAACTTCGAAAAACAATATCACTTAGCAACACACTATCACAAACTACAGCATATATTATTCTTTATGCAATTGGCTCATTACGGGCCTGTCAATTACATTTTTCCTTTTTACATACGCATGCATACGAAGAAAACAAAATGGACAAGTTATCCATCCCTTCAAAGCCATCTCTCTCTCTCTCTCTCTCTCTCTCTCTCTCTCTCTCTCTCTCTCTCTCTCTCTCTCTCTGTGACATACATGCACGCACACACACGTCTTATCTTTCTTCCAAGGTCTTAACACTACAATAAAGTCGAGGGAATGGAAGAATATTGTTGTCTTCGTCTCTGGCGAGTACGGAGTCTGTCCTTTTGGAACCGTCAAGAGGCAGGCTGACTCGAGGGTGATAAGGACACTAGGTCCCAGTGCCGACTGGAGCCTCGAAGTTGAAAAGGATATGATCGTGTATTTATAGCTTTATTCTATGGCGTATTTCAGTAAGAGGCTGAAGAGCATGATTGACTCGAGATGGGGGAAGAGCACATTGCTTCTCGGACCATTCGATGGTGGGTAAAGTATTTTACTCTAGAGTTTTACTCGGAGGAGGGAAGGGTGCTTGGCCTCAAGATGCATTTGAGGCCGAGAAGAACTTGTTGTCTCGAGTGTGAGGCTGTCTTGATTAAGGGAAAGAAATGTAGCTCTCAAACTGAGTTGAGTGGGATAGCTGCGTAGTTTCCATGTTCATCAAAGTGAGAAAAGTGTATGAACACAGACTGAACTCGAGCAAAAGGAACGTATTTGGTCTGGATGGCATTACAAAGGTCAGGTCGAATCCAGAATACAAAGTCACATGGATACCAGGCAAATCTGAAGTGGATGCCCTAGTTTGACTTAGGACATACTCAGCGATAAGTAGGCCTACAAAGGGAACTGGACTTTTGTGAACTATCTCAATTCCAATTTGAGAGTTCTGCATTGGTAGCCAGTACTCTACGTAGGCGAAGGTATAATATTATTACGATCTCTTCTAATCTCTATGATCTCCTATCCTCATATTCTCTCATCACTCGACATCCTTTTTTTATCATTCAGAAATCCGTTATCCAGAAGTCCATTTCATCATATATAGTTTTTGCTACATATTTATTTCTTCGTATCATTACTCATCTCCATCTCTCCTTTTGTTATTCTATGCTTGTCATCTTTTACTATGGTGTTACTTAAAATTTAAATTCCAATCCACATCTCTCTCTCTCTCTCTCTCTCTCTCTCTCTCTCTCTCTCTCTCTCTCTCTCTCTCTCCATTTATTACTTCCCTCTTTTAATCTCCAACATATTTCCGCCTCATTAAATCCCTCGAAATGTTCCTCCTTCAGCGGCTTTCCTCCATAAGTCTTCCTCCCTATTCTTCTTATTTCTCTTATTTCACCTTTCCACAGGTCCCATTCTTTTCCCTCCTTTATCATTTATTTCTACTTACAAAATTCGTTCTCTAGATCCCCTTATATTTAATAGACGTTCTTCGAAATATTTTTCTGAGATCGAAAATTATTTTGATCCTTATAATTCGTAATTAGATAAGTCATCCAGAAGAGTCCTATCAAATGCAGATTTGAAGGATACCTGAATGCCAAAGTTCTCCTTCGACGCCCACCCAGTCCTCGCCTCAGAGACTTAACCCTCAGTGATTGTACGGAAAGGAGAGAAAAGGCTTCCTCATTTTCCTTACCACATCCTACTCCTCCTCCTCATCCTCCTTCCTTTCCCCCTCTAGGTCCTTCACATAACACTCCTACGACTCTTCCTCTTCCTCCTTCCCTAACCCTCCCCCCCTCCCCCCTCCGCTCTGGGACTTTATCTTCTGTCCACTTTCTATTTCTTTGTGCCTCTTTCATCTCTTTCATGTTTGACTGCCACTCCTTTGACGTCTTCCCTTACCGTTTGTAAGTTTATATTACTTTTACGGCAATATAACTTCTCTCTCTCTCTCTCTCTCTCTCTCTCTCTCTCTCTCTCTCTCTCTCTCTGCATTTTATTGTTTTCAGTAAAATTGTATACCGCCAAAAACGCATTGCATTCAAAACAGCATAAAAGGTCTGGGAAATTGATGATAATAATTCATTGTTTTGTCGTGACACAAAACGTCATATCAATAAAATCGAGGATTCGTTAGTCTTGGCATTGCTGTTCGTACGGGCGCATGTTCAGTCTCTGGTTACTTTCTCGGCGACTGAAATATATTCCTCTTCTGTATATGTGAAAGTTAATATGGCTGATCAAATAAGTTATCTATTGTTGAAATCTACCTCATATTATAGTAGATTACCATCATGTAATTGCGATAGATTTCAAATATTGATGCGCGTTTGAATTTAGAGTGAAATCTAGATAAGCCACTAAAAGCTGTTTTAACCTATAATGATTAATTTTTATGAATTACCTACTAAAACCATCAACTGAAAGCGAGCATTTTAATTGGAAGTCGTGTTCATTCAACCATAAGAGAAACGTTACAAAAATAAGACACAGACAGGAGTCTGAATCAGCAGACCATTAAAACAAGGACTCTTATAAAGACGAGATGAGACAATAGCAAGAAGCAAACAAATAAGGATACAGAGAAACATATATTGAACATTAGGCAAATCAATACTGGTAATCAAGGGGGAAATACGGAATCAATCACAACTTGCTACAATAAAAAAACGAGAAACCTGCCTACAGTGACAACAGATTTGATTTCCTAATCGATGGAAATAGGAAAAAATTATATCGCCTCCACACAGTTATTGCATGAAGTGATATTAAAAGAAGTTAAAGGGTTTCTAAAATGATCTATAGAACTCCACCGTCAAGCGTGGTGAGAACATTCCCATTTCACAGCAATTAAAAGAATTAATGAGTCCCAGACGAAGGACTTTACATTCAACGAGGTGTGTGAGAATTGTATGTGGCTGACGTGGGCAAATTTAAGTAATCTGTATTCAGTCATTTAAAGGTTTTAAGGTATAAAGGTCGCTCATGAATGGCATAGGCAAGGGACAGTGACAATGCCCTATAGGCTGCCCAAGCCCCCTCTCCACCTAACCTACGACAAGGGAGGACCAGACACTAGCTTCTGATGAATCGGAAGGTAGACCTATAGGCTCCCAAAAACACCCTATACTTAGCTCACAAGGAGGGTGAGGTTGCAGACGCTACAAGAAATTATCGAGCTTGAGCGGGATCGCTAGGCAGGGATGTTTCCAGTAGGTTGCCACAAAAAGAACAAAATATTAATGAAATAGGAAAGTAAATTCTCATATAGAACAGAGAGTCTGGATATCATCAATGTGTAATGTCTAAGCAAATTTGGTAATAATCAGATTATAAGATGCAATGGAAAACACAGAAATTGATGCTAAAGGATTTAGAAAATAAAAGGAAATTAGTACAGTTGAATTCAACAGTCAGGCAACATTCACCGGCTATTACTTCCACGCAGTAGAAAATGTGTCAGGCTCAATAACATGAGGGAGTGTCAAAGGACTTTTTGAAATTGACTGTACTTAGCTACAATTGGGGACTCCAACGGAACAGGACCAAAACCCATCTGTGGGTTATAGGTTCAGTATTTGATCAGATTCCTCATAAACCTTATCTGTATCTCATCGACATTTCTGAAAAGTTTTGCTCCATTGGCCTTCAGAAGTATAATGACCCTCTCTCTTTCAGCCAAGCATTTTTCTCGAACTTACCATTGAAATCACTTTAGCCGTTAGCTAACTTATGCTTTTTTCACGTCCAATCATTACTATCATTATTGCTATTGCTGCTGTTCAGGGTGTAGGAGCGTTTTTCGAGGGGGGGGGGGGTCCCTAAATTTTAAAAAGGCTCTGACGGTGGGGGTTTGATTTAAAGCCTATGAAAATATTCCCGAATTCGACAAGTATATGTACAGTGGACTTGAAATGAGCTTATGTCTTCATTGGTAGCTCGATTGTTAAATTTGTCCATAAATGTATTGTTTCGGCTCAGGGCATAGGATCGATTCCTTGCCCGGCCATTAGCATTTATCATAAATAAATTTCTAGTTGATATACATTCCCAAAGGTAGAATTCGATATTACATACAATTGTAGTCGATATTTACATTGATTAAAATCATGAGTGTTAGTGATACATATTCATCATAAATAGCCACGTATTGCGAAATCACTGATTAACCATCATGGGGAAGATAGGTTGATTTCAAGTCTAAGAACAGATTCCTGAATTTGACAGGTATATGGACAGTGGACTTGAAATAAACCTATATCTCTTGACAGCCGGATTGGTAAAGTCGTCTATGCAGACATTGTTTTTGGCTCAGGGCATAAGTTCGAATCCCTGCCCTGCCAGAAGCATTTACCATTAATAAATTCCCAATGGATATACATTCCCAAGGGTAGAATCTGATATCAAATGCCTTTTTGGTTGATGTTTGATTAAAATGACGAGTGTTGGTGACACATTTTATATATATATATATATATATATATATATATATATATATATATATATATATATATATATATATATATATATATATATATATATATGTATGTCTATAAATATCAAGTAAATTACAAATACCCCTTATTATCGGATTCG
>NC_090769.1:30932956-30965456 GCF_036898095.1 Palaemon carinicauda
CACAATCAAACGGGAAAATGATATTTAGCGAAGATTATTTATATCCATATTTCCTTTCCTCACTGGGCTATTTTTTGCTGTTGGAGCCCTTGGGCTTATAGCATCGTGCTTTTCAAACTTGGGTTGTAGCTTAATAATAATGATAATAATAATAATTACAAGTATTATTGCTATTGCAAACCTTTAATTACAAGCTCCTAGTAAATCTATGGGTAGGAGAAACGAAATACTTAAAAATGTAGATATAAACTATCAATTAAGGTACCTGAATAAACTCCAAAATAGAACTACCAAGTACGACGAAAGAAAAATGTGTCTTATTACCTCTTATTAAAGGGTTGGGAATTAAACGCAATCTTTAAAGATAAAAGCTACAAAGAGCCAAAAGAGGACTTTATGAAACGGGGCATTTTAGTGAAGCTCGATTTCAGGAGGATCTTTAGACTACCAGTAGCTTCATGAGGACGATTTTATTTCTATTTGCTTGGAAGGGAATAATTTTCGAATTTTTAAATGAGCCTTAATTTTAATGAACAATTATATTATTATTATTACATCATCATCATCATCATCATCATTATTATTATTATTATTATTATTATTATTATTATTATTATAACTGCTTTCAATATCATATCATATTGCTATTTATTTTAACATGATTATCATTTTTATTCAATATCAACAAACATTCTTGTTATAGAAACCTAAAAGATAAGCGACTTCCAAAGCTAACCTCCGAATAATACTCACCGTATGAAAGAATGAATAGCTTTCTTAACTCTTTGACATTTCTCTGAAGTTTAGTATATAATAAAATATACTCCCAATTTTCTATTTCTTTACGTCTTAGTAGCTTTGCTGAAGGTAGTCATCTATTCCCTAGTTTGTAATTTGGTTTTCGTAAAGGCCTTGGAGCATGTGATGCCCTTCTTTCTCCAATGCTGTACAGAAATCCCTTGATTGTGGTCAGGAAGTTCGTATGATTGGCCTTGATTTTAGTGCTGCCTTTGACCGTGTTAATCATGAGGCCCTTGTTTTCAAACTCAAACAGTTGGGAGCGTATGGGTCGTTTCTTGGCATTATTAATGATTTTTTAAGTAATAGACTGCAAAGAGTTGTTATTGATGGGCACCATAGTAAGTATAGGAATGTGATATCCGGTGTTCCACAGGGTAGTGTTCTTGGCTCATTACTTTTCATACTATATACACATGACGTGGTTTGGCCTAGAAAACAAGGTTGTTGCATGTGCAGATGATGCTACTCTCTTTGCATCAATCCCATCCCCTGAATGTAGATCTGGGGTTGGTGAATCCCTTAATAGAGATTTAGCTAAAATTAGTGCAAGGTGCAAATTATGGGGTATGAAGTTGAATCCTTACAAAACTCAAAGTATGATTGTAAGTTGGTCAAGGACGGTGGCTCTCGGTATTGATAATGTTTCTTTAAATTTGTATGACTTTTAAAATTTTAGGTGTGATTCTCGACAGCAAATTTACTTTTGAGAAACACATTAGGTCTGTGTCTTCTTCAATTGCACAAAAAATTGGCTTATTGAGAAAGCCTTACAAGATTTTCGGTGATCAATCTATTCTGAAGAAGTGTTTTAATTCTTTCATTCTACCTTGTTTTGAGTATTGTTCTCCTGTCTGGTGTTCAGCTGCTGATTCTCATCTTAATTTGTTGGACAGAAACTTACGGTCTATTAAATTTCTCATTCCTGATCTAGATATTAATCTTTGGCACCATCGTTCAATTAGTTCATTATGCATGTTGCATAAGATTTTTCATAACTCTGACCATCCTTTACATTTTGATCTACCTGGACAATTCTATCCTGTTCGTAATACTATGCAGGCAGTTAATTCTAATAGCCAGGCTCAATGCCACACAGTATACTAGATGTTTTATTTCAGCTGTTACCAAGTTGCGGAATGATCTTCCTAATTGGGTAGTTGAATCAGTAGAACTTCAAAAGTTCAAAGTTGGAGCAAATGTTTTTATGTTGATCAGGCTAACATGAGTCTTTTTATAGTTTATATATAACATATCTGTTTTTGACGTTATTAATAGTTTATATAGAACATATCTGTTTTGACGTTGTTACTGTTTTTAGAATGTATGGTTAATTTATTCTCATCAGTCATTTATTTCCTTATTTCCCTTCCTCACTGGGCTTTTTTTCCTTATTGGAGCCCTTGGGCTTATAGCATCTTGCATTTCCAACTAGGGTTGTAGCTTGGCTAATAATAATAATAATAATAATAATAATAATAATAATAATAATAATAATAATAATCAGTTCTAGTCGATGATCGTCATTTCTCCCACGGGCCATGAGGGTGGTTCTTCTTCTCAGGAATAATCATATGATTCTTTATCTGTAAAAATGGAAACGACCTTTTCTAGAGATAACGAATATCACTTAGAATCGAGTTCTAAAACTATGTTTGTAAATGCTGGGATTATTTTAATAGTATAATAATTGTGCCTCTTTACTCAAACATATATTTCAGATATTATCTACATCAATGCAGGCTAGAATTATTATTCAATCTTCGAGGCGATGAAATTTATTGGTGAATGAAAAAAAAGAAAAATTTTCACATATGATAAAATGATCAGTTCACACCGAGAATTAATCATTTCGAGAAAATAATTATATATAATAATTGAGTTGGAACTAGAATGAAAGCTAAATAAGGACCAATGACAGGGCCTTAAAGATAAAGACCCTCTATCAGATGATTTCACTGGGAATCATTCCAAGATCAGCCAAGACTCGCAGTCTTTCTTCAACATATACAAATCATAAAAAGGGAGCTAAAAAGTTTAGGTTAAAAAGGCAACGTTGAAAATGTGTTAATACGAATAAAAAAGTGAAAGATATAAGAGAAAAAGAATACATTTGATATACATAAGTAGGCCAAAACCAAATCAGAAAAAAAGGCACTTGCTAGAAATAGTAAAATCCTGATCATTTCATCAATATAGAAGCCGTAAACTATAGTTGATCAGTCAATTAGACCCGATGAACACAAAATAAGAAGAAACACAATCAGAGGGGAAGACAAGAGGCTTAGCTTAGTCTACACAACGCTTAATGACGAAAACGTCGACTTGCTAAAGTTTAATCCTCTTCTGTTAGGTTTAGTCTGGAAACCTCGACTTTCGTTTTCCCATCGACCCTAGAGCAGAATTTCACACCGTCACACTCGTTTCCAACGACATGTTTTAAAGAGGAATGAGATGAAAACTGATGTTAGAATTATTTCTTCTATTTATTTATCTATTTGTTTATTTATTGAGAGAGAGAGAGAGAGAGAGAGAGAGAGAGAGAGAGAGAGAGAGAGAGAGAGAGAGAGAGAGAGAGAGAGAGAGAGATTCTTTTAAATGTATGCTTATTGGTGGTGCACCTCATCAAGTTTGATTCTTTTCCTTCAAAACGAAGCTTCCAAAATATGAACTAACCTGATCATCAACTGATTATGTGAAGGAAACATTAAATCCTTCATCAACTGACAGCACTTTATATAATCCTTGCGCTCCTGCCACATACGCATCTAAATAAACTTCTATCAGACGTTACACTTTACAAAATACTTCAGCTGGAGGCAAACCTAGAAGAAACAATATCACTTAGCTACACACTAGTACAAAAAACAGCATACGTTTCTTCATTGTTCTTTACGCAATAAGCTTATTACGGATCTGTCAATTATATTTTCCCTTCTACACACACATGCGTACGAAGAATACAAAAGGGACAAGTTATCTCTTCAGAGCTATCTCTCTCTCTCTCTCTCTCTCTCTCTCTCTCTCTCTCTCTCTCTCGTCTTATCTTTCTTCCAAGGTCTTAACACTACAATAAAGACGAGGGAATGGAAGAATATTGTTGTCCTCGTCTCTGGCGAGTACGGAGTCTGTCCTTTTGGAACCGTCATGAGGCAGGCTGACTCGAGCGTGATAAGGACACTAGGTCCCAGTGCCGACTGGAGCCTCGAAGTTGAAAAGGATATGATCGTGTATTTATTGCTTTATTCTATGGCGTATTGCAGTAAGAGGCTGAAGAGCAGGATTGACTCGAGATGGGGGAAGAGCACATTGCTTCTCGGCCCATTCGATGGTGGGTAAAGTATTTTACTCCAGAGTTTTACTCGGAGGAGGGAAGGGTGCTTGGCCTCAAGAAGCACTTGAGGACGAAAAGAACTCGTTGTCTCGAGTGTGAGGCTGTCTTGAGTAAGGGGAAGAAATGTAGCTCTCAAACTGAGTTGAGTGAGAAGGTGTGGTTTCCATGTTCATCAAAGTGAGAAATGTGTATGAACACAGACTGAACTCGAGCAAAAGGAACATATTTGGTCTGGACGTTCTTACAAAGGTCAGGTCGAATCCAGAATACTAAGTCACATGGAAATTAGGCAAATCTAAAGTGGATGCCCTAGTTTGACTTAGGACATACTCAGCGATAAGTACAAAGGGAACTGGACTTTTGTGAACTATCTCAATTCCAATTTGAGAGATCTGCATTGGTAGCCAGTACTCTACGTAGGCGAAGGTATAATATTATTATCTCTATGATCTCCTATCCTCATATTCTCTCATCACTCGATATCCTTTTTTTTTCATTCAGAAATCCGATGTTCAGAAGTCCATTTCATCATATATAGTTTTTGCTACATATTTATTTCTTCGCATCATTAGTCAACTCCATCTCTCCTTTTGTTATTCTATGCTTGTCATCTTTTACTATGGTATTACTTAGAATCTAAATTCCACTCCAATTTACATCTCTCTCTCTCTCTCTCTCTCTCTCTCTCTCTCTCTCTCTCTCTCTCTCTTCTCCGTTTATTACTTCCCTCTTTTAATCTCAAACATATTTCCGCCTCATCAATCCTCTCGAAATGTTCCTCCTTCAGCGGCTTTCCTCCATAAGTCTTCCTCCCTATTCTTCTTACTTCTCTTATTTCACCATTCTACAGTTCCCTTTCTCTTCCCTCCTTTATCATTTATTCCTACTTAAATTCGAACTCCAAATCCCCTCATTTTTAATGGAAATTCTTCAAAAAATTCTTCGGAGATCCAAAATTATTTTGATCCTTATAACTTGCAATTAAATAAGTGATCAGAGGAGTCCTATCAAAAGCAGATTTGAAGGATACCTGAATGCCAAAGTTCTCCTTCGACGCCCACCAAGTCCTCGCCTCAGAGACTTAAGCCTTGGTGATTGTACGAAAAGGAGAAAAAAGGCTTCCTCATTTTCCTTACCACAACCTACTCCTCCTCCTCATCCTCCCACCTTTCCCCCCTCTAGATCCTTCACATAACACTCCTATAACTCTTCCTCTTCCTCCTTCCCTAACCCCCCCCCCCCCCCGCCCCCCCCCCCTCAGGTCTGGGACTTTATCTTCTGTCCACTTTCTATTTCTTTGTGCCTCTTTCATCTCTTTCATGTTTGACTGCCACTCCTTTGACGTCTTCCCTTACCGTTTGTAAGATTATATTACTTTTACGGCAATCTCTCTCTCTCTCTCTCTCTCTCTCTCTCTCTCTCTCTCTCTCTCTCTCTCTCTCTCTCTCTTCGTTTTATTGTTTTCAGTAAAATTGTATACCGGCAGAAACACATTGCGATCAAAACAGCATAAAAGGTTAGGCAAATTGATGATAATAATTCATTGTTTTGCCGTGACATAGAACGTCATATCAATAAAATCAAGGATTCGTTAGTCTTGGCATTGCTGTTCGTACGGGCGCATGTTCAGTCTCTGGTTACTTTTCGGAGACTGGAATATATTCCTCCTCTGTATATGTGAAAGTTGATATGATTGATAGAATAACTTACTCAGTATTGAAATCCACTTTATATTACAATATATTACAATCATATAATTGCAATAAATTTCACATCTCGATGCGTATTTGAATTTAGAGTGAAATCTACATAGGCCACTAAAAGCTGTTTTAACATTTAATGATGAATTTTTATGAATTCCCTACTAAAACCGTCAACTGAAAGCGGGCATTTTAATTGAAAGTCGTCTTCATTCAACCATAACAGAAACGTTATAAAAATAAGACAGACAGACAGGAGCCTTAATTACCAGATCATTAAAACAAGGACTTTTATAAAGGCGCGATGAGACAATAGAAAGATGAAAACGAATAAGGATACAGAGATATATATAATGAACATTAGGCAAATCAATACAGGTAATCAAGGGGAAATTACGGAATCAATCACTACTTGCTACAATAAAAAGACGAGAAACCTGCCTACAGTGACAACAGATATGATTTCCTAATCGGTGGAAATGGGAAAAAATTACATCGCCTCCAGACAATTATTACATAGAGAAAGTGATATTAAAAGAAGTTAATGATAGTTTATAAAACGACCTATATAACTCTACAGCCAAGCGTGGTGAGAACATTCCTATTTCACAGCAATTAAAAGAAATAATGAGTCCCAGACGAAGGACTCTACAGTCATCGAGGTATGTGAGAATGGTATGTGGCTGACGTGGGCAAATTTAGGCAACCTTATTCATTTTTAAAGGCTTTAATTGTATAAAGGACGCTCATGAAAGGCGGAAGCAAGGGACAGTGACAAGGCCCTATAGGCTGCCTAACCCCCCTCTCCACCCAGCCAACGACAAGGGAGGACCAGGCACTAGCTGCTGATGACTCAGCAAGCAGGCCTCCCAATAACAACCCATGCGTAGCTCACAAGGAGGGTGAGGTTGCAGATACTACAAGAAACTATCGAGATTGAGCGTGATCTCTAGGCAGGGATGTTTCCGATAGGTTGCCACGAAAAGAACAAAATTATAATAGAAGAGGAAACTAAACCATCGGATAGAGCAATGAGTCTGTATATCATTAATATGTAATGTCTAAGCAAATTTGGGAATAATCAGGTCATATGATGGAATGGAATACACAGAACCAGTGGTCTGAAATGAACTTATATCTCTCTTGATAGATCGATTGTTAAATTCGGCCGTACAGGCATTGTATCGGCTCAGGGCATAGGTTCGAATCCTTGCCCAGACAGGAGCATTTATCATAAGTGCACTTCCAGTGGATAGAATTCAGTATCAAATGTCATTGTGGTTGATATTTACATTGATTAAAATCACCAGTGTGAGTGATACATATTCAATATATATATATATATATATATATATATATATATATATATATATATATATATATATATATATATATATATATATATATATTTCATATTGCAAATACGCCTTAATATCGGATTCACTCTGCCTTAGATCTCGAACAGTTCTTTATTGATGAATATTTCTGCCCGACCAAAGGCTTGCACCTATGGCCCATAGAAATAAGGATAAACATTTGACCCTTTAGACCAGCCTAACCTTTATCCCCATTTCTATCGATCATAGGGTATTTGTAACACATTTGAAAAACATTTTAAATGCTTTGAAAAAAAAAAATCTCAATTAACCTTTCTTGACATCCAAAAACTTATCTTCTTTGTTAACCTTTCCATTGAATCAAAAAATATTAAAAAAGTGAAACCTTTCTTGTATTTTTTGGGCAATGATTTAAACTGACTTTGATGTTGTTACAGAAGAAACCATTCCATTGAAACAAACTTTTGCAAAGAGTGAAACTTTATTTGTATTCTCATTAATCCCGGATACATTATAATCATATATGCTTACATTTCCTTCTCTCCAAACCACCATCTTCAACTCTTATGCCCAGCACCAAATTCCTTAAAATCATCACGATCAATATTCGTATCGATATAAATATTTTCTTACAACTAATTGTCATGTACTTCAATAGCTTAATGCAACATCCACATTTCACTTATATAAATGAATATTTACTCTAGTTTTATGTATACTCTGTCTCATCAGATTCATTTGGAGAGATCATCAGCATCCGTGTCTTGTAGGTGCTCTCTCTCTCTCTCTCTCTCTCTCTCTCTCTCTCTCTCTCTCTCTCTCTCTCTCTCTCTCTCAACGATTTTTAAGGATCAGCTTTGGTTATGTTCACGATCGGCCTATCATTAGAGAGACCGTGGCCCTAGTTGGTAAAAAAAAACACACACACATACATATGTATTTATATATAATGGGTTCTTTTAACTTATATCAAACCAAGAAACATGCTTTACTGACATGCATAGAGTTACTAAGGAAATGATGATAAGGTTTATTTTCCAACTGGTTCACACTCCCGAACGCCCTTATTAACAAATAAAATTCGCAGGAGGATGACGTACCACAGTCACGCGTTGGCGAAGACACCGATATATGACCCTTTTCTTTTTCATCATTCGATTTGGGTATGTTGATTACGCTGATTACAAGAGCATCAAATTACACCATAGCTATGCATATTCTTGCATTTAGCTATTACTCCTTAAATGATTTAAATCTATAATAAATAATGATATTTTCCATTCAAGAATATGCCATTTGGCAGCGCTGTCCCAAACTGTCCCACCAACATAAACTATGCTGATGATTGTTACTTTGGTCAATTACACGGGGAAATAACTTACTATTCATGTGTTCTGATGAAGAAAGCAAATACTAAACATTTCTATAAGTAAACCCAGATTGCTTCCGATAGCATATGAAAAATTCACACCATTTTTAAATAAAAATATCTATTCCTAATAAGGAAACGATCGTTGGATAATTTACCAACGACCAATTCTCTAACCTCTGCCTTCCTAGCTTACTTTTTTGTCACACGTGGTCGTCACATAATACAATATTTTTGTTGGGACAAGAGGCTTTTGATGCCATCTATTGACAGCGAAGTAAAACTCCTTACGATGTAAGGGAGGGAGTCTGTTATTATGCCTTTCGGAATGTAAAAATGTTGCTAATCTACGTAGGTTTTACTAACAATACATGTCATACCATGAAACATACTAATTATATTGTGATTACATAGAAAGATAATTGAAAATTAGATCAAATAACTGTGTAATTACTTGATTATCTTACCGATTTCAGTACATGTGGCAATTATTTGGCGATCCCCCCTGACCCCCAAATGTAATTGAACTAACGATTGTTTTCTTTGGAATTATTTCTGTGATATTTATTGTGAAATTTGTAATTTCCTGGGAATTAAGTTGTAGCCAGACAACAAGGAACACCAAGCTCACGTGTGCCTGTTTTATGGAAATTTTTTGTCCAAATAGCAACAGAAATTAAGTAATAAAAATCATAATGAGTGGATGATGGGGATAATTAGCGATTCGGTACTCCACTGTTAAGGCCATCTATTGGTCATGAAAAGAAACAATGTGTAGAGCTCTTTAATCCTTGCTTTCTGGAGCGTATGCTGCCATCTTTCACCAACGAGTAAAAACAATTGGATTCTATTAAAATTTAGAGAAGTGTGTTATTATTAAAACATACTTTTAATGACATTTTTCTTTCCAATTAATGCATTGCAAATTTATCATTCTAATTATACTAGTTTTCTTCTGATTTTTAGGCTCTTAAGTTATGATAATTATATGTAAAATACAGATAATATGTATTACAAAAATACATAGAGCAGATCCCAAAATTCTAAAAGCAAAGAGATGGAACTCAGCCATAAAACTAAAAACCCCAAATTTAACCAAAATATATATTCATGTCCGCAGCAAATACGTTATCAGCTAATCATAAACCCAATTATAGATATCAATCCTCTATGTGCGGCTTCTTAGATGTACCAGGGGCGTAGGAGCGTATTTTTGGGTGTGGGGGACGGGCTAAAGTTTGAAAAGGCACTGACAGCGGGGTGTCTGGGAGGCGTACCCCAGATTTTTATTATGCGCAAACACACTTAGATGCGATTTCCTGGCATCTGACAGTAGACTTTAGCAACAATGAAATATTTTGTGGGCGATTTTTATGTGACCAATTATAATTTGTACACTTTGACTATAATGAAATACTGATAAGCCTATTGGATGAATTTGCCGAAAACTTGATAACGATGTTGATTCTTTGCTATAAACTTATTCCCAATATCAAACAAGTAGGGATATCAGTGTACAAAGCCTACTTTGTTTTTACTTACTATATATTATATCTATCATTTGTTTTTCAGTTTTAATTTCATCTTTAGATTTTTACCGGCTTTTATATTTTTTAATTTCATGTAATTTATAGTCTACATTTGACAAATATCTAATGTTTTAGTTCATAATTATGTTATTTTTCGTTGGTTTCAAACTATGGTGATGAGGTATGAAGATGAAGACCTCCCACACAGAGAAAATACACACTTGATGCATTGGTCATAAAAATTAAGGTTTTTAAAATTCCTTTTTATTCACAAAACAATATATATATATATATATATATATATATATATATATATATATATATATATATATATATATATATATATATATTGACCAGAACAGACCAACTTTGGATACTTAACCTCCAACGAACATGTCAGGACCCTGCCTAGGGGAGGGTCATCTTGCTGTGGTACTAGAAGAGCTGGAAAAAATTGGTATATGATAGAATTGAATGAAAATAGAACTGTGGAATCTGAACTTTAACTTTAAGTCATGAAAGCACTTCAACGACGAGGAATAGATGATACTTACGTGAGAACACTTGAAGATATCTATATGAGAAGTACAGCAATCCTAAAAATACATAAATTTAGTGAGAAAATTCCAATTGAGAAAATTATTCCCAGCGTGCCGAGAAGATTTTAAGACTTTATGTTGAGAAAATGTAGGAATTAACATTAATTGGGAATACCTTAACAACTTCAGATTTGTAGATGACATAGTTCTATTTAGTGACTTATGGAATGAATTGCATAAGATGATAGAAGATTTGAATAGAGAAAGCAGAGATATAGGACTGAAAATCAATATGAGCAAAATTAAGATAATATTCAATGAAAATCCTGAGACAAAAAAATAAAGGTTAAGGATGAGTAAATGAATATACACCGACTCCCCCTTACACGGGCTCTTTCCTCGTGATCTGTCGCATACCAAAGGCTTTCTTAATTAACATTCGTGGCAAAGAAGACACGGTCTCCATTGATCGCCTAAAACCTGCTTATCTCCTGCGAGATGACCCGCCTACACTTTACCCGCCCCAAGGTACTAACAGAGAGGGTAAGTGAATGCAAGTTAGTTTATTCAACCAGATAACGAGCTTATATATAAACAGTTGAGGGCAACAAGGCCACAAAAATTCAAATAATCTGGAACATTCATGGCAAGCTTAAACAGATTTTCTATTATCAGTGCGGAAAGAGATAAAATGAGATGAAAAAGCAATAGCATTACAGTGCATGAAGTAGAAAAACAATTATTAAGGACAACATCACTAATATTAATGATTCCATGTTCAACGCTATTCCAAGAAAAACAACAAATAAACAACAACAAATCTAACGAGAAGAACATAGCGGACGTTAGTGATGAAATAATTAATTGTAGCTGAAGTTAAAAGGATGATGGCGGGAACAGAAACAAGATTCTAAAAACGTTAATTTTGTCCAGGACGGAACCTGAATGAATGAAAAACTAATTCAGAATTGCAGTTTCGTGGCTTCTGCTCATATTTCAGTCGGATGCCCTGCTAATGAAAGGCCTAACCAATACGACACGTATCTTTTTTTTATGACTCGGGCTGTTATGTGCAGCAAATGGAATATTACGCCAAGGCCCCAAGGGAATGGAATAGGGAGGCAGCAATTATCCTGACGAGGGAGATTTTGCTTTCGTTTTACCTTCTTTTTATCCACCAGCTGAAGGCGTTCTTGGCTCTTATTTCATCCATCTTTATCATTCGGTTTTGTTTATGTATTGTTTTCTGCATGGCTTTAGTCTTTTGTTTGCCATGTATTTATTGAAAAGAAAACCGAAAAGGCGTTACTTAGTTTTCGTCAACATTCTCTCTCTCTCTCTCTCTCTCTCTCTCTCTCTCTCTCTCTCTCTCTCTCTCTCTCTCTCTCTCTCTCTCTCTATGTATATATGTGAGTACTTGAGTGCGTATATGCGTCTGTATGGGTAGATAGATTCTATTCATCAGTTGTGCTTTTAATTGAATTTTACTATGAATTAGTGTAAAGGATTGTTCTATTTATTTGCTTCGCTTCCCATGCCCTTTTTAATATTTGCTGTTCATTTATTCTTTTTTTTTTTCTGTTATTTGCCCTACTGCATTTGAGCCGATGAAAGTTATATGTCATTCTATGAATATTTACGTTGCCATCAATTGAAATATTTCAGACATTTGAAACTCAATTCAATTCATTTGAAATAATCAATTATGGTTCAATGTGTGAAAACTCGATTTAGAATTTGATTACTTTTAAAATTATTTTTATTTTCTATTGATCTAGTAACAATCAATAAGATTTGATTCCACATTTATATATATATACTGTATATATATATATATATATATATATATATATATATATATATATATATATATATATATATATAATTTACATATTTATATATATATATATATATAATTTATATATTTATATATATATAATTTATATATATATATATATATATATATATATATATATATAATTTTATATATACTGTATATATATATATATATATAATATATATATATATATATATATATATATATATATATATATATATTATATACTAGTGTATGCACACACACGCACACACCCCCGTCCTCTCACCAGAGTATGACTATTCCATCCCCCCATCCCCTACCCTAGGAACGGGGAGAGCTAAGCATGACTAGAAAGAAATATATATATATATATATATATATATATATATATATATATATATATATATATAAATAAATAATTTATATATATATAAATAATCTATACATATATCCATATATATTATTATCATTATTATTATTATTATTATTATTATTATTACTTGCTAGGCTACAACCCTATTTGGAAAAGCAGGATGCTATAAGCCCAGGGGCTTGAACAAGGAAAATAGCCCAGTGAGGAAAGGAAACTTAAGGAAAAATAAAATATTTCAAGAAGAGTAACATTAAATTAAATATCTCCTATATAAACTATAAAAACTTTAACAAAACAAGAGGAGGAGAAATAAGATAGAATAGTGTGCCCAAGTGTACCCTCAAGCAAGAGAACTCTAACCCAAGAGAGTGGAAGACCATGGTACAGAGGCTATGGCACTACCCAAGACTAAAGAACAATGGTTTGATTTTGGAGTGTCCTTCTCGAAGAGTTGCTTACCATAGCTAAAGAGTCTCTTCTACCCTTACCAAGAGGAAAGTAGCCACTGAACAATTACAGTGCAGTAGTTAACCCCTCGGATTTAGAAGAATTGTTTGGCGATCTCAGTGTTGTTAGGTGTATGAGGACAGTGGAGAATATGTAATAAATAGGCCAGACTATTCAAAGTGTGTGTGTGTAGGCAAAGGGAAAATGAACCGTAACCAGAGAAAAGGATCCAATGTAGTACTGTCTGGCCAGTCAAAAGGCCTCATAACTCTCTGGCGGTAGTATCTCAACGGGTAGCTGGTGCCTTGACTAACCTACTACCTATATATATATATATATATATATATATATATATATACATATATATATACATATATATATATACATACATATATATATATATATATATATATATATATGTATACATATATATATATATATATATATATGTATACATATATATATATATATATATATATATATATATATATATATATATATATATATTTATATGCTGTACATATCCATACATACATAAATATATATATATATATATATATATATATATATATATATATATATAGAGAGAGAGAGAGAGAGAGAGAGAGAGAGAGAGAGAGAGAGAGAGAGAGAGAGAGAGAGAGAGAGAGACTTCCAAATATGAGTGGCTGTATAAAGAAAAAATTGAAAAAAAACTTACAAATCCCATGTTCAATGAAACCAAGGCTAAATCAAAATAAAGAAAAATTCCTTTTCGTTTCTCTTCTTTCCCCGGATCCCTAAGCTGGAGGAGACACTGGACCCAAAGGGATCAGGCGAAAACTTCCATGGAGTTCGCGGGAGATTTTTAACAGCCATTCCTTTCAATTTCCTTGGAAGTGACAGAAATGTATTCTGGTAGGGAGCTCGTAACAGTGTGGGTTTAACTTCATCAACGAAGAACAAGGATTGTACGGTAATAACAATGTATATTTACTATTCAAAATTGCAAAATTTCCTCATTTTTCATCATAGTGATCTTACTTTTAAATTATTTCTGGTCAGATATATGAATGAAAGCGCCCTTTTTGCTAGCATTCAACAAATATTATTTGGCTTCACGTTTACAAATCATGTCCACCATCTTGGAACCCTAGCTTGGATCATTTCACGAATTTATGTAATTGAATTTCAGTTAATAAGACCTAAATTATGCAATGAACAAAGGTTATATTGAAATATTGATTTATTAGTAAAACAATATTAAATGGAATCCAAAAGAGATTATTCCGAACTTTCCACTTCATTTGATCTTTTTATGTATATCAAAATAGAGAAGAAAAAACTATCGTGAACTTCTGTAAGTCATTTACATTAAAAAATCAAGGAAACGAAGCTTACGTCATTTCATATAACATTTAAACAATTTCGATTAAATTTCACTCTTGAAATGTATAAAGCATATCAATCATGGAAATAGAAAAATAGAAAAATGAAGAAAGGAAGCTTGAAAATACCTTGAAGAACTTTTTTCATCTTTTCAAAGTTTCTCCTTGTTTCTATAGAGGAGTATGGAGTATGGCATGTAACAACTTTCGGTATAACACTGTAATAGCTACAGTCAATTACCTGCCAGTTCTCTATAAGAGCATGATTGTTGAACCTTTCAATTTTAAAAAGTTATAAGCGAACAAAGTTCCTATTACATAACTGCTTTATTTGGTCTTTATGTCATCAATTACATCAGAATAGGAAATAAAACTGGTATATTTAGAACCATAATTTCAATTTAAACTTTTGTTGTGCAACAACAAAGCCTTGTACTTTCATATAACAATCAAACTTTTCTAAATGTAATCACTCCATATTGATATTATAAATCCAAGAAATATATAGGCATAGATATAGATATAGATATAGCTAAATCGTGTAGCGTCATCCGCAATGACTTATGAAATCAACCTGCATATTGACATGGTGGAAGCTGAAGTACTGGGTTCAAACACGTGTTTCGAAATTATTATAGAATGGAATGTTGATGAAACTGGCCTCAGTTGCTCCAATTTCCTTCCGTTCCCTTTTTTTCTGCGACCGTAGGCGTTCATACCACAAGTTTATGAAGGTTTGGGTAAGCATCAGTGCTTCACCTTAGGCAGATAAAACTCCTTATAAATATGATGACGGCAGGGACAATAAACTGCCATCTGGTGTCAGTCTTACTGTTGTATTATGTATGTATTTATGTAAGGATGTATTCATATATGTATGGATTCATCTATGTATGAAACAACGCCTGTTAAACACTTTACTAGAAAAAAATACGTCTCAATATAGATATTGTATGAGAATTTAGTTATTCAAAATCTTTATTTGAGCGAGTTTTGAAAGGCAAAAGAAACGCTATCTCAACCTCGCGGAGTGGAGATACACAGACACATCCTCATCACGGGTAAAGTCAGACCCTCTTCTCAGAAGTTACGATTGCCTCGCCTCAAAAAGAGCGACACCTGAGACATTTTTCATGGATGAGGGAACCTTCAGAGTTTCCTCCCTTGTCATTCAAAGGAGGTGGAAACCCGACTGACTGAACGCGAGTGAGCAGGGAGATGGATATTATTAAAGATTATATCATGAGTTGCAAATGTCAAAGGAATTCTTCACGTGAAATGTGTAAGTGTTGAGTCGAAGGAAAGGCGGAAAAACTTATAATTTGTTTTGGGAAAGAAATTCTTTTAGATTCGAGTATGAAATAAGGATTTGATAGAGAAGTTCATCGCCATCCATTTCCTATCGATGACCAAGCTTGGTCTCTTAGAAAATAAAATTCAAAATAAAGTACTTGCAATGCACCACAGTATTCTATATCTTTAAAAATTATAAATTGAAATTAGATATAATTCTCCATGGACTCCGAAGGTCAGTCCTATTGATAAGATTACAAAGAATATTTTTATTAATAGAAATGGTTATATGAATTAGTTATGCCACTCTTCTCGAAAGCTGGATTAAATGGAACAAGTTAATTGGCTGTATGAGAAAACGATTCAATTTCATATTCCTTATCTCTAGGTCCATGAGCTTATGAACAAAATTGTTAAAGATGTAATTAGGAATAATATGTAGCGTCCTGTAAATGTGCCTTTGTTTGTTCGTTTTAAAGTCATTGGATTGTGTATACTTGTGATTATGACGGGAGTGAAGCCGGTATAAGGATAACCTGAATAAGACGAGCTCCCAAACAACAACTAACCCTTATTTAGTGACACCATAGGTATATATAGGCCCCCAAGGATCACATATGGCTGAAATTGACATATAAATTGACAATATAATGACAGTAATTGAAATAAAGTTGAAATTAGCGTGTTACATTCAATGCCTTTTGTCATTCATGATAATCAGAAGAAAACTTGGAGAGGGCCTTCTTGATTTGCATGTGCGCTGCCTGCTAAATGTGCATTGCATGTCCCCCGCTCATGAAGCAGACATGCATGTGAAAGAAGGGGACCTGTTCTAGAGAGTCATAATGTAGGAGATACGCAGGTTTTAGGTAGTCAATGGCGATCCCATCCTCTATTCCATGAATGTTGAGGAGGAAAGCGTTTTGGAGTACGACGAATGACAAGGAATGGGCTCGCATACTGGAGTGTAAGCGGTGGCTTGAAAGCATCAGTACACATGGAAATGAGTGTTGCGGAGTATAGACCTTTGGGTATGTACTGCTTTGCAGGGGGCTTGTAAGTCTGCCGGCAGTGGAAATTTCCCCACAAATTAACGTAGGTACAGGAGATCATTGGAGAAGTGCGCTGATGAAACAAACTCGACAGGGATAACCAACAGGTCGCCATATGCAATTTCAGCCACTGGGACAACCATAGTATCCTTGGGAGTGATCCAGAGCAGTTATGGAAACCAGCTGGAGTCGATGCAGCGGGACATCAAAGCTGCTTTGAGGGTACAATGAAAACCTTCCACCATTCTCTTGGCTACAGGGTAGTAAGTGGCAGTCTGTTGTAAGGTGATGCCGAGAAGATGCCCTAATAATGTCCTCAATTGAGAGGTAAAAATGGTACCCCTGCCGGAAGTAATATGCTTTGGGATACCGAATCTTGCTATACATGAGGTGGGTGTTGCATATTGCATGGGGATGGCTTCAACCCATTGAGGGGAGTGATCGATAAGTGTGAAAAGGAAACGATGTCCTTTTAATGTGGGTAGGGGGCCAACCATATTAACATGAGTGGGTAAAACGACGTTGAGGTTGATGAAAAGTGCCCACACCTGATTCTGTGTCAATGCCCTTTTGAAGTTTGACATGAAGTATAGTTGCGAACCCAATCCTTGGCATCTTTCTTAATGTCATGCTATATGAACTTTGACTTCAGCAGCTGTGCAATAGATCAGCGTGAGAGGCCATGAATTAAATGAAATACCTGTCAGCACATGAAGGCAGGTATCCACATGCGTGACCTACCAGTAATGACGCCACAGAGGTGAGCGGCGTTAGTATCATCAAGGGCGATATTTCTACAATGGAGAGACATGCAGGATGTCCTGGATGTTTGATACTCGGGGTCATTTCTTTGGGCTCCTGCCAAGGCCTTGTAATCCACTCCCAGGTGAATAGCAGCCTGTATATTTCTAAAGAGAGCATCGGCGATGTTATTAAGTTTACCAGGGATATGTTGAATGGTACAGATGTATTAAAAAAAAAATGAAATGCCACAGTGATGTTGGTGTTGAATGATACAGGCATCGGACTATCTAGTTAAGGAGAGTACAAGGAGCATGGGATCCATGCATATGATAAATGACCTACCCTCTAAGAAGTGGCAGAAGTGATTGACACCCAAATACATTGCCAGTAGTTTGCAGTGGAAGGTGGAGTAGCTGGATTCCTCCTTAGAAAGTTTTCTACTGAAGAAGGCCAATAGGTAAGGGCGATTTATTGATCATTTGTTTAAGTACCACCTCTACAGCAATGTTACTAGCCTTGGTAAAGAGTAGTAGGCGTGCATAAAAAGTGAAGTTGTGCACAAAGGGCATGTGATGTGATTCATGCTAATAACGAAGAACCTGCCCTCTAAGAAGTACAAGAAATGACGGACAGCCTAATACAGAGCCAGTAGTTCGCAGTGATCATATTTTTTTTAGTGTCGCCTCTACAGTGATGTCACTGGCATCAGTGGAGAGTAGGAGCGGTGCAGTTGGTGCTGGAAAATTGAGATCAGAACAGTTGATAGGGATTTCTTTGTGTTGGAGAAGGCTGCCTCCAGAAGGGAGGCCCCATTTTAGATATTTTGGCTTATTCTTGAGGGAGTCGTAGAGGGTGGCAAGAGTGGCGGCGATGGCTGGCAAGAACAGTTGATAATAGTTCACCATCCCCAAGAATATCTCTAGGGCCTTAACAGTTAAAGACGTGGGGAATTTCTGTAATGCTAATATCTTCTCAGGGAGATGGTGGTGAGATGACCGAAAAATGCCACTTCCTTGGCACCAAAGGTACACTTGTCATACCTGACTACAAGGCTGTTCTGCTGCAGGCAATTGAGGATGATGTTTAGGTGACATGGGTAGTTTTCTGTGGAAGGTGAGAATACCAGTACGTCATCTACATAACATATGCAGAGGGGGAGGTCCATTAGAATCTCTGTGCTCTTCTTCAAGCAGCTTAGTTGCATCAAACCTAGGTATTCTATCTACATTTCTGATGGGTGCTTTCAGTTTTACTTTCAGTGTGGCAATGGGGAGCTGGTAATCATTACCAATGTCTGCACCTTTATAGCTTTTTACATTTCTCAGAGTCCTCCTTCTCTCTTTACTAATGGCTATGTGATCTATTTTATTTTTGTAATTGCCACATGGTGAAGTCCATGTAGGCTATATATGTCGATGCCCCGGTGCTAGAAAAGAGTACCTCCATAAACAAGATTGTTTGATGAACAAAAACTTATAGAGCGTGCCCCATTTTCATTTGCAACTTCGCCAAGACCATCGACACCCATCACATTCTCTATACCTTGATTATTCCTTCCAACTTTAGCATTGAAATCACCAATCACAATTTTCATATCTCATCTATTACACTGCAATTCTTCATAGTATTCATCTTTCGTTTCTTCGGGGGAATCATTTGTTGGTGCATAGCAAACTATAATACTCATATTGCATTGGTTTGATTTAAACTTTGCAAGTAACAATTTACTATTTACAGCTCTCCATTCCGTTAATGCCTTTTCTGCTCTTGGTGAAATCATCATTCATACCCCTTCTCTTCCAACTAGATCTTTTCTTCCCGAGTATGTATATATATATATATATATATATATATATATATATATATATATATATATATATATATATATATATATATACTGTATATATATCTATATATACATATATATATATATATATATGTATATATATATATATATATATGTATATATATATATAGATATATATACAGTATATATATGTATATATATATATATATATATATATATATATATATATATATATATATATATATATATATATACAGTATATATATATATATATATATATATATATATATATATATATATATACAGTATATATATATATATATATATATATATATATATATATATATATATATATATATATATATATATATATTGCCTTGGTCTAAGATTTCTTTACCAATCCCCTTATAACGTGTTTCACTTAGGGCCAAGATATCCAAACTACATTTCATAAATTCATTCTCCACCTGATGTAACTTCCTAATCTGATTTCATGGTTCTAACATTCCAATTACCACTTTTCAATTTTTCTTTAGTATTCATAAACCGGGAGATTCTTAGCACCCCACTAAGTCCGGGACTGAGGGGCATTCTGTCATTTTTGCTTTCCATAGACTAACTAAATCCAAAGAGGATTCATTGGCTAGATTCATCAAAGGATAACCAGTGCCTATCTAACTAAGGCAAGTGACCCCTGCCGGTCCGTACTGATTCCAGTAAGATTATTCGCCAGGCAACATGAGTAGAAGCCAAAGAGACATTTTGTCTATCACCTTAAAGCCAATCCATCACCCAATCCATTTCCTCCACACCAAAAGTTCTCGTTACTTTCCTAAGTTCCTCCTCCACATACATAACCATTGGCAAACATGGATTGCTAATATATACCACCTAGCACTGTATATATATATATATATATATATATATATATATATATATATATATATACATATATATATATATATATATATATATATATATATATATATATATATATATATATATATACATACACACACACACACACACACACACACACATATATATATATATATATATATATATATATATATATATATATATATCGTATGGGTATATGGATGTGTCCACATTAATGATGAAATGTTGTTTTTATGAGTTAATTAATAAAACCATACTGTTAACTGTAATTAATCTAATACTGCAGGAGAAGCAAATAATAGTGGATAGTAGTATTTATTTTGAAAAAAATCTGTTAGCTCTCTCTCTCTCTCTCTCTCTCTCTCTCTCTCTCTCTCTCTCTCTCTCTCTCTCTCTCTCTCTCTCTCTCTCTCTCTCTCTCTCTCTCTCCGATGATAATAAGATTATCTCCTAAATTTGATTAGTAATTGATGTTTTTGACCTTTGAGTGGCACCATGCTTTATAATGATAAACAGATATTGATTAGCTAAATTATTGTGTTCAGTTTGTTGATCAGGTTCCATTTTCATAGTTAGTGGATGAGCTTCGGAATTTGATTATTGTTGCCAGACGTTTTATGCATTTGTAAATAAAATTAATATATTTTTTGGTCATCAGACTATATTCATTTGCAAAACTGACAGAGCATCTTGGGGTATTTACCTGAAAATTAATGACTAGTTTTCCTGTGCATTCCTGCCAGCACTGGCTTTTACAAATCTGCAGCCCGTAATATCAGTCACATATGCGACAAGACCACTCGGACAGTCATGAGGAAGGTTGATCTTATTTTGTTTCTTGAGAGAGATATTTTCTGACATCAACTACTCTCAGACATTTGTTTCTTACAAGGAGTATGCGAATACGCGATTGTGATTTAGTAAGAAAATTACTAGTTCATTAAGCGGACATTCAAGTCAAGATTATCTTAAAATTTATCGTAGACTTCTTTCCAATGGAGGCGTATATGTTTTTTTAATCAACTTGTATTTATACCATCGAGGGCTTGTTTTCTTCTTGTTATTTCTTAAAAGCAATTGGGTTATCTGAAAGATTTATACCGGCTAGTTTAAGTAGGCCTATTTGGTTCATGATTTCTTAAATACCATTTATTTATCTATGGCATTTTAATATTAGTTTACTGATAACAGGTAGCCTACTTGATTTATCTGGTAATCTATCCTGCATGGTATCCTCTCAAAATATGGCACGGATGAGATACCTGCTGGCGCCCTAATCTGATCTTCTAATTGAAAAATAACATTAGTGTCATTTTGCCTATCCCCTGGTGTATTTCCACGGAGGATACCACAAGGAAATCTCGCTGATGACCCGTCTCTCTCTCTCTCTCTCTCTCTCTCTCTCTCTCTCTCTCTCTCTCTCTCTCTCTCTCTCTCTCTCTCTCTCTCTCTCTCTCTCTCTCTCTCTCAGAAAATTTTTTTGTATTGACCCATAGACTACAAATAATGACTTCAGACAGCGTCTTCCCATTTGCCTCATTTATCAAAAGATTTGTTTTTCATTACCCCGTATATATATATATATATATATATATATATATATATATATATATATATATATATATATATATATATATATACATACATACATACATACATATATATATATATATATATATATATATATATATATATATATATATATATATATATATATATATATATATATATATATATATATACATATGAGAGAGAGAGAGAGAGAGAGAGAGAGAGAGAGAGAGAGAGAGAGAGAGAGAGAGAGAGAGAGAGAGAGAGAGAGAGAGAGAGAGTAGGCTACAGCCTATATGTATGTATGTATGTATGTATGTATGTATGTATGTATGTATGTATGTATGTATATAGAGATTAATTTTTCATTCCTCATTGAAAGTCTTATTCAAATAACAGTATTCTGTTTAAAAAAATCAAATAACATACACGACCAACGTGTAGACCTGGTTATTAGGGTAAGTATGTTACAAAATAGTTTCGTAAACAGATGGTTTTGATATATAGGTGTGCATAACATGTTTTAGCCATTTTATTATCAGTCAATTATCTTTATACATTGATATGCAATTGCAGAAAAATGCTCCAGGACTAGCTCTGTAAATTATGGCTCTGACTTAAAGTTGAAAAACAAACCACATAGAAAAAGTACTTCTCGAGACTATTAGTTTATTTACATTCAGTCGTTACTTTACATTTTTTCTATTTCTATTTCATTGTATATTTAAAAATCTAAGACTATATCCGTGGATTCCATAAAATAATGCTGATATTTTGAATTTCAGCTAAACATTCTTTTTCCCCCAATGCGTCAGACAGCAATATTTTTTCTAACGTAGTCTCCCATAATAATGTAATGTTTTCTTTGTTGACAAATTATTAAAAGAAAACTTCTTGGTACCTATAGTATTTACCAGGACTCCGTCGTTTTATAACTCAGTATTTAACAAAATCTAATACGAATAGCCTACCATTTAACCTAGATTTATTTAATAGAAATATAAACTGTCAAATTTTATGAAATATTATATTATGATCCAATAAATACTGAAATTAAGAATGCTTGTAAATTATTTATGTAATCGCGAGTTTTTGCTGCAATATCACTTTCAGTAGTTCATTTTCTCTAGGATAAGAATAAGTTTTCCGTGTCACATACATTTAATACAATATATATATATATATATATATATATATATATATATATATATATATATATATATATATATATATATAATGTCAAAAACAGATAATAGAGAATCGGAAATGGTATAGGTGCTGCCTCAACCCTGAACATGAATGCGGGTTAATAGCAGAAACAGTCATGAATATGGTCAGTTGAAAATGGGATAGAGTATAAGAAGTTGATGCATTTTTATAACATCATAAATTCATAACATCAGATGATAAACAACTAGTTAAGGAGATAGTGGAAGACCAAATAAGGGAACCATATGAGGGATGCCGGAGAAAAAATATTATAGAAATGTGCAAAAAGTATATTAAAATTGAAGTAAGAAAGTATAAAAAACAATAACTCAAAGAAATAAATAAAAAGTAAAGTGGCAAATAAAATATATAAGAAAAAATAGAAGAAAAGAAAGCAGAGATGACCAAACTGAGGTTTGTGATTAGTATTGGCAGAAGAGACTACATGGGAGAACTAAATACTAATGAGGCAGTAAAAGTTATAAAAAAAGGTTGAATATGCTAGTATTAAAAGAAAAATATATTAACAGGAATGATGACGATAGGCTTCGTGCGTTGTGTAGGGAGGCAGAGGATACTACCGAGCATATGTTTAGCTGTAATGAATTAAGAGAATTTAGAAACAATAACATAGAAATAAGGAATTTAGAAACACTAACCAAAGATGTAGCCCTGTATAGTAAAAGTATGCAAGCTGGGCTGTCTGTGTAAGAGGTAACTAACGATAATGAATTTTCTGCAGATTGCAGCGCTTTGCATCTACTACGCTTCTAGTACTGTGCCCACAATCACAGTGTTGTGGAGAGAGCAACGAGGAACCTGGAACTTTACCTCAACTCCTCAACCTTCAATTTCAACCTACCCAAAAGCCAAATTAGAAGTGTCTAGCAGTGGATATTTTTCAGAATCCTAGCTGCTGTGAAATACATATAATGGACCACAAATTTGAAAGAAAAATTTAGGAAGATTACAATAAATTGCCGTAACTCATAACGAGGAACTGCTACTTCTTATTTCAAGGTAATTATGAAAGTAAAACTTATTATATGCATTAAGATTGGGTATTTGTGGGGTAAATTTTTACTATGACTTACCAGGGCCTAGGGGCCAGAAAATATGTTTTACCAGTAGATTTTGATGTGTTTTGCACGAATTTCACCTTCATTTTTGGCGGAAATCACCCGTTTTTATCCCACACCCTAAATGGTGTGTGACAAAAACTGTGTATTTTCGACAAATATGAAGGTGAAATTCCTGCAAAACACATCAAAATCAACTAGAAAAACATATTTTCTTGCCATTGATAACTAAAGAAACCAACCTAACCTGACCTATCCTAACCTAACCTAACCTGACCTATCCTAACCTAACCTAACCTAACCTGTCACTGCCCCTAACCTAGGCGGTCACTGCCCCTAACCTAGGCGGTCACTGCCCCTAACCTAGGCGGTCACTGCCCCTAACCTAGGCGGTCACTGCCCCTAACCTAAGCGGTCACTGTGCCTAACCTAGCTCGTCACAGGAAAAAATTATGTATTTACCTTATGAGTCTGAATCAGAGTCCGATACTGGGTTATCTGCTTCAGGTTGTTCAGCAATGGGTCGTGCACGGTCACCATGTGGTCTGTAAAGCTGACCAACTTGCAGCCAAAAATGATGGTAACACTGATCGTGATTGTAACGTGAAATAAATAAATATCTGGCCAAATATTGTTCCAGATATTCAGATCGATTCCCCGGTCGTTTGGACCACTCCTTGACGTCTCTCCAAAGTCTTTCAATGTTTTGCGTGTGCACACTTGGGTCTGTCCCTTGGACAAACTCCTCACTATGGTTTATCACTTTGTGGGTATATCCCTCATTTCCTACATTTCGATACGCTGCCCAACCATCACTAATTACAATAGAGCCTGGCAAGATATACTTTTTAATTAATGGGATAAGGGTCTCAGCACTTCTGTCTTGCCCTTCGTGATGTAACGGAATGATAAATTTTTTTTTGGACACACGCTCAATTCCTCCAAACAACCACACTTGATTTAATTGTCTACCACGATTATATTTTCTACGTACAATTAGTGTTTCGTCAATTTCCACGACGATGTCTTGACCACCCACCGGGGATTGTTCTGAAAACCACTTTTCGGTTACTTCCGAACAAAAGCTTCGCCAATCCACACTTGTTCTGCTCGACCAATGTAAACAGTCTATGATGGTAGAGTGATCCCAATGTTTGCTTTAAAAATGATTCACAAAAAGAGCCACTTCCCAAGGTTTCACATGTGCATTATCTAAGAATGTACCCTTGAACAAAGAAACGGTGTATGTACACTGAACACTAGCTTTTTTCTTGGGAGCTTTCCTACGACGTCGACAGAAAAACAGGTGCGTATTACTATTATAACTGCAAAGAATATCACAATGGGGGCACTTCACTGCCACAGGTAAAGCACCGTGTCCTTGTAAAAAAATTATGATTTCGCTGTTTTTCGAATAAAAGGTATTGATACACTTAAAATAGTCAAGACTACAGCCCGCACAACTGACTTCGACGGTTGCCATCGCAAACTAAAATTTGAACTGTAACGAATGTGCAGAAGATTAATGCGCGCCATACCGGAAATGTGTGTGTCTCGCACCCAAAATGCCTCCAAAAAGGGGAAAAAACTAAAAAAAATTAATATAACGTTTTTCTAGGTGCTTCAACGTAAACTAGTACAGAGAAATACGCTAACCCATTTTGGTACAACAAAATATTAAGTAAAATGTTTAAAATACATGCATACAAACATGAAAAACGAGAAGAGAAAAATAAAATGCCTGAGAGGATGCACGAAAAAAATGCTTTTCAACCGCTAACGCTTGTGCCTCGGACCAAAAATGCCTTAGAAAGGGGGGGGGGGAAAAAAACCACAATAACGTTTTTCTAAGTGATTTAACGTAAACTAAATAACAAAATAACAAAATATTAATTACAATATGTAAAAGACATGCATACAAATGAAACAAATAAAAAAAATTGGCTGAGGAAAATATTAGTATATATTGGACTACTTACTTATGGGTATGCGAGGGTGCAAAGAGGCTCAGATGACAATATTTGCTGTGGAGTCAACATGTCGAATGACTTGTCCATTTTTTAACAAATATTAAAAATAAGATATTGAATAACTCGTTAATTATGCATTTCCGCCGAAAAGTGCATAGAAGAAAAAGTGACTGAAATGTGTAGCTGATGTTGTTTGTAATGGCAAATATCGCCTATGGCCTGGTAAGTGCTTGTAAAAATTTACCTTTATTTTGTGCCTTTTACATTGGTTTCTATGATAATAACAGTATTTTATATTAGCCGAAAATATTGTCCTGACCTAAACCACAATGAAACCTAGTTAGGACTTTATAATTGTCCTAGTAGAATAGATCTCCTAAAGGAAAAGTTTTACTGTATTACAGGGTATCATTTCGTGCAGAAAATATATGGTACTATTTTACTGTATTACCGAGCAATGTAACCTAGGGAAAAAACGATTTTTTTCTATAGAAAAAAGTAGTTTTTTACCCTAGGTTACATTACCCTATAATATAGTACAATAATACCCTCTTTAAACCTTAAGATGGCGACGACAAACAACATCGATACTTTCATGGAATACCTCATATTTTCTTCATTAGGGTTATTGCAATGCCATAAAGTTTATCATAGGTTTTCATTATAATTAGGGTAAGGTTAGGTCAGGTTAGGTGAGGAAAGGAAATGTTGTTGTAGGTTAGGTTAATTTTACTTACAGGGATGTATGTATGATGATGGCCATACCCCATAACTCCCTTATTTACAACTTTAAAGTCTAAGGATACAACAGTTTAAGGGGTTGTTGGTTAAGGACACAGCTTGTAGGTTAGATTAGGTGGGGAGGTTTAGGTTAGCACGTGTTCTATGCATGCAAGGGCCTGTCCGTCGTTATATAAAGGCTCCTACTGATATTTTAACTGTTATCCAATCTGCTACAAATGCTCCCACTACATGTAATTTTTTTTGCAAACAAACTTTTCCCTTATAATAATTATTTTAACTACTGTACCCATTTTCTCTTATTAGAACTTGTGTGCCATATGTTATCATTATCTAAATGACCAATCAGCACATTTTTTATCACCACTAGACTTTTTTGGTTATTCACTCACCTCTATTTTGGCACTGACTGATTTTTATCAATTTGATACTTCTTTTGATGCTCTTGTTTTGGTAGCAGGTTTCTGTTCCCCATTTGCAAACATTTCTGTATTATGACCATTTATCTTTGTTTTAAGCATGAAGAGGCTATTGATAACGTGGCTTAACTGGGTTAGGTTCTGTATTCTTAGGGAAAGACATCCCATTTGTAGGTGGCATGAGAAATTTAATATTTCAAAGACCAAAAATTGTTTCTACAGTACCGTATCTAAATACAAAGACTTTTTTGTTAAGACAAATTTCGAAGTGTGGAAAATAGTCCTTTTTCTTAATGACTTCTGCCACAATTGGGATTGTCAGATTGTAGTGGATAATTATAATAAGGACTCAGTGTCCTGGTGGTTATTATCCCCCCTATTAGGTAAGATGAGTAAGGACATAGCTCCTAACTTAGATAAAGCAGGTAATTTTTGGTTAGATCGTGTTCCTGTTTGTGTCCCTGGTAAAATATAGTATTTCTAATATATTTTTGTGTTTCAGGCAGTTTTATGAAAAAAATTCTCATAATTTGTTAGGTTTTGAACATTGTTAAAAATTACCTCACTGTAAGACTAACAAATATCCAACACAATGGATATCAAAATCACCTGAAAGACTTAAAAATACATCTGGAAAACTACATTTCACTGTATATACTATGGGCGGTGTTTGTGTAAACTTTTTCCTACACAAAATACAATTTTTAAATATAAAACTTATCCGCTGGTTATATAATGGCTAAATTCAAAATCTCGAGGCTTATCGCAGATATGCCAGGTGTACACTAGCGCCCCCGTGGTACAACAGGTAGAACTATACCCAACTTCTTCAGATTTTCTCCTGCCGCCATAGCTGGCTGTTCATTGGAAATTCTCTATCGCTTTATTACTCTGTTATGGACGTTATTTGGTGATGTACCATCGTTTTTTGGGCTCAGGCTATGTCGTCCTGATGGAAGTTCCTTCTTAGTAGCTTCCTAGGTTATATTTCACTACAGTGATATATCCCAGAGAATTTTACTAAAGGTATCCAGAATTCTAACTCCTGGAGCGAGTATCCCTTATATTTCTAAAAGGGATATCGCATAATATCAGAGGACGTATTCTTGACACGTCACATACAGTAGCTATCTACACCCCTAATAGCGTTTTCGCTTCGAGAGGGGAAAGTGGCAAGAATTATAGGAGAGCCGTTATTAAGGTAACACTCCTACTGTACTGTAATTGGGCGCCAGCCCGCCTCTGCGTGGCGCCATCTAGTCATTCTTTCTCTTGTAGCGCTCTAGACCGGTGTTTATCCCGTGTTATCTCTCGCTATTTTGGATTGTTTTGCTGCGATGATGTCTTCCCCAGCCTCATCTGCTTCTGGAAAGTTAAGTATTATCTTTGAATTGTATAAATGTAAGCTCTTGCCAGTTTTTTCCTCGATTTAAGATCGTAATTAACGTAACAAGAGCTGTTGCCAGCCGGATGGCATCATGGACGCGATCGTTTTTTGCATGTATATTTAGTCAGCCAGAACGACTTTCCCGCATTCATCGCTTTAATAACTTTTAGCTATTTAGCAAATTAGCTAGGAATTATTATTATGCCCTTGTTGTCGTGGATTTGGCAGAGTTATGACCGAGCCCCACGAGTGCTAGGCTTTCTAGCCTAGGCACCTACACTCTTCATGCATGATATAACCTTCCTGGTAAAGTTTTATTGAAGCTCAGGCAATATTTTATACAATTAAGATATTACTGCATAAAAATTTTCCTCTTTCAAGATAGTATACGAGAGAGTTTCGGTGACCGTTTCTCATCTGCGCCTAGGCTACCAGCCTAGGGGCTTTACTATACTTTCTTACATACCCCCAATTGCTCTTGTATTGTCTTTTAAGTGGCGACTGACACCTCCTATACCTTTTAAGTCGATACCAATCTCCTTGCGAGATTTAAGAGCAATTCCTCTTCCCTCTGACTAGCCTAGGCTAACTCTGGTTGGCTTTGCCTTGAACTGTGTTCTGGTAAATCTTTACTGGGGTGTTCCCGTTTCTTTCTCTCAACCACTGAGTCGGTTTTGAGCCTGGAACGGGACATCAGAGTAGAATGTCTGTCATTGACAACCGTCTGTCTTGGTGAAATGATTTCCCAAATCAGGTTAGGTTGCCAATGCAGGAGGCTAGACCTCCCTAGGCCATACCCTGGAGGGGTTATACGATAATTCCTCCTTCCCATGGCCTAGCAGACAGTCCTGTGCTGGCAGGTCCTAAGCCGAAGAATTGAATTCTTCCCTTGCCTAGGGCCTTCGGCACTAGATTCTGTTCCCCCTTGAGACAGCGACCTGTGTGCCGCCTTCTCACTTTTCAGACTAACCCAACCTGGGGAATTGAATTCCCCGGCCGTTAAGGTTGTCTTTACTACGGATCAGAATCTCTTAGGTTAGGTAGTGCCTTCTAGGTGTTACCTCACCTACAGGACCCTTGCCCCTCCCCTGCTGTCCTTTGGTGTTGGCCTAGCCCTCGCACATCCTGGCCATCATTCTTCAATCGACCCTATGGGTAGTTTGCGGAATTGGCTTGAGGTACCCTGTCTGCTGCCGGCAGGGATCCTCCCCTTTTCTTAGAGTGTTCTTCAGCCCTTCCTTGGACTGCCTTCCATGATCCTACTACCAATATAGATGGGCTATGGTTGGATGGAAGCCCGAATATAATTCCCCCTTCCATATGAACCCTCATTCTGGATGAAGGTCTGCAAGGCTGAGCCTTTGCTTTCCCCCCATCCACGCTTTTCCTTTATCTTTCATCTACCCTGGGCCGACTGCCGGCAGCCATCTCGGACGTCTGTCCGCCGTCAGTTTGCTCTGCGGCCGCTTGCCATGGGGTACCGTTGATCGGCGACCCAACGGCAACAGGCACGCACTCTGGCCGGCCGCCGGCAACTATGTTGACTGCCGGCGGCTGGTCATCCAAAGTCTGCAGACATTTTTCCGCCGGCTGCCGGCGGGTCCACCTTGATAGAGGGACCCTCCGACAGCGGAGCAACTCCCGGCAACCCGCCGCCCCTTATCTTGAAGGCAGTACATGCCTTCAACAGCCCAGGGCAGGCACACAGTACTGACGGCAATGGTCTGTACTGTAGCCTATACAAAAATTTTTCCAACCTACAAGGTGCTTCATGGGCAGCCTATTGTGAGACCACCACATCTAGAGAGCGATTCTCTCTGTTTAATTAATGGATGATATCCATTATTGAATAATCCCCAATATTGAACCTGAAAGACAGTGTTAAGATTACACTTCATATCCAAGGATATTATCTTCCCATATAATTCGTCAAGAATTTAATGTTCAATATTGGAGGAAGTCATAGCAATGGGCTGGACAGGAGGCACTTGTGGGTGTCTTTCATTTTTTTCTAGCTTACTCTATCCTAAGCTAAAAAATTTTTTTACAAATCTGTATGATGAAATCTGAGATTTTCACCGAATACTTATATGCTTTTCTTTCTTTACAAGAGGAGCATCCCGAGTTCGGGAACCATTTCTGCAAGGTCCGCAGTAAGAGCTTCTGTGGCCATGATATGTGCAGGACCCACGCGCGCTGCGCAGTTACGAAGGGATCTCTGAAGTATTGGGACCCACAGGTATGTACCGTTTATGACAAACTGGTAAAAGAAGCTTTTGATGATCAGAAGTCCACAGAGTCAAGGGATACAGCAAGAGATACGCTGCAAAAATGGGTCAGAGGTTTTCAGAAGAACACTTCTGGCCCATATCTTCCTAATGAGAAGATGAGGGCTTGTCTGTTCCCTAGGGCATCTTCGGATGCAATTATTCCCCAGGCTCAACCTGAGATTCCCCTCGTCCAGATTCCGATAGAATCTGAGGTATCCGATGCCTTGAAAGACATCCAATTAGAAGACAACTTGTCAGTTGTCTCCGAGGAGACGGAACGTGATCTCTTAGTGGAAGAACTGGACAAGAAACTGTCTTTCATCCTGAAGGCGACGCGGAGAAAACCAAAACGATTTCGGTTTCATCGGCTACGGTGGCTGGGCCTGTCCCGTCGACTTCTTCTGACCCCCAGCTAGACTCGATCACCAATACGCTGCACTCGCTTTTGTCTATGTTCCAGGACATACAAAAGCAGTCGTACGAGAAGGAGGCTTCTCTATGGACTGAAATGCACCAGCTCATGTCTACGCGTTTAGCCCCCAAGAAGCTAAACATCAAAGATCTTCCCGCCTTTTTTGACATCAACCCTTGGAGGTATGCTGAGCACATGCCGATGTCAGGGGGGAAGATTTTCCTCTGCGAGAAACGGGGCACTGTCCCAGTAGATGATGTGGAGTTCTGGCCCAGCAAAGGGGCCTATCCGGATTGTTACGTATGCCTGAGGACGGAACCCCCTTCCAAAGAGGAAACTGAGCCGAAAGAGGTCATCATTCTGGACCTCCCCAAGGCCCAGACCTTGTTTACCAAAACCTTGAAGGAGAGGGCCTTCACTAATTCCAAGGTGCCGGCTCTCAGCAAGAAGCACCCTTCCTTCATTACTGATTCTTCCCGTGCCTTCCCCTTTATGGAGAAAGGGTTTAAGGCAGCCTTGAAGGCAGTCGAGGCAAGAAAAACCTTGTCCTACACTTGAGGAGTGTAGACCCTTTTCCCTTGCCCTACCATCTGATAATGCGGACTGGAAGGATGTCTATAACACCTTCTCAGTCGGGAAGCTAGAGGCTGACATTGCTGGACGTCAGTTCGGTGAAGACCTATCAAAGTTGTCGGACTTTCACCTGCGCAGGGAGCAGGAGACTAAAGAACGACTTGCCGCCTCCATGTCTCTACAAACCGGGTTAGAGACAAAGGCAAGTGTAACCGAGAAACCAGATATGTTCATGGTCTTTGTCAAAGCTCATTTGGCAACGGTCACCAAAGATCTATATAATTTCATTAAAGCCCGCCGGGCTTGTAGAGAGTTCGTGTTCGCCTCGGCTGTGGTGAGGCACGAACCAAGGAAGCTGATAGCCTCCAACATCTGGGGAAAAGACCTCTTCCCAAGTGAAGTGGTCAAAGAGGTCGTGGACAAAGCCGCAACGGAGAACAGGAATCTCCTCTCCAAGTGGGGCTTGTCCTCCAAAAGAAAG
>NC_090769.1:30970456-31150456 GCF_036898095.1 Palaemon carinicauda
GAAAAGGAAGAGTTTACTAAACCAAAGACTTACGTCTTAAAATTGAAAAAGCTGAGGAAATATGAGAATTCCTGTAGGAAACGAATTGACGTAACCAAGGCCATCGCTTTCAATGAAAATTATACACTCACACATTATATATATATATATATATATATATATATATATATATATATATATATATATATATATATATATATATATATAATATATATGTATATACATGTGTAATTTTAATATTATTTGCATAAAATCCCATATCCCTTGTCAAATTATATAAATAAATATATATATATATATATATATATATATATATATATATATATATATATATATATATATACACACACACACATATATATATATATATATATATATATATATATACACACATATATATATGTATATACTATATATATATATATATATATATATATATATATATATATTATAAATATATCTATACAGTATATATATAGTATATATATACAGTATATATATATACTATATATATACAGAATATATATATATATATATATATATATACTGTATATATATATGTATATATATACACATATATATATACTATATATATATATATATATATATATATATATATATATATATATATATATATATATATATATATGTATATATATATACAGTATATATACATAGAGAGAGAGAGAGAGAGAGAGAGAGAGAGAGAGAGAGAGAGAGAGAGAGAGAGAGAGAGAGAGAGAGAGAGCTTACTGAGTAGGAGCCTTCTAACTGGGCGTGAGTGTATCGTTTTAAGGCTTACAGAAACACGTGTGTTAATTGTGGAAAAGAGCCATTCTCTCAATACGTCAGTAATGGACCATATAAACATCTATAACGCTTGATTTTTCCTTGGGAACAACGTTAACGTTGTTCATTTGTTTAAATTCTTAGCATAAGTTCAGAATTCTAGAGAACGTTGAGTTTGCATAAAATATTTTCTTCACTAACACTCGTCTCGAGAACTTAGTGTCTCTTCAAAACTGGCTCTTCTCATATTGGAGTCTGAAGAAAAAACCAAGAATTGTATCATAAGACATTATTGTCTCTTCATTAAGATGTTTATATCTAGGACAGATGCTGTTAATGAAATATTATACACGAAACGTGTTGTTGTTTTCCAGGCTCCAGCAGACGATCGCCCTATGCGAAGGCAACGTTGGAGATGTGCGATAATTAGGAATCACTGCGATTTGAACAAGACTGCTTCTATATCCTGCTTTTACTAAATCATATTTACCGGTGAAGTTCATAATATTAGAAATATTCTTTGAATTCAACTTCATCATTTGAACATATCTCATTCTTTGTGATGAATCAAATAGAAAAAATTCAGACAACAAACTGTCATCGAGAAATGCCTACAGCCAATCCAGTTCGTTGTAACAAAACAAAATAGCCCCATATAAATGGAAACGCCCACTTACAGTATTACCATAATACTACTAGTGCGCGTATCTTATACAGTATAGTCATATGCTGTGTCTCGAAATTCCTGGAGGGAACTGTACAAAGGACCTTTGCCCCTTTTTTAAAGGGCACATCCCAGTTCCTGGTCGTCCTGCCAGCTGACCCTTCAACCTACTAGCGCGTGAAGCGCGCACGCTCGCTCGCCGATCTTCTTCCGCGCGCAAGCGCCGGCGATCTTCTTACGCGTGCAGGCGCCGACGATCTTTTTACGCGCGCAGTCGCCGACGATCTTCTTAAGCGCGCAAGCGCTGACGATCTTCCGCGCGCAAGCGCTGACGATCTTCCGTGTGTGGGTACCGATGGTTTCCCGTGCGCGCACTGCTACCTTATCGCGCGCGCTCGCCGATCTTCTTACGCGCGCAAGCGCCGACGTTCTTCTTACGCGCGCAAGCGCCGACGATCTTCTTACGTGCGCAAGCGCTGACGATCTTCTGCGCGCGGGTGCCGATGGTTTCCCGCTCGCGCACCACTACCTTTGAGCGCACGAACGCGCAAGTGCCGACGATCTTTCCCGTGCGCACCGATAGTCTTCCGCACGCGCCAACAATCTCGTACGCGCGCCAACATTTTGGTACACGCGCGCGCTCGCCGATCTTCTTAAGTGCGCAAGCGCTGACGATCTTCTTACGTGCGCAAGCGCCGACGATCTTTTTACGTGCGCAACCGCCGACGATCTTCTTACGTGCGCAAGCGCCGACAATCTTCTTACGTGCGCAAGCGTCGACGATCTTCTTAAGTGCGCAAGCGCTGACGATCTTCCGCGCGCGGGTACTGATGGTTTCCCGCTCGCGCACCGCTACCTTCACGCGCGCGAACGCACAAGCGCCGATGATCTTCTTACGCGCGCGAGCGCCGATGATCTTCTTACGCGCGCGAGCGCCGATGATCTTCTTACGCGAGTACGCGCCAACGATCTTCCGCGCGCAGGTGCCGATGGGCTCCCGCAAGCGCGTCGATGATTTTTCACGCGCGCTAGCGTCAACAAGCGTGCTAGTGCCAACAAGCGCGCAAGCGCCAATGCTCCTGCGCGCGCTTCATAGTCTGGCATGCGCTTGCGGTAACAGTTCCGTGCGCACGGCCGACTTTCTCCCCCGCGCGAGCACCTGGTGTCTCCCGCATGCACACCAACAGTATTGCTCGTGTGCGTGCTGACTTTCTTCTGCGCGCGGGTATCCTGCACGTGCGCCAGTAGTCTACCGGGCAAGCGCACCGACGGCCCCAAGAGTCTGATATGTCTGTTGGTGGGGATACAGTATTGTGTCGGTTCAGGCATGTGGGGGGGCCTGAGGGAGGGGCGGGAGTGTGTTCGGGAGACGAAGTCCTGGTGCCTTCAGGGCCCGTCTCGGCCGAAGATCAGATGTGGGGGAAGCCTGCTACGGCCTCTTCCCTCGCATCATGGGCATGTGTTTCAAGTGCTTCAGCGACCGGGGGAGATGCCGAGAAAGAAGCAGGATCGTCGAATTCGGATCCTGTCGCCTGGGCGCCACCCAGGATGCCCTTCAGGTCACCCATGAGACTAGAGGAGGAGTTCGACACCTGGTTCGCTCCCAAGAAAGTACCTCGGTCTCCCCCGGCGCCGTTATCAACGCTCCCGCTCGTCTTTTTGCAGCCCTCTTCGCCAGTGAACCGGCACGAAGATCCACCAGCAACTTTAGACGTATCAGTCGACTCAGCGGGTTCTCTTTCCTCCCCGTCATCGCTCTCCTCTTTCTTGTCAGATTCGTTCTCCTCGGAAGATGAAGGTCCGAGGGACTCGAGGAGGAAACGGGAGAGGTCCCGCAGGAGGATTTCCCGCTCACGCTCACGTCACGCCAGGAAACGATCCAAGACCTCCAGGAAGAAATACAAGAGGAGCCGTTCGTCTAAGGATAAGTGGGTGCGGGTCACGATCCCCCGGAGTGAACTCCTTAAGGCTACCTCCGCTTTGGGCGCCTCCGGTTGGCTCCCTAGAGCCTCTTCGTCACCCTCTTGGCACAGCTCCTCCAGCAGACCCGATCATCGTCAGAAGGACGCACCAGGTTACTTTCGACAAGCTTAAGTCCGCGAAGGCTCCGGCTCCATCCGCCCAGCGAAAAGAGTCGCTCCTTCGGCCTGGCAGCTTAGTCCCAGTCTCCGGTACTTCGACGACTTTCCCCGAGCAACAAAGCCGGCCAGCTGGTCCAGAGAAGCCCGCAGCTCCGCGGGAGGGAGTAGACCCATGACGGCTACTCCCGTCCCAGCGGATCCGCCTGTTCTGCGGGTCGCCGTGCCAATGGCTCGGCATGAGAAGAAGGTCCTGCCTTCCCACGCGGCTCCATCCGCCATCGGCGAGACTCCCCATGCGGAGGACCTGATAACGGAAGGCCTGGTAGAAGGAGGAGAGTGCTCTTCAGACGACGTCTCCTCCTACCGGAAAGTCTTGGCCCTCATCAGACGCCACCATAGGCTGGATGAGCCTAAGCCCTCAACAGAGCAGGCCTGGCTCTCCAGGCTGAGCAGACTGGTGGACAACCCGGTTTAGCAGAAGCCTTCCCTAGCCCTACCCCTGGCGAGGGACATGAAGCTGGTTATGGACCACATAGACAAGTTCATAGCCAGCCAAGCGGACGCCCCCAGAAGCCAGGGTGCCTCCAAACTTCTTCCGGGACTTGAAGCGCAGAAACGCTTTTATGTCCCGGAGGGTTGTCGTGGAGGTCCCCGTACGGTCGAGCTAGCGATCGCCATTTTGAACCAAGGAGCGGCAGAAGACAGGGCATCCTCTGCTCCGGTGTTCTTTTCACCAGGGGAAACGTCCATGATGGAGGATATGGCCCTAGACCTGGTGTACGTTTCTTCGTGGTTGGACTGGTGGGCCTGCACGCTGGTGGGGTTCCAGTCCTCTCATGACCTCTCCGTCCCCGAGAATCAGTCCTTACTAAGGGAACTGATCAGTTCGGGGGAAAAGCTTTGAAGTTTCTCTCCTACCAATCTCTCTCTCAAGCAGCCAACTGGGTCCTGCGGAAGAGGGACACAGTGCTGAGCAAATTGGTACGGAGGTTACCCGAACGGGAAGCGAGGGTGTTGAGGAATTCACCAATTTGGGGCGAGTCTGTGTTCCCCTTTAAGGCGGTGGAGGAGGTGATGGAGAGGGTCAGGAAACTTAAAGAAGCGGGAGAGCCCAGAACCCTGCCTGCAAGACGGCCAGCTCACAGGAGACCCTCTTCAGACATCCCTCACCTGTCCCATGTTTCGCCAGTCCAACCGAGGAGGGAGTCCCTGTCGGGGTCTTGGCACTAAGACCCGCAGCCCTCCCGTAGGGGAAGTTCAGCCCTGCAGTCAAACTTTAGGCACTCCTATTCCAACTCCAGGAGAGGGCGATCCAGCCGCGCCTCTAGGAGGAGATAGTCAGAGAGGCCCCCTACTCCTGCCGAAGCCTCAGGTAGAGGGATGCCTCAAACACTCTTGGCAAGCTTGGCGGGACTACGGAGCGGATCCGTGGACCATAGCAGTACTGAAGGACGGGTACAGGTTGCCCTTCCTAGCGGAACCGCCCCCTTTAATCCCGGACCAGCAGGCGGAGTGGTTGGCGCCCAAGGACCCCTTAAGAAGAACAGCATTGCAGGAGGAAGTGTCGGCCATGCTCGCCAAAGGGGCGTTGGAACCAGTCAGGAATCCCGGCCCGGGGTTCTACAGCAGACTCTTCCTGGGGGAAAAAGCGACGGGGTTGGAGGCCGGTCATAGATCTGTCAGCCCTCAACAAGTTTGTGTGCAAGACCGACTTCAAAAGGGACACCCCGAAGTTGGTGTTGGTGGCCTTGAGGGAAGGGGACTTCATGATGTCCATAGACCTCAAGGACGCGTACTTTCAGATACCCGTCCATCCTTCCAGCAGGAACTTCCTAAGAGTGAAGTGGGGTACCCAAGCTTTGCAATTCAGAACTCTCTGCTTCGGACTGTCGACAGCTCCTCAGGTCTTCACGAGAGTCTTCGCAACAGTCTCAGCCTGGGCACACGAGCAGGGCATCCGCCTGATTCATTACCTAGACGACTGGTTGTTGCTTTCAGCCTCAGAGGGAGCATTGAGGGGGTAAGGCGCGAAGCTTCTATGGTTCTGCAGGGACTTGGGTATCACCATCAACCTGGAAAAGTCGCAGCTGACGCCCTCCACCAGGATGACCTACCTGGGGATGGTTCTAGACACCCAGTTGGTGAGGGCCTTCCTCTCCTCGGAGAGGTTAGACAATCTGGATCAGATACTGCGATCCTTCCTAACGGACCAGCCCAGGAGAGCCAAGGACTGGCAGAGATTGGTGGGCCACCTTGTGTCGTTGGAGGAGTTAGTCCCCCAGGGGAGGCTCAAACTCAGGGGAGTTCAATGGAACCTGAAGGAGCTCTGAACCCCAGGGGAGTCCCCGCACAAAATAGTTCCGGTGTTCCTGGAGACAAAGGAAGTCCTGAAGTGGTGGCACGACAGGACAAACACCCCCAAAGGAATGCCCTTCGCAATCGATCCTCCGGAGATGCTGTTGTTCACGGACGCGTCAAAGGAGGGTTGGGAAGCCCACGTTCTCTACGAGTCAGCAAAAGGGAAGTGGTCCCTCGAGGAGAAGAGCCGTCACATAAACGTGCTAGAGCTGATGGCCGTGCAAAGGGCATGTCGAGAATTCGTCCATCTACTCTGGGGAAACACCTTGGCTCTGATGTGCGATAACGCCACGGTGGTGGCCTACGTGAAGAAGCAAGGAGGACTGAAGTCGAAGGAGCTGTGCAGTCTCACGACGCAATTCCTGGAATGGGCTGCGAAAGAACAGATTGAGGCTACAGCCAGGTTCATTCCAGGATAGAGGAACGTTCTAGCCGACGGCCTCAGCAGGATGGGTCAAGTAGTAGGGTCGGAGTATTCCTTACACCCGGGAGTGGCCCGGACGGTCATCCTGAAGTGGGGTTCGCCGGTGATGGACCTCTTCGCCACGAGACTAAACGTACCGCTCCTCATGTTTTGTTCTCCTATGCCAGACCCAACCGCAGCGTTCGAGGAAGCCTTTCAACACCCTTGGGACAACCTCGATGTGTATGCCTTCCCGCCCTTCGGGATGCTCAGACAAGTTCTCAACAGAGTGAGGCGGGCAAACAACCTATGGATGACTTTGGTAGTGCCCTGGTGGCCGGAGAGAGAATGGTTCGCGGACCTAAAGAAACTGGCGCGCCTCCCACCTTGGCCCCATCCAGACAGGCCAGACCTCCGTCAACCACACTTCCAAAGGTTTCACGAAAACCCTCGGTCCCTCTGCCTACACGTGTGGAGGTTATTGAGCGCCTCCTGAAGAGGGAAGGATACTCGTCGAAGACCGCAGCAAGGATGTCGGGGTACCTAAGACGGTCCTCGGTCGCGGTATACCAAGCGAAGAGGGCCACCTTTACTAAATGGTGCGCCTCACAGAACATCAGGCCGTTGGAGGCCTCCATTCATGAGTTAGCCGACTTCCTGGTCTATCTGAGAGACGACGTGGGTATGTCTATTCCAGCCATCAAGAGAGTCCGAGCGGCGTTGATGTAGGAGCTTTCAGGCAAATCTTGATGCTCATCAGGAGTTTCAAACAGTCGTGTTCCCCCCAGGCCTCTAGGGTGCCCTAGTGGGATGTGGCTAGAGTTCTGAAAGTCCTGTCGGAGCTGCCCTTCTAACCCCTCAAAGATATTCTGGACAAGGAGCTCACCCTCAAGATGGTCTTCCTGTTAGCCCTTGCGTCGGCAAAGAGAGTAAGTGAGCTCCATGGGTTGTCATACGAGGTCTCTCACTTGAAAGGTTGGCTGGAAGCAACTTTCAGATTCTTACCTAATTTTGTAGCCAAGACTCAGAACCCAGCTTACTGGGACCCTAGGTTCGAGGGGTTCTCAGTGCCAGCGATCCCACGTTCGGACAACCCAAGGGACTTATTACTGTGCCCAGTCAGAGCGGTGCGGAAGTACCTGGAGAGAACGTCCAGGCTTCGACCTGGGATCAAGAGTCTGTTCGTCTCTTTGGGGCTAGTGAAGAAGCCAGTCTCCAAGAATATGGTCTCTTTCTGGTTACGGCAGGTAATTATGAGAGCTTACGACAGCTTAGGAGTCTCCCTTCCGGGAAAGCCTAGACCCCATGATATTAGGGGCCCGAGTACTTCGTTGGCCTTCGAGAGGAACATGGCGGTGGGCCAGATCCTGAAGTCAGTCATTTGGTATAGACAGTTCACCTTTACGGCTCACTACCTAAAGGACTGTTCTAGGAAATCTTTGGACGGTTTCTCTCTTGGGCCCGTCATTTCTGAGCTCCAGAAGATTTAGGGTCGTAGCCCTGGGGAAGCCGTGGGCGGTAAGTCCAAGAGACACAGGTTCCTTCCTTACCTTTCCCCTTATCACCCTTCCCCTCCATTACCCTTGAACCCTTCTCCTACCATGGGGAACACGTTCAGTTGGATGCATACGTCTCCGAAGACTTAGAGGTGAGTTACTTAGACACTAAGATAGATTTTGCGTAGTTTTCCCTAGTTCTCGTTTCCATTTTGGGGGCAGTAGAACCTAGCCTCCTATCTAGGCTCATTTTCCCTTCTCCAGACGGTCTCTCGGTCCGGAAGGCCACTCCCACCTCCTAAAGTATAAGTCTCCTAAGAAAGTAGTTCGAGGTAAGTACTCCGTGTTGGAACAAATCACAAATTTTAAGTCATTTGTATTTTTCTTAACAGTACTTACCTCGAACTACCTTCGGGTTATGGCCCACCCATTCTGCCCCGAGTGCCTTACAGGACTTTTGATACCTTATCTATCATAAACTTACTGATGACTGAGACCTAGCTGAGTCCGCTCTCTGACCCGGGGTCGCCTCATGGCGCGTATTCATCCGCCCTTAGGTACCTACTATAGAAAACGGAGATGGGGGAAACTACACAAAATTCCGGTCGGTTGGGAGGAAATCCCAGATACTCCTAAGAAACTAGTTTGAGGTAAGTACTGTTAGGAAAAATACAATTTACTTAAGATTTGTGATTTTTACTACATTATTTATTTGGGCATTGAGAGACAGGATACAGTCAAGAAATACACTTAGATCTCGAACTTTACCAGATATCGGCACTGAGTCATTATTTATGTTCATTTGAACATCACCCAAGCTTCTCACGCTGTTTCTCTTACCCACCACCATGAACTCAGTTTTGTTCTCATTTAATTTTAGTTGTTTAAATATCATCCATTTTCTAACACTATCAAGGATTCAGTTTGGAGTTTGAGGAGTGTCATCTATATCATTTATGGAGAAGTAGAATTGTGTGTCATCTGCAAATAGTTTGAACTTCACACCATGCCTTTGTAGTATTTTTAATAGACCAATAGTATAGATACAGAATAAATTCTACCAACCAAGTAGTATTTTAGGTATTTGAAAGTTTCATCTTCAACACCGATGGACCGTAGATCATTTAGTAGTAGTTCATGCACAACTTTATCAAAAGCAGCACTGAGATTGAGTAATATTGAAATACCAAATTTATTTCCATCCATCATTTCCAGCATATCATTTACAACAGAGTAGATGCCTGTCTCCGTAGAGTATAGTTTTCTGTAAGCAGATTGATTATCAGGCAAAGCTTCTATTACTTCTAAGTGACTGACTAATTGTTCAAGAATTATATTTGTTCTGACGCTATATACAAACCTCGTAATCATTTGATATAGGAAGGTCGATGATCGGTCTCCGTCTCTTGTCTTCCTATATTAAATGATTACGGGTTTGTATAGCTAGGAAAAATACAATTTTAAACGTTAAAATTACCCGCTGGTTTTATAACAATAGCTTTAGTCCCTGACGTCCGGCAGAAATTCAAAAAACTCGCGGCATCGCAGATACTGTATAGTTGCCAGGTGTACACTAGCGCCACCACTGGAGCTAGGCCGAACCATTCCATCCATCACCAGATTTTCTCCTGCCGCCATTTTGGCAACATCGTTGGGAATTCACTCGCTAAAACCTTGGATTTCATAGTGATCTTGGTGATGTACATTGTTTTTTGGTTATTGGCTTTCGCATTATTGGACTCGCTTTCGGATTCTCTTGAATACTTTTTGGATTTGGATTATTTGGATTATTTTTTTACCTTTGCTTGTTTTTTGATATCTCTATTTAATTTTCAATAAGGCCGACCCCTCTCCTCCATATAGGAAGTGTGTAAAAGGGTGTAAAACTCGGCTTCCAAAAGCCTCTGTTGATCCCCATTCAATTTGTGTAAAATGTAGGGGTAAAATTTGTTTATATGAAGATAGATGTCAAGAATGTATTTCATTGTGCGAGAGTGAGTGGTTAGCTTTTGAACGCTACTCTCGCAAATTAGAGAGAGATAGAGTTAGGTTTAGTTCTTCTCGATCTAGAGTTGTTCCGTAACTGAAATACAAACCACGCTATTTACATGGGGTAATTACTTCGGCGTAGCTGAATGACGAGCCATAAGAATTTTAACGAGGGTTTACTACCCCTCCGCTAGTTAGCGGGGGGTAGGGAGGGGTAGCTTGCTACCCCTCCCCCTCACACACACCGGTGAAAGGCTCACTTTACTTTTGGCTCGGATGGCGATCGGATGTCTCCGCTCCCATCCTCACTTGACGGCCATTATTGTTTTGTCTTTTTAACTTACCTTTTCTTATACTTAATATATTTAAACATTATTGATGTTTATATATATTTTTGTGTATAGAAAATAGTAAGTTTCCTTTGCTTTCGGTGTTGTGCGGTGTGTGTTGTGTACGTTTACGAGAGTGATCGCCGGCTTAGCCAGGCCACCACGATTCACTCCTAGGCGACCATGGTTGCCTTCGTGAAGTACGACCTCTCTCTCGAGGTCGTTCATCTCTTACTCCGTACTACGCCTATGATAGCTTCTCAGGCCGAGTCGCTATTTCGTTTTATTTACAGTGAGCCCTTGCTACTTCGCGGTTCGACCATCGCGGATTCACCACTTCGTGGATTTTTTCCATAACCCATATATATAAACATATCGCGGATTTTCCAGAAATTTCGAAAATACCGCGATATATGAAGACCCCAAATACGATATTTCGTTACCTGTAATTCCATTAATACTGTAATTAGTAACATCTGCTCTTACTGATTGTTCATTGCATTACATATGACATATAATTCAGTACAGAAAGAAATAAAACACGAAAAGAGAATGTGATCATACGATAATTCAGTATACAGTACGTAGTAAAATTAAATCGAACATGAAATGCAAATCAGATGCAGTCATACCGTATTAAAATGGTGTAAGGCTGCTGATGGCTACTACTGTACTACAAATGTAATGGATGTGCATCTTTTCCATGAATCTTTTGTATGTATACGTACGTAGTACTGCATCCAATAATATTCTTTGTTGCAAAAATCACATCTCGAATAAGCGTACGAGAGAGAGAGAGAGAGAGAGAGAGAGAGAGAGAGAGAGAGAGAGAGAGAGAGAGAGAGAGAGTGAGAGATTGACACACACAGAATGAGAAATGAAACAAAAACAGTGATGAGAGAGAGAGAGAGAGAGAGAGAGAGAGAGAGAGAGAGAGAGAGAGAGAGAGAGAGAGAGAGAGAGAGAGAGAGATCCAATAAAACACACAATAGGACAAGAAACAAAAACAGTGATGAGAGAGAGAGAGAGAGAGAGAGAGAGAGAGAGAGAGAGAGAGAGAGAGAGAGAGAGAGAGAGAGAGAGAGAGACATATCCTACAACAAAACAAGCGTAAAATAGTGTACGTAAAGCTGTACGGTATACTGTACGTAGGGTACCTTGTACTTTGAATTGGTAACTACTACGTAGCATATAAGACGGATTGTGATTGGTTCAAGCGCTGATAGATGACGAATCAGAACCCAAATTTTGTAATCTAGCCTGTGATTGGTGTTTTGACCGCTTCTCCAACCTCCAGCATCTTTTCGCGGCCACTTTGTCTGCCGCTGTGTAGATGTTGCTACGTTATTGTGAACTTTAATCTGTGCTGTGCGTGACTGTTTTAAGTTGAACTTTTTGTTGAACTTTCTGTTAAACCCTACTGTACAATGGCTCCCAAGCGTTCTGCTTCTACTAAGGCTGGTAGTGAGCCTAAACGCCACCGAAAGATGATGACGATTGCTGAGAAGGTGACGCTTCTCGAAATGTTAAAAGAAGGCAGAAGTTACGCGGCCGCAGCCCGCCATTTTGGAGTGAACGAATCCACCATTCGCTACATCAAGAAGGACGAGGCGAACATTAGAAAGACGGCTGCCATCACCTTTAGCAGATCAGCGAAGCGAGTCGTTACCACGCGTAATAAAACGATCGTACGCATGGAAGGTGCTTTAGCAGTGTGGATTGCCGACTGCCGGAAGAAGAACATAGCCTTGGATACGAACACCATCCGAACCAAGGCTTTGAGCTTGTACTGTATGAGAATTTTGCGGCAAAGGAACCTCAAGACGACGATGGCGACCATACTGAAGAAGATGATGATGTAGATGAACCTCAACCAGGGACATCCACTGATTCCCAGCCTCAGAAACAACGTTTTTCCGCCAGCAAAGGATGGTTCGCGAAGTTTCAGAAACACTTCGGCCTGAAAAGCGTTTCCCTGCATGGCGAGGTTGCTTCCGCTGACACTGCCGCTGCTGAAACTTACGTGAACGAGACTTTCAAGAACATTATCGCTGAAGGTGGATACAAGCCGGAACAAGTGTTTAATATGGATGAGACCGGCTTGTTTTGGAAGAGAATGCCGTCGCGAACTTTCCTGTTCAAAGAAGAAGCCAAAGCCTCTGGCTTTAAAGCGTTCAAAGATCGCGTAACCCTCGTGATGTGTGGCAATGCTGCTGGATTTTTGCTAAAGCCGGCGCTTATTTACAAGTCGAAAAATCCTCGCGCTTTGAAAAATAAAAATAAGAATCTCCTTCCCGTGTACTGGATGCATAATCAAAAAGCATGGATTACGAAGATGCTGACCTCCAACTGGTTCCATCAGTGTTTTATCCCGCAAGTCAGCAAATATCTCGTAGAGAAGGGCTTGCCATTCAAGATCCTTCTTATGGATAACGCTGGTGGACACGCAACTGACCTGTCGCATGAGGGCATTCAGGTTGAGTTCCTGCCACCCAACACCACGTTATTAATTCAACCGATGGACCAGGGGGTTATCAGGGCGTTCAAGGCCCTCTACACGAAGAATACCTTGGCGGACCTCGTTGCGTGTGTGGATGCTGCCCAAGAAGATGAAGATGAAAATTTCAATTTGAAGGCGTACTGGCGGAAGTACACAATAGCCACGTGCCTGCAGAACATTCAGAAGGCACTGCAAGAAATGAAACCTGCAACCGTTAATGCGAGCTGGAAGAAGTTGTGGCCCCAGATTGTTTACGACGACGAGGGATTTACTCTGTCTGAAATTCAACACTCTGCAATACGCAAATCTGTGCAGTTGGCTGCGATAATTGGAGGTGACGGGTTTGGCGACATGACGACTGAAGACGTCGACGAGTTGTTGGACTGCCATTCCCAGCCGCTAACTGACGCAGACCTAGAAGACCTGACGAAATCGGCCAGTGAAGAAGACAGTGAAACGCAGGAAGAGACCCAAGAAAATGTCGAAGAAACGGGCTTAACATCAGAACGGCTTGCCAAGCTCTGCAACCATGTGAAGGAGGTGAAAGAAATGTCGCAAGAGTGGGACGAGGATATGGTTCGGTCTATGCAATTCTGCAACAAGATCGATGACATCATGACTCCCTACAGGATGCTCTTCGAGCGAAAAAAGAAGCTGCGGCAGCAACTTCCGATCACAATGTTCTTCCAGCCTCGCAAAAAATAGCCAGTTCCTCCTGCTAGTACGCCTTCGGAAGAAATTGAAGAAGTTTCCCAGGAAGAAGTTGAAGAGGTGTCCCAGGAAAAGACACCTCCGTCTGAAGAGACGTAAAATACTATCATTGGCTGCACAGTAGAAGACATCATCAGCTTCATCATCATCATTTCTACTGTGCAGCAAATTCATCGCCATCATCATTCAAGTTTTTCTTCAACTTCTTTCGTGGTGAGTACAGTAACAATCTTTATTTTTTACTTTAATATTCTAACATTTTAATATTTGTGCCTGTTTTAGTTTAGTATGCATTAAGTTAAAGGGAAGGTTTTAAAAGTCTGAATATACATGTTATAACCTATCATATTTTTTTGTTTAAAATTTACATTTACTGTACGTACGTAAAACAACTCTCTCTCTCTCTCTCTCTCTCTCTCTCTCTCTCTCTCTCTCTCTCTCTCTCTCTCGTAAATTGTTTTCCTGCTTTGCTACGTATGTACTGTATGATTTTATATAGATAAGGTAAATAATATTTGTAATAACACATTTTCTAAAAGCTTTAACTGTAATATCATTATTTATCACTTTCATCATGCGCGTTAAATGCCTTCGTTTGTTTACTGAGCGTGGTTGTTTACTGAGCGTACTTTATGACGCCGTCGTTTCAGGCGGCGTCATAAAGAAAAACATTTCATTTGGAAGTCCTAAGAAAAATTAAGTAAAACATTGGTAAATAACAAAATCAACATACTGTACTGAATAATCAACATAATCGATGCAAAAACTAACCTATACACAGATGTGTAAATGCGTTTGTTTCTTCATTATGATCAGAGATAAACGTAAACAAAACATTGGTTGCCGTTTTTTATTGTGCTTTTTGGCGTGTTTAGGAAACGCATGATATAAAATCGCCTTTAATATTTGTGCCTGTTTTAGTTTAGGGTACTGTAGTACATGAATTAAGTGTTCTGTACATTAAAGGGTAGTTTGTTAACAGTACTACGTACAAGGGAAAGTTTTAAAAGTCTGAATATACATGTTAAATAAATACGTAAATACTGCATGGTGTCACTACTTCGCGGATTTTCACCTATCGCGGTCGGGTCTGGAACCTATCTACCGCGATAAACGAGGGCTCACTGTATCTTAATTATTTTTTATGGATATAATTGTATTTTTAACTTTTCAGCGGGGAACACGTCCCTTCGGGTGTCTGTGATCCTTGGAACATTCAAAGTCAATTGCATAATTATAATGTTATAATTTCTGTTTTTTGTTAAGTTTTTCGTCCCCCCCCCCCTCACCCGCAGTGGGGGAGGAGGGTGCATACCTACTTTCGTTCTTATGTTTTACTTTCCCTCGGGGTTTCTCTTCGGAGTTTCACCTGGGGGAATTTCTGTTAAATAATTATTCTTTTTATTTTACAGTTTACGATGCCGTTTCTTCGTGCCTGTTGTGTGCCTTCGAAGCAGAGCTGTCCTGTTTATGCCTGGGGAGTCTGCTGTCGCCGCCGTCTCTCTAGGACATCATTAGGGGCGATCGCTTCTCTTAGAAGTTCCCCCGTGACTACTGTCAGCTCTTCAGTGCATCCTAGAATGATAAGGAGGTTCGCCTCCTGGGTAGTTGTTAACTTCCCTTCTTACCTTCCCTGGTCCTTAGGCGGTTATGCTCTTGGGGCTGAGCGACCACCCTTGTGTCTTGCTTAAGGGGCTGAGCGGTTGCAAGGCCGGACCATGGTACTAGCGACTATGCTCTCGGGGCTGAGCGGTCGCTTCTGTAGCTACGCTCAAGGGGCTGAGCAGCTGCAAGATAAGTCTGGACCTCTCTTGTACGCGGGGGAGGCTGCACTAAGGGCTCCTCTTTGGAGGATTGCTCCTTTTGTCTCTTCTACAAAGTGTCTCCTCCCGTTCGCTTGAGAAGACACTCACAGAGACTCCTCTTCAGAGGATTGTTCCTGTTTACGTCAGCTGATCTCATGGCCCTTCGGGGCTCCATCACCAGTCTCTTTTACGAAGTGCTCACCGCTCTCGTTCGCGAGAGAGGCCACTCATAGAGACTCCTCTTCGGAGGATTGTTCCTGTTGAAACAGCTTGCTGTTCAGTCACTAATACTTCGGAGTTTAGTGACAGGGAAACTTCGGTTTCTCTTTTTCCCTGACCCTTCGGGGTCTCTGAGCCTTAGTTACGCAGTTCTCTCGGGCTCTCGTAACTTTAGTCACTTCTACACTTCGGTGATTAATGATGGGGAAACTTCGGTTTCTCGTTGCGCTGACCCTTCGGGGTCTTGCAACTAATCCCTTCGGGGCCTCACTACTCAGGCTACGTTAGACCTTGGTCTCTCGTGCCCTCAGTGGACCTGCTGCCTGCTGTATCCGTTCCTGACTGCTGACGCGATTTGGGCGCCCACGCCCCCCGTTATCCAACGGGCTCCTCCCTCCGGGGCAGGAGAGACTTTCTCACATTGTGAGTAAGTCCCTTAAGTGCCAGGTACCCCCTGCGCGCCAATGTTCCCTTGCGCGCTAGCGCTCGGCTGCTGTTACTGCTGTTCCTGAGACTGCCTTCCAGTAATTCATCTAGGCTGCTACCAACGTTCCTCGCGCATTTGCGCACATCGTTGGGGTTCCTGAGATAGCACACAGGCGCTCACCAGCGGTGTAAGTCTCTTCTACGAAGGATACCTCTCCCTTTCGCGGGAAAGGTCCCTCACAGAGACCAATCCTCGGAGTGTTTAGCAGTACTTCAGTTGATTGTCGGCTCTGAAACAGACCTCCTTGGTCCTCTTCAGGGGATGCCCTCCCTTTTAGGGATACATCCCAGTTCCTGATCTATGAGTTAGCTGATCCTTTAACCAAGCGCGCGTGCGCGCTCTCCTGACGATCTTCTGTTGCGTTCTAGACGTACAGGGGCCTACGATCTTCACTCGCATGTAAGCGCTGAAGATCGTCCGCGCGCGGGAAACCATCCCGCGCGCGATCTTCAAGGCCCTTCCACGCGCGATCGTCGAAGATCGTTAGCCAACGATAAGCGCTAGGCGCGCAAGCACCGACGATCTTCATAACACTCGTTAGCGCCGAAGATCGTTTCGCGAGCGGGAAACTAACCCGCGCGCGATCTTCGAGGCCGTCTGCACGCGATCGTCGACGGCCGATAGCCGACTATCTTAAGATCCGGCGCTAGGCGCGCAAGCGCTGACGATCTTCATAATGCGCGTAGGCGCCGAAGATCGTTCCGTGCGCGGGATGGCTTCCCGAGCGCGACCATTGAGGCTCTCGCGATTATCGCGAATCATCCGCGCGCGATTTCTCGCTCGTCCTCGGGCGTTTTTCCACTCGTACATGGGTGGGATGGTTGCCCGCGCGCGATCATCACGGATCGTTCGCGCGCGGTTTCTCGCGTGCGATCGTCGTAGATCGTCCGCGCGCGGGCTCCGAGGTTTTCCCGCGCGCGGCACCGAGGTTTTCCCGCGCGCGGGCACCGACTATCTTCTCTCGCGAGCGAGCGCCGATGATCTTCGCACACGCGTGAGCGCCGAAGATCGTCCGTGCTCGCGTGAATCGCCGACGATCGTCTTACATAGCTGGAGATCGTACACGCGCGGGCACCAATGGTTTCCCGCTCACTGTCTCCGATGATCTTCTCTCGGGCTAGCATCACGCGGAATGGTTTCCGGACCCTCTGCAACTCCTAACGGAGCTACTGAGAGAACTCCTTCCACGGCACAATCTGCTCAGACAACCACATGCCAACATCTTCCACAAAGCCGTAGCTTTGCTACGACTTCACGTCTGGAGACTATCCAGCATCTCCTCGCTGAGAGAAGATTTTCGCAGCAAGTTGCTGTCAGGATGTCTGGACATCTGCGAAAGTCATCCACAGCAGTCTACCAGGCAAAGTGAAAAGTCTTCTGTAGTTGGTGTCGTGGAAGGGGTATCTCTCCACTCGATGCCAATATTCCAACAATAGCAGAGTTCCTCGTGTATTTGCGAGAAGAAATGCACCTTTCAGTCTCGGCAGTGAAAGGCTATCGCTCAGCCTTGAGTCTAGCTTTCAGGCTGAAAGGAATGGACATTTCTTCATCGCTAGAACTTTCTCTACTCATACGTAGTTATGAACTTACCTGCCCTCAGTCGGAAGTGAGACCTCCTCCATGGAACGTGGTTCGAGATCTCAGGTCTCTTAAGAGACCTCCCTATGAACCATTACGCCAGGCATCATATCGCCACCTAACCTGGAACACGGTGTTCCTACTAGCTTTGGCTTCGGCCAAGCGTGTTAGCGAACTTCATGGTCTCTCGTATGACATCACCCATTCAAGGGGATGGAGGGAGGTAACGTTCAGGTTCGTCCCTGAGTTTATTGCTAAGACTCAGAATCCTGGGGTAGCGGATCCTCGGTTCGACTCCTTCCGGATTTCTATTCTCTGTTCTGTAACAGATGACCCAGACCATCTCTTACTATGTCCAGTAAGGAGTTTGAGGCTATATCTTAAAAGAACTGCTGCAGTCCGTCCTCATGTGCCAGCATTATTCGTCAGCAGAGGGAGGACTAAGAGGAGGGTCACCAAGAAAACCATCTCGGCATGGATTCGTAGGGTGATTCATCTGGCCTTGAATCCAGATCCTACTCCATCACGTCGCTCTAGAGCACATGATGTCAGGGGCATAGCTACGTCCCTGGCCTTCAAAAGAAATTTTTCAGTGACGCAGGTTCTTCAAGCTGGGGTGTTGAAGCGTCAGACAACCTTCACATCCCACTACCTGCAAGACGTGACCCACAGGAGGCTCGATACGTTCTCTATTGGTCCTGTGGTGACTGCACAACAGCTGTTTTAAAACCTCAAGCTCCTTATTAGACTAGTAGCAGAAGGTTGAGGGCATTGTTACCCGGTTTTAGTCTGCATGAATGAAAAGGTTTGACTGGCCCTTATTCTTTTCTTCATCATCCCCTCTCTTGAGGAAAGCAGCATCCTGGGTTCTCTGCATAGCTGACCTCAAACCACTGCAGGTAAACCATGTTCCCTTGTGTTCCTAGTATTAAGTTAATACTGTCACGTCCCCATACCCTGACGAGGTGGTATTGAGAAAGTCCTAGTCTACAAGTTTCCATCTAAATAACCTCAAATCAACTTCCTAGGATGAGTCACACTTCATTATACCTTCACACACAGCTTGTGTTGGGTGCAGTCCTTGCATAGCAAGGTTCTAGCGAGGTGCAGGGACTCCTTATTTCTTGGGTGCTGAAACACTCAAATAACGAGTCCCCGAGCAAAGCCAAAAAGCCAGTTCTGGCTGGGACATCCACCCTTCCTAATGGGTGAGTCACCCCTATTAAATAGTGGAACCTCTACATATGATTGTCCTAACATACGAATTTTCCAACATACGAAGTAAAATTCGACCAAATTTCTGTCTCGACACCCGAAGTAATGCTCTAACATACGATGTAGATTTTGTTTACGCCGGTAGATGGCAGCACGTAAGAGGGACGCCATTGAGCGTCGAGTGCTCTGTTCTCTGTTCTTGTGTGTATCGTGTGGTTGTCCTCTGTCTGGTCTGTTATTAACAGTGCTTATTTTCTTCCTTTTCTCACATTTCCTTTTTTATTTTACCTATAATCATGGTGCCTAAGAAGCTAAGTTTCAGTACAGGTAGTGGTGAGAAAAGGAAGAAGGCAATTCTTTCATTAGAATTGAAGCGAGAAATTATAGAAAAACATGAGAGCAGTGTGCATGTGAGTGATATGGCTAAACAATATGGCCAGAATAGGCCTATGATCTCGACGATCATCAAGCAGAAGGCAGCCATTAAAGCAGATAAACCATCGAAGGGGATCACCATTATTACAAGACATCGTAGCAATACCCTGGAAGAGATAGAACGCCTCTTGTTGATAGGGATAAAGGACAAAGATATTGTTGGCAACGATCATTTGTGAGAAGGGCCAGCGTGATGAACAGAAAGAAAGAAAAAAGTGAAGCAAAGAAAACCAAGATAGCATTAACAAGCTCTTTTCTCTTTTTCTGTTTCTCTCTAAACATAGCATTAACATGTTCTTTAAATAAAATCTCTCTCTCTCTCTCTCTCTCTCTCTCTCTCTCTCTCTCTCTCTCTCTCGTTCTTCTTCGCTGTTATAGTGTTAGAGACGTCTATTATTTTTTTCCGAGAGAGAGAGAGAGAGAGAGAGAGAGAGAGATTAAACAAAAATGTGTTTACAGTACATATGATTTTTAAAAGCATCAACGAGTTGAAAAACAATTAAATGTTACTAAGAAAGTAATAACAGCTAATCTGAATTCCTTTATTAACTAAAACAAATATTGATACAAACACACTCGTGTGCGTATGCACAAACACACACACACACAGGTGCAAGAATTTCTATGCAGTAAGAGACAGACGGTAGGGGAGGAGGTAGAGATGGTGACTGCGATAACGTGTCGTAACTCGTCACTGAAAGTGATGAAAATTAAAAATCAAAAGAAAAAAATGTAAAAAATATGAAATATTAAAAAAAAAAAAAATAAATAAATAAGCTAAGTTAGATTAAAGTTTCCGTAGTGTAAATTACGGTATGTTATCGCAGTCACCATCTCTACCTCCTCGCCGATCGTGTCTCCTCCTGCGTGTGTGTGTTTGTATCAATATTTGTTTTAGTTAATAAAGGAATTCAGATTTGCTGATACAGTATTGTTTTTTTAGTTACATTTAATTGTCTTTCAACTCGTTGACGCTGTTAAAAATCATATGTACACAACACATTTTTGTTTCATCTCTCTCTCTCTCTCTCTCTCTCTCTCTCTCTCTCTCTCTCTCTCTCTCTCTCTCTCTCTCTCTCTCTTTCAGAAAAAAGTAATAGACGTCTCTAACACTAACAGTGAAGAAGAACAGAGAGAGAGAGAGAGAGAGAGAGAGAGAGAGAGAGAGAGAGAGAGAGAGAGAGAAAGAGTATTTATTTAAAGAACATGTTAACACCATGTCTACCTTCTCGCCAATCGTCCGTCTCCTCCTGGCGTAGCAAATCCTACACCTGCGTTGGCCTGTCTCTAAGGTAAAGTGGCAATAAAACACATTTTTTATTTATTATTTCTTTATAATTATCTTTTTTACATGCTGCTTTCATTTTATGCAGTTATGTTATATGTAATTATATGTAGTAATTTATTAAGGAGTTAATACACTATAGGCTTTTTGGGGTGTGGAACGAATTATACAAATTACAGTGTATTCTTACGGGAATATTTGCTCCAACATGCGATTGTTTTAACATACGAGGCAGTTTCTGGAATGAATTAAGATCGTATGTAGAGGTACCACTGTAGCGTAGTTTGTATTTCAGTTACGGAACAAATGACAAATTCGTAGATAATTTGTATTTTTCCTAACTATACAAACCTTAGCTGTTTAATGAAACTTTCCCGCCAGCCCTATCCCCCTTGAAGTCCTTCCTCCAAGCAAATGAGCTCAAGCACAGGTGTGTGTGAGGGGGGGGGGGGGTAGAAAGCTACCCTCCCCTACCCCCGCTAACTAGCGGTGTGGGTAGTAAACCCTCGTTAAACTTTAATGGCTCGTCATTTCAGCTACTCTGAAAGTAATACCCCTATTAGATAGCTAAGGTTTGTATAGTTAGGAAAAATACAAATTATCTACGAATTTGTCATATTTTTATTGTTGTATGTGGAGACTGGTTGACAGTCTTCCGCAATCTTTGATTTAGTCAGGTGGTCATTTTGTTCCTTGAGAGCACCTGGAAGAAGGGTATTAGTTGAGGTCCTGTCAGCATAGAGGTTTTTCACCATTTGACAGTTCCTAGAGATCTTCAGCCCCCTGGATCTTAATAGGATAGCAGACATAATAAGGCAGAGAACCATTGAAGTCAGCTTCCTTAAAAGGTACGAACCCTTAAGCTTGTTTTTTTATTTAACTCTCAAGTAATATTCCAACAATGTTGCTGTCTCTGACCCTCCACCAAGGGTGTCAATCAGTTATTGTTATATGATTGTTATTTAATGTTTAAAAATGATATTTTCATGATAAAATAAATTTTGGAACATACTTACCCGCTGGTTATATAACTTATAATCCCACCCTCCTTCCCCTCTAGAGACTAGGGGCATGGAAAATCTGGTGATGGATGGAATGGTTCGGCCTAACTCCAGTGGTGGCGCTAGTGTACACCTGGCAACTATATCTGCGATTGCCGCAAGTTTTTTTTAATTTCTGCCTGACGTCAGGGACTAAAGCTATTGTTATATAACCAGCGGGTAAGTATGTTCAAAAATTTATTTTATTATGAAAATATTATTTTGCAAGTTCTAGCTTGTATAAGGAGTTAACTGTCTCATTGAGGCCCCTTATTCCCCTCTTAAGGGGTGAGACATGCCTATAGATGTCCTATTCTATGCTCCTCCCGTAATCAGTAGACCACGTTTAGAGCTTCCGTAGTCTAAACTTGCCATCGTTGCCATTGTAAAGGCATACTCACAGATTTATGCGAAGAAGGACTGATATATGGCTGGCCATTCCACAAAGCTACTTCCACCACCATTTGTAAGATAATAGAAATATTACAATCTGTTCAATGACGACCCTTCTCCTCTGCCCTTAGATGCAGCAGTCGCACCTCTAGCTTAGGGCTTAAATACGGAGAAGTTGGTGGCCCAGTCAGTGATGTTCATCCCCCACTGACGCGGCGAACATGAAGAGGGTGGTGAAGGCTACGCCTCAGTCCTCATCCTAGATGGACCACTGGTGGGAACAATGGGGTTATTGGCTACCATCGAAAACTTGGCTGATCCCGAGAAGCTTAAGGTGTTCAAACACATTGTCCTTACTGGCACAAATGCGGTGGAGTTTCTCACACATAATGCTGCTAACCAGGGAGCCAACTGGATCATGAAGTGACATTGTTGTCTCTAAGTTCTAGAGGCTGGTGCCAATGAGAGAGATCATTCATCTCCGTAACTCCTTTTTAAGATCCTCTTCCTTATTCCCTCTTGAAGATGTCAAGGAGGTGAGAGAAGTGGAGGAAGGCAAGTCAAGACTCTCTCCTCCAAAGTGCTGTAACATTCCTCGTTGGCACCTTCTGGACCAAAGGTCTCTGGCTGCAGGACAAGCCCATAAGACAAACATGGCTGGCCAAAGGTATTCCCAACTTAAAAAGGCTAACCCCGAGAGGCTGCCTTTTCAGGGCAAGAAGGCCAAAGGACGAGGGGATAGACCTGCCAGATATGTCCAAAGTCCCTGCAAGAGTGTTTTCCTTCTCACAGTACCACTAGTAGTGGGAAGCCTGACACTCGGGTGGCAGAGGAGCCAGTACCACGGTGCTGAACCCTGGACAGTCGGTGTCCTCCGCACGGGTTACGTCGTCCTATTCACCAGCTCTCCTCCTCCCCTGGTTCATCCCCCAACGAGATCATTGTCCTTTTCAATGGGGTCAACAAAGGACATAGCCCTTCAGGCAGAAGTCAATACCAGGTTAGAGAAAGGCACTCTTCAAGAGGTCCTCAACAGGTACCTAGCCTTTTACAGTCGATTCTTTCATGTAGAAAAGGCGTCTGGAGTTTGCAGACCAATCATCAATCTCTCGACTCTAAGGGAGTTTGTTCAACAATCTCTGTTCAAGATGGAGACCGCAGCCACAGTAAGGCAAGTCGAAAGACAAAAGAACTTCATGATCTTATTGGATCCGAAGGATGCGCAATTCCAGATCCCGATCCATTCATCATCAAAGAAGTACCCTCTTTTCATTCTAATTGACGCGGTATACCAATTCAGGGTGCTGTACTTCAGCCTGTCGACAGCCCCTCAAGTGTTGACTCTAGTATCAGCCTGGGCCCCCTCCAATAGCATTCGTCTACAGTACTTCGAAACCTTGACCACCGAGTCTTAGCAGACTCGGTGGAAACCCTTCTCCTTCATCGAGACAGACCTCTTTAGTTTTGTCTTGATCTTGGGATCATGGTAATTATGGAGAAGTCAAACTAAGAGCCAAACCAGGACATGGTATACATCACCTGCGGATGAAGATGAGTACCATTCAGGCATAAGTCTTCCCATCTTAGGACAGAATCGCAAGTTCTGGAGAGGGAGGTCTCAACCTTCCGGACTCACCAGTGGTAGCTTATACACACCCCCCTGGAACCCCCCAAACCACGCCCCTTGGGCGGAGTTACCAGGGACGAGCGGGTTGACTCGGCAATGGAAGACACATTTCTGAAGTTGACTTCGGCACAGAACGTTCTCCTCTTTTTCCCTCCCGCTGCTCCCAACATTATTTGCTGATTTTCATTATTCTGCACTCAGCAACCAGAATAATATCTCAGCCCACGGCTTAATTATGTCTAGGCAAATTCTTACCTCCGCGGAGGTGCATCGGCTTAGCGAAGACTCCAGCGGAGAGGAGAACGTAATCAGTAACGAAAAACGAACACAATCGACTGCAGATAGTGATATGCCTTCTAATTCTGATATCGTAAATATGTTACTACAACAGAATCAAACTCTCATGAAAATCATCCAGAAAAGGTAAGGTTTTAAATTCTGTTTACAACGAAAACGTCATATGGAAAGCAGCTGATTTAGACTAATGACGTCACAAATGCAATTGCGGCCCCCATACGTAAGGTTGTTATGATTTGAATGCTTAGAGCAGGCACTTCCGAACATAGCGTAAGTAGCTTAAGCAAAGCATGTGCATGATTAATACACGATTAATTGGTATAAACAAACCAAATACTCCAATTTTTATATATTACAAAATTATAATTAAGCACACAAAACAAATTGCTTGCCTGACACATCAAAAGCACGCAGCTTAATAGGCAGTAGGCTAGACCACAGGTAAGTTCGAGCTTACATTTCTCGCTTTAAACTTATCGACACTAGCCTAGGCCCTGGGGGGCTATCTGATAAGGGTTACATATGAGGCAGGTCTAGTTTATTAATAATAACAGATTTAAACTTATCATTCACTTAAATATGGCACTGAATTAACCTAAGAGGGCTATTTGAGTCGTGAACCCCATTGCCTGACTTCAGCCTTCTAGGTCCGCTGCTGTCCATATTTACTATACCTGTTGAACAAAATTTCAATTAATCTATGGTAAATAAATCACTGATATTAAACATTCATCTCGGCAGAAGTGGTTCACCTGCTAAGAAGAATGAGGCTCCCCCTCCTACTAAGCGCTCAAGACGATCACCTGAATTACCTGAAAGTGCAAATTTAGACCTCTTTTCCTTTTATAATAATGGAGATGAAAGTGATTACGAAGATTTCAACCTTCTTACCTTCAATAAACCCATTCCTTCATATATTTCCACCAATTTCAAAGCTGAACCATCTTTTCATAGAGAAGGGAAAATTCAATTGAATAATTCACTAGTAGCATTAACTTTCAGTGAAGGCCATAGTGATAACCGGGATAAATTCATTGTTAGTAGTCAAAATAAGGAGTTCTCAGACTTTTTTAAATTAATACTCCAAAGTTGAATTTCTGGCCTGAAGGTAAGGTATTTGATGACAGTTATAAGAGAAAATTTTTTTATGACATTGAAAATATTAAAATGAGTATTTCTGCCTTTCAAGGGCATGCAGCACTGGCACACATTGTATACCCCTCCAAAGTAAATGACATTGATTTTTTGTCCAAAATTATTATTGGTCCCCTAAGGAGGAGCATAGACCTCATACAAAATTTGATAAGAAATTTCAGAAGCAGAGCACTTCCTAGATACCTCAAGGAAGAAATAAGAGATCTTATAATCAAAGCAGACATTAAAGAAGTTTGGAATTTAACTGAAGACCAAAAATCAGCCATTGCTGCCTGCTTTCACAAGGGTCCCCTCCTCAGAGGAGGGGCAGCAAACTTCAGGGGTAGGAAATTCAACTTCGGGGGCAGATTTCAGGGAAGAAGGTTCAGTTTCCTCAAAGGTAACCCTAACTTTAGATTCAAGTCTCAGCCGCTTAGAAGAGGTAATAGGCTAGGTGGGTACAGGGGGGGGGGGAGGTTACAAAATGGACAAGCTAATAGTTCAGGAGCCAGAGAAAAGAAAGACCCTAGAAATTGAGCCATGCTCCGCACCAGTTCAAAGAGAGATTTTTTCAGCACCAGTTGATAACGATGTTTACTCTGCACCAGTTAATAATGAGCTTTGCTCAGCACCAGTTAATGAGCTTTGCTCAGCACCAGTTAATAACGAGCTTTGCTCAGCACCAGTGGTTAATGAGCTTTGCTCAGCACCAGATAATAACGAGCTTTGCTCCGCACCAGACCATCCTGACATTGGGCCAAATGCTATAAATCAAGATAGAAGTAAAGAGACCTTGCCTTTGGCCTCAAACCCAATGAATAACTCCTCCCAGAGCCCCCCAGAGAATAGGATAGGTAAGTCATTATTGATGAATAGTTGGAGAAAGCTTCCTAATGCCTCTTTTGCTTGTAAAATTATCAATGAAGGGGTGAGAATTCCGTTTAATAATAAACTTAAAGCTCAGAGGTCATTAAAAAGAACAGGTAAAGATAGATTTTATTCAATTAACAAGCGTAAAATATTGGAAAGTGAATGTGACAGACTGCTAAAACTAGGTGTCATAGAGCAGATCCCCAGAACTTCCTTTTACTACTCCAACCACATATTTTATAAATTCAAACCAGATGGAACAGTACGACTAATCTTTGACATGAAGGTGCTCAACACCATGATTAAAAAACCTTCTTTTACCATGCTCAAGGCCAATACTATATTTCCCTATCTACATCTAAACTCTTGGGCCTGCAAACTAGATTTAAAAGATGCTTATTGGCACATTCCATTACATGCAAGTAGCCAGAAATTTCTAACCTTCAAACTAGGTAAAAGGAAGTTCAAATGGACTGTGATACCCTTTGGACTAGAGACAGCACCTTATATTTTTTCAAAGATAATGTACACAGTGATCAAGTATATTAGAACTTCATATAACATCTTAATATTCAATTATCTTGATGACATTCTTATATTAGCAAAAGATTATGTTAAATGTAAAAATCACATTCAGCTAGTCATTAAGATCTTGTCAGACTTAGGATGGAATATCTCACTTAAAAAATCTACAATTGAACTGACTCAAAGAATTGAATTTTTAGGAGTGCATTACAATATGATTAAGAAAACTATGAATCCCAGTGGGAAAAACATAGAGAAGTGTGTCGAATTGGCCAAAGCTTTCTCCAACTCTGTTAAATCCGACCTGCATTCCTATCAAATGTTAATCGGAGCTTTAAATTTTAGTGCATCCTATACAAGCTTGGGAAGATTCCATCTTAAATATCTCCACAGATACCACAGTTATTTTAATTCAGGGTACAAAATCATTCCCCACACCTTCAAAAAAATACCTAAAGCCATGGGAACAGAGACAAATGTACAGAGAGATTAACATTCCAAAACCACAGATAGATGCAGAACTTTTCACTGATGCTTCCAACCAGGGTTGGGGAGGTGCATTAGTAATAGCGGGTAATATGCTCTCAATAAATGGAACTTGGACAAATGAAGAATCCTCCCTTCACATCAATGTAAGAGAGTTATTAGCTTGCTTCTATTCTTTGGAACACTTCATCACAAGGTTATACAACAAGGTAGTCTTAATACATGTTGATTCAAAGGTTACTAATTGTTGGCTAAGGAAACAGGGTAGTATCAGAAACAAGTTAGCTCATGAACTAGTCAGGAAAATACTTAGTACCATGAAGGATCACAACATACAGATAAATTCCAGATGGATCAGGGGAGTAAGTAACACCATCGCAGACTCACTTTCCAGGGACCTGGGTTCCATTCACACAGAAACTTCCCTCAGTGACAGTCTATTCTCCTTAATCTGCTCTGACTTCAATTTCACCCCGGAAATAGATCTGTTCTCAAATGGCTTCAATACTAAGTGCAATAAAGAATGCAATAATAATATGCTTTTCTGCACCATATCGCAGGGGACGGAACCATGGATTCCATTAGTGAAGTCAGTCGCGAAGCAGCACAAACGATATATTGTGAAGATCGAAGACTACCAGATAGTTCTCAAGGATTGTATCTCACCCTCAGCAAAGTTCCAATCAACTTTGATTGCCTTCAAAATTTAAAGGATCAGCTCCCTACCGTCTTTCCTCCTGAGGTTTGCTCCAAAATTGCTGTCAGCTTGAGGGACAGCTCCTTGCACAAGTATGAAAACCTATACAACATTTTTAGAAGTTTCATTCACAAGGAGTATGGAAGAGACAACAAATTCCCCCTGTTAGCAATTATTTTATTTTTCAATCACCTTATAGACAAGGGTCTGTCTTACAACACCCTGAAGAGCTACAGAGCAGCTTTAGGTCCTATCTTGTCAGGCTATTTCCCAGGTTACTGTCTTGCAGAGGACAAATATGTCAAAGCAATGATATCGGGAGTTAATAGAAGGAAACCTAGAAATTCTCACCAGTTCCCTGGCTGGGATCTAGACAAAGTAATTTCGTTTCAACACCACGAGAGATAACTCTACCTTACTACTGACACAGAAAACCTTGTTCCTAGTAGCTTTAGCTTGCCCTTTAAGAGCTAATCAATTTAACAATCTCAGCATTTCCAGGAGCACCTTCACCCCAGAACACATTGTCTTACGGAACCACCCTTCCTTCATGGCCAAAAACCAAAAGAACAACTACACGCCAATAGAGATCAGCTTTAGGAAGCTTCCTAACAGACCAAAAATATGTCCAGTCAGACAATTGAACTTCTATTTGGAATACACAAACAAAGTCTATGGAAAGAAACATAGACAGGAAAGACCACATATGGCTAGATGAACACTTCAAGATAATGTCTCTACAAAAAATGAGACAACTTTTTAGGGAGTGCATTTTCAGAGCCGACCCAAATGCAACTAAACAGTCAACGAATTTTCATTCTATAAGGGGTCAAGCTTCATCAAGACTGCTATACAATGGAGTATCTATACAAGAAATCATGTCCAGAATGAATTGGAGAAGCGACTCTGTCTTCAGCTCTTACTATGCTCTCCTCGGCTTACAGGGAGCTTTCGATGCTGTGGTCGCTGTACTTCATCTTCAAGCCCCCTGAAGCATCTGCCTAGCTACCACTGGTGAGTCCGGAAGGTTGAGACCTCCCTCTCCAGAACTGTAAGTTTACTTGTGAACGAAGGTTCTGGAGTGGGAGGTGAGACCTTCCGGACTCAAAGTCTGGGTCACCCTCCAACCCTTCCCCCGTGAGCCGAGGAGACCATGTACAGTACTTAGGAGGGAATATTCTAACAACTTCATAATTCAACAGAGTAGGCTATATACAAGAACACACACATACAATCACTATTATTCCACAGAAAACAAACTAACTGGAATCTTTCAATATTCATATCAACCAAGAGAGCACAAGAAGATTGAATTTACTAGTAAAAAGACCTTTATGTCCAACAATTTGCACCTTCACAGTAATTCCTTCATAACTTGCACTACCAAGGTAAGCTCAACCACTTCTGTGTTATTTTTTGTTCTATTACAACTTCAAAAATGTGACTTCCATTGCCGAGTCAACCCGCTCGTCCCTGGTAACTCCGCCCAAGGGGCGTGGTTTGGGGCTCGCGCCGCCGCTTGGGGGGGTTCCAGGGGGGGGTGTATAAGCTACCACTGGTGAGTCCGGAAGGTCTCACCTCCCACTCCAGAACCTTCGTTCACAAGTAAACTTACAGATTCAAGGAAGTGGCATAATCATTCTTCCTTCAGCAAAACTCAATGTCAGCCCATCAGTGGCAGTGACATCAGTCATCTGGCCTTGTTAGAACGCCTGATAACAAACTGTCGACTTCACAAGCACTCACTTCAGTGGCAACTGTAGACCCCATGGTCTCAGAGCAGAGATCCTACTAAAATGTTTATTCCAAATGGGGACGGAGCACAAGAGAGACCTGAGTTGTAGAGTCTTGACTCGACCTTCTCAGAGGCATAGATCTCCTTTCTTCTCCTCTATATTTGATGCTCTTCACTGATGCATCATAAGAAGGGGGGGGGGAGGTCACCTGCTACTGTACAACATATGGCCTCTGGACTGTGGTCCAAATCAGAGTGCCTTTGCCACATAAATTTCCTGGAGTTGAAAGCAACATTCCTTGCTCTTCAACATTTCCATCATCATCTGTCAGGTCACTCGATAGTGTGAATTAGCAACAATGTGACCATAGTGGCATACAGTAAATACTTAAACAAAGATGTACTTATTCACAGAAACTTTGCCAACTAGCCATGGAAATCATATATTGGATAGAGGACAATGCATTATCCATGTCAGCACAGCAGTTCATACTAGGCAAAATTAACATCTTGGCAGACAATCTGAGCAGAGGGAATCAGATATTGTAGCTGAATCTGAGTGGTCTTTTGAGTCCGTGGTTAGCAAACAGGGTAATGACTTTGTGGGATTCGACGGTCAGTCTTGTTCGCAATGTCCCTAAACCAGAAGCTTCCAGAATACTGCTTTCCAGTACCAGACCAACAGACGATATTTGAGGATGTCTTTCAACATCCGTGGGGCAACTTGAAGGTACTGTATATGCATTCCCCCCCCATTCTGCCTTCTGAGGAAAGTCCTCAACAGTATCAGAACAACGACTGATAGATCTGCTGTAGCTTTGGCAGAATGGTACCCGGATCTTCTACTGCTACTGGCAGAGGTTGCAAGGGAGTTACCCCACTTCCTGACCCGTTGCATCAACAACACATTGAGATTTACCACAAAGCAGTTGCTTCTTTACTTCATGCCTGGAGGTTATCCAGCATCACCTAACTCAGAGAGGGTTTTCAAAGCCAGTGGCAAAACAAATGTGTGGATACCTCAGGAGGTCTTCAGCCTCAATCTATCAGCTGGAGTGGTCAATCTTTTATCATTGGTATCATGGGAGGGGTGTCTCTCCCATCGGGGCCACTATTCCCTTAATTGCCAAGTTTTTACTCTACCTCCAAGAGGAAAAACTCTTCTCAGCCTTAAGTCAGGAGTAAATATTTCCTCTTCAGTGGAGTTGTGTGCTCACATGAAGCTTTGAGCAAGCCTGCTTCCAGTCGGCAGTTAGACTATCTCCATGGAACATTAAGGAAGTCCTGCGTTCCCTCAAGGGAGCCCTGTATGGACCACCGAGTCAAGTCTCTGACAGAGACTTGAACTTCAAGATGGTCTTTTTGCTTGCCCTGGGCTCTGCCAAGAAGATCAGTGAGCTAAATGGGTTTTCTTATGACTGTTATGGGTAGATGCAGTATTATGGAAGGAATATATTATCTAAACAGGCAAACGTATTAATTCTAATAGTGTGAGCACTGAGACGAGATTCAACTAGTGTTTAGTCAAAGATGTCATTGCCTTAATCTATGGCATCAGCATTTTGAGAAATTAAGCCTCGAGGAAATGCTTTCTTATGGAAAGTGTCATCAGAAGTCAACATGTTGCCACGCTTTTGTAATGGCATAACACTAAGTCCTGATTGCATCAGAAATTTGTTCTGGAAGCTTATATGGCATGACCGAAGTGGGTGTTTTTAAGGAAACCAATCAGGATGCAGAATATTAAAAAACTCCTTACAGTACAGTACATATAGAAATGACGATTGTCCATCATAATCATTTCCGCCCATACATGGGTACATATATAAACTTCAAGAAAAGACTGTCCAAGGGAGATAGAATAAGAAAAGTAGACCAGAAGTCGGACAGAATCAGTTTCCGACCTTCCCTTCAGATGACAAACGCCTATCGCTAAAACCTTGTTATGGTTGAGAAGAGATGAATTGAAAAAGCCAGCCATCCCTGTTTGTGATGAGAAGTAATTAACACTTCTTGGAGAGGACTTCTGATGTCCCATCTTGATGTTGCCCCTTATGTGATGTGTTCGAATCTGATGTCATCGTGCTAGTTTCACCTTGGGATCAGCTGCCCTTCTGTGATTCTTCGAATCTGATGTCATCGTGCGAGTTTCACCTGAGTTTTTCAGCTGCCCTTCTAAGACATTCTCAAGCCAGAAGCCTCCATATCAGTATCATCTCTGGAGCTGGAGAAAACTATTCAACATTCCATATGTATTGCTCTACTTTCCTGACTGTTCACCTTAAAAGTAATAAAAGAAGGAACATTGATTGTATTTGTAAATATGTTTGTGAATAAACGTTTGTTCTGTCACAAATACAAATCCTCCGCTATTTATAGGGGATTACCTTTTGGCAAAGCTGAAAGATGAACCAAGAATAATTTTTAGCAAGGGGTAATTACCCAACCCGCTAGTTAGCGGGTGGGGGATGGGGGTAAACTGGCTACCCCGCTCACTCACACACACTTGTGTTAAGTGTGGCCACTTTGCTTTCTGGCTCGGAGGAGATCGGTCATACTGCCACTCTCTCCCGTTATGACTTGCTTTTATAATACTTTTTCTCTACAGTCCTGCAATGCGAACATAGTCCTGGTCCAGAAGGCCGTGCATGCGGTACCTTCTTGTCCGTCCTAGAGACAGACTCCGACCAGTTGTGTCCGAGTTACTGGGGCTGCCAGTGTTCACGGGACGACACCTATAGTAAATGTAGGAAGTGGTCTGCCTCCCAGTGGAAGAGCTTTGGGCGACGGAAGCAGAAGAAGAAGGCAAAACGAGATTCTTCTCTTTCGGGGTCTTCCTTGAAGTCGAAGAAATCACGGTCTTCTTTTTCTAACCCCCAACCCCTTCCCGAAGCTGCTCCTCTGCCGGTCTCCTCTGGGGAACGGCCGAGTAACAGTGCAGCCCTGGTTACTCTAGGTCAACTCCGTAGGTCTCAGGACAGTGCTGACTCCCCTAGCGAGTCAGCCCCACTCCCTCCTCTGGGGAGCGCCTGCTCTTTCACTGATCTTATGTCCCTTTGGCCATCCCTGAGTGTGGATGGTCCCCCATCTAAGGACGTTCTGTTCAAACTCCTTCAGTTGGGTGCTGAGTGGAGGCTCTCGTCCTCTTCTTCGGAAGTCGATCCATTTCCTTTGGGTGCAGGTGCTGCTGCCCGTCGGTCGGACTTTTGGTCCCCCGATGCTGAAGACGATGTAACTTCACCAGGGATGGTGGAAGAACAAAGTTCAAAGCTTGTATCCAATTCGGGGGAACACCTCTCTCATTCGCGAGAGAAAACTATACGACAGTGGTCTTATGCTTACGACTCCCCCTCCCCAAGGGGGTCAAAGCTCAGTCCTAGGTAATGTTCTCCCTAGGGAGAACAAGTCTCTCCTTCAGGAGTCTTAGGCTTGAGCAGTCTCCCCCTCGGTGGTTACTGCTAGACGTTCCCCTGTGGGTGTTCGCCGGGTGGATGGGTTTCTGACCCCTCTCCATCCAGGTTATTTTCCTCCTCCTGCGTCTCGCCTTTTTGAACCTCTGAGTTCAAGTCACGATCTTTCTTCGGGATCTCGTGACAATCTAGCATTGGGCTTGCTGGATCAGAAGCCTTCGAGCTTCGTTGCGATGTTCCTTCTGGTTCTCGTAACTTGGAGCCTTCGGTTTCCCATTTCGTTAAACCTTTGGGCTTGCGAGACTCTGAACCCTCGGGTTCTGGTTGCGAAGTTCCTTTGGGTTCTCGTAACCTGGGGCCTTCAGGTCCTTGTTTCATCAAGCCTTCGGGTTTACGATACACCGAACTTTTGGGTTCGGGTTTCGGTGTTCCTTCGGGTTCTTGTAACCAAGGACTTTCTGATTCTAGTCACGTTGAGCTTTCGTGTTCTCGTAACCCAAAACTTTCGGGTTCCTATTACACTGAGCCTTCGGGCTCTCACAACCCAGGTTACACTGAACCCTCGGGTTCTTGTGACCAGGAACCTTTGGGTTCTTGTTGCTCTGAACCTTCGGGCTCTCGCAACCCCAATTTTTCTATACCTTCAGGTTCTAGTGATTTGCGTCATGTTGAACCTCCGGGCTCTCGTGTCGCATGGAACGTAGGGCTTGTGAACTCTCGTGCCATCGTTTATGCAAACTTTCGAGCTCTCGTAATCAGGAGTCTTCTGTCTCCCGCTGCGTAGACCCTTGGGGCTCTCGCAACCCTGGTCACATTGAGCCTTTGGGCTCTCGTGACTTGCATCACAGTGAGCCTTTGAGCTTTCATGACTGGGATTACGTTGAGCCATTGGTCTCTCGTAACCCTAGTTATGAGGAGCCTTGTAGCTCTCGTAACTAGGAGTTTCTCCCTCGTCACGTTGAGTCCTTGGACTCTTGGACTGGTGTCACACTGAGCCATCGGACTCTCGTTTCATTGATTACGCTGAACCTCCAGGCTGGTTAAACTTGCTAGGCCATCTAGCTTCTCAGGCGTTTCTAGTTCTCAACGGACGCTTCAGGATGAGAACCCTTCTGTGGCTAAGGCAATTCTTCCATCGGGGGCAAGTGATCACTTTTCACGTACACGAGAGGCCACTCATAGAGGCTCCTCTTTAGTAGCCTGCTGCTGCTCATCAGCTTGCTGGTCAACCAGCCCCTCCAGGGGTTTGTCACCTTGGTCATTGACCCCACCGTACTCCTCCGGCGCTTCGCCATAGAGGTGTTCCTTCGCCTTCGGCGAAAAGACACCTCTTTGGCTCTTCAGCCTTGACACTGAAGCTCTCATCTTCGGAGGACCATTCTCGTCCTGATTCTACTGGTTCCCGACCTTCGCCTGTTTCTTCGGTCTCGCCTGTCGAGGTCTCGTTTGCGAGCCTCTCCCTGGGGATGTTCGCCCATCCAAAGGGCACATCCTGTCTCCAGATCATCGACCAGCTGCTCGCTGATCCCCAAACTTTCTGCAGCCTGCCGATCGCCAACTGTCGGCTTGACGATCGCCGGCTCGCCGATCGCCAATTACTAGCGCATCTTTATCCAATCGTCGACCTCTAGTCTTGCCGATCACTGATCTCCAGCTCATCGATGGGAATCATCAGCTCGCTGTTCCCCGATCGTCAACTCGCCAATTGCTAGCTCACTGATCGCCTATCGCTAGCTTACCGATCGCCGATCGGTGAATCACTGATAGTCAGTCATCAGCTGCTGATCGCTAGGTTGCCCATCCCTGATCCCCGATAGTCAGCTCGCCGAGCGCCGATTTCCAGTTCTCGAATCGCTGATTGCTGGCTCGCTGATTGCCAATAGCTGGCTCATTGATCGCCGATCACTAGTTCTCCGATCTCCAATTGCTAACTCACCGATTGCCGATTGCCGATCGTTAGTTCGCCGATTGTTAGCTCATCAGTCGCCAACGCTCCGATCGTTGAACTATACTGCTGTTCCTCATCTTATCCGATCATCCACCAGCTCGCCCATTTTGCGGTGCTCCGATCGCCAGCATGCCAATAGTCAGCTCATCAATCGCTAGCATACCGGTTACAAGCTCAACAATCGCCGATTGCAAGACAGGCGATCGCTGATCACCATGCCGATTGTGTGCTTGTGCTTTCCCGATCACCATTCACCAATAAGCATCTCGCTCGTCACCTTTCGCCTATGACCAGAGACTCCTTGGTCTTGTCGTTTGCCAGCCTTACAGCCGTAGTCAGACCAATTCCCTCGCCATCTGCTCATCAACGAACTCCGGTTTATGACTCTTCAGCTAGGTCCAACCACCCGGTCGCTCGTCCTTTAATGACCCATTGGCATGCAGCCGTTTAGCATTCGACAATGGTTAGCCACTTGCAGACTTATCTAGCGGTTCACCGTTCACCTTTGGCTCTTTGATCGCCAACTCGCCAATCGCCAAGTCAACCCACCGATCGACGGCAGATCACCGCTCGCCAACTGACCAGGCAGCCTTCGATTGCTCGTTAGCCACCATCCGTTCACTGTTTCCCAAGGGTAAGCCATTCACCTTCCGCTAACGGTTAGCTATTAGCCATTCACCGCTCTCCTACGGTTTGCTGCTCATCTTCGGCTCACTCATTGCAGAATTGCCGACAGCTTGCTTTTCACTGTTCAGCCACTCACCTGTCACCCTCTGACTGTCGTTCCCCAGAAAGATTGGAAAGCAAATAACACCCTCCTTGCTGCTTGCCGTTAGCCATCGCGCTGATCCACTAAACGATTGGCAGTCCCCATCAGCAGTTCGTCGACAGATGACTACTCGCGAGTACTCTCCTAGTGCACAACAGCCATGAAAACCAGCCCTTGACCATCGTCAATGTTTGCTTGATCGGCTCCATTCTAAGGAACAGCATCACCCCCATCAGGGCGTCCAAGGCAAGGTCAAGAGTTGCCTTGCCCACTTCATCAGTTCAGACTGAGTTCTCTCAGGGAAGAGTCCTTATCCGACTCTTTCTGGCCTTCGCTCATTGAGGAAGTCCTGAGAGATTGCAGAGTAGTCTCGAAACACAGGGAAGATTCCATCCTTTCCTCTACGGGTGACCAACAGAAGGCTGTAACACCTAGACCTTCGGTACTAGAGGCCTTTCTCTTTCCAAGTGAAGAGTCTAGGGACTCGTAAAAAGTCCTCAAGAAGGACTACGAATCTAAGCGGTCCACATCTGGCCTCTTCGGGAACAACAAAACAGGATTGCAGTAACGGACAACAAGGTGTCTAAAAACACCCTTTCCTGCCAAAGGCAAGAAAGGCTCCAAGTCCTCCCATGGAGAGAAAATGTAGCTCAGGACCGAACCCTGGACAATCTCCATGACATGTTTAAGATAACACGTCCCGTTCACTCGTCTCTCCCTCCACTTGTCACGACTCCAGCGTCAACAAGCTCTTATACAAAGGGATCCACAAAGGAACTGACCCTTCGGGCTAAGGTCCACACCATGTTGGAGAAGGTTAGACAAGCAGTAAGACCACAGGTCGTCAAGTGCACGCTGGACCTAAAGGATTCATACTTCCAGATCCCAAACCATCCATCTTCAAGGAAGTACAGTATCTAAGATTCAGTCTAGACGACAAATAATACCAGTGAAGGTGCTGTGCTTCTGTCTCTCCACAGCACCCCAGGTCTTCACGAGAGTGTTCACCCTAGTGTCATCCTGGGCTCATAGAACGGGCATCCGTCTTCTACGTTTCCTGGACAACTGGCTGATTCTAGCAGACTCGGTGGCAACCCTTCATCAGCATCGAGACAAACTAAGGAGGCTTTGCCAAGACTTGGGATCATGGTAAACCTTGAGAAGTCATCCCTATTTCCCACTCAAAGACTGGTATACCTAGAAAGGATAATAGACACCAACCTCCACAAAGCCTTCCCATCAGATGACAGGGTAGTGAGGCTAAGGAAGGTCGTGAGACCTTTTCTCAGACGAAAATAGCTTCCAGCCCATAGGTGACTTATGTCTTCTCGGACACCCATCATCTCTGGCTCGTCTAGTTCTCAACGGCCACCTCAGATATGATCCCTCCAATGGCGACTAAACTCCAACTGGAATCAGGCCTTCGATTCCCCGGACATTCTGATCTCCATGGGACCAGAGGAATGGACGGACCTTGAGTAGTGGGGGCAGATGAGAATCTGCTAAAGGGTGTCGCTCTTCCTTCCCCCGAACTTGATTCTGTTTTCCGACGCATCAAAAGAAGGGGGGGTCCCACGTGCTGCTTCACACGACCTCAGGCCTTTGATCAGAGTTTGAAAAGTACCTTCACATAAATCTCTTAGAGAGGAAGGCCGTCTACCTAGCCCTTCAAAAGTTCCATCAGTTCCGAGCATGTCACTCAGTAGCAGTAATTAGTGATAACACCACAGTAGTGGCTTACATCAACAAGCAAGGAGGTATATTTTTGCAGCCCCTATCCCATCTGAGATGGGCAGAAGTCCATTCAGTCTCACTATCAGCTCTCTTCATTCCCAGGAAAAGGAATGTGCTCACCGACAACCTGAGCAGAGCAACTCAGTTAGTGGGTACCAAATGGTCTCTGGATCATCTAGTGGCCAGCAAAGTCCTGACTTTGTGGGGTTCATCGACTGTGGATCTGTTTGCAACGTCCCTGAACTTCAGGCTCCCGTTATACTGCTCCCCAGATGCAGTCCAGCAACGGTGGGACCTCATCGACGTTTACGCCTTTCTCCCGTTCTGTATTGATGAGAAGCATACTCAACAAGGCCAAAACATCGATCAACCTCTCAATGACCCTCGTAGCTCTGCTATGGCATCACGCAGAATGGTTTCCAGATCTTCCGGAGCTCCTGTTGGAACTTCCAAAAGAACTTCTTCCACGTCTTCACGCCTCTCCTCACTCAGAGAGGATTTTTGCAATAAGTTGCAAAGAGGATGTCTGGATATTTCCAAAGATCGTCAGCATCAGTTTACCTGGCGAAGTGGAACGTTTTATGTGGGGTGTCGTGGAAGAGTTATCTCTCCACCTGATGCCACTATTCCAGCAATAGCGGAGTGCCTTGTGTATTTGGGGGAGAAAATGCGCCTTTCAATTTCGGCAGTAGAAGACCTATCGCTCAGCTTTTAAACTGAAAGGAGTAGACATTTCCTCATCGCTAGAACTTCCCTCCTCATACGGAGTTACGAGCTTACGTGTCCCCAGTCTGAATTGAGATCCACTCCTTGGAATGAGGTTCAGGTTCTTCGGTCTAAAAAGGCCTCCCTACGTTGGTACGTAGGGAGGCCTTTTTAGACCAAGTAACAGATTTCTACCTTAAATAGAAGATGGAAGAATGTTCCTACTCACCTTGGCTTCGGCTAAACGAGTCAGTGAACTTCATGATCTCTTGTTTGACATCCCCCGTTCAAGGGGATGTAGAGAAGTAAACGTTGGCTTCGTCCCTGAGTTTGTTGCCAAGACTCAGAATCCAGAGGTATCTGATCCCTAGGTTCAATTCCTTCTGGATAATGAGTCTCCGCTCTGTAGCCATCAATCCAGATCCTCTGTTACTATGCCGAGTGAGGAGTTTGAGGCTCTACCTCAAGAGAACAGCAGCAGCTCGTCCCCATGTGCTTTCGCTCTTCGTCAACATTGGGAGAAATAAGAGGAGGATCAAGAAAAACACCATCTCAGCTTGGATTTGCAGGGTCTTTGACCATGCACTGAATCCAGATCCTCCTCCAACATATTGACCCAGAGCGCACGATTTCAGAGGCATAACTACGTCCTGGCATTCAAAAGAAACTACTCTGACACAGGTTCTGCAAGCGGGCGTGTGGAAACGTCAAACATCTTTCACTGCTCATTACCTGCAAGACGTGACCCACAGGAAACTCGATACATTCTCTATCAGTCCTGTGGTGGCTGCACAACAGCTGGTTTAGTACCTCAAACTCCGTACTGGACAAGTAGCAGAAGGTTGAAATGCATTGGTTACCCAGTTTTAGTCTGAGTGAATGAAAAGGAATGAATGGCTCTTTTTCTTTCTTCACCCTCCCTCTCTTGGGAAAATCGGCATCCTGGGTCCGCTACACAAGCTAGCCTCAACCACTGTGGGTAAACCATTGCTTCCTTTTGTAACCTAGTATTGTATCAGTACTGTTATGTCCCAATACCCTGGCAAGGTGGTATTGGGAATGTCTTGAGTCAATTCGGTTAATTCCTACAGACTCGGAATAATTTATACCTTGACAGTCACATTGCTAGTAACTCAACACACAGCTTGTGTTGGCCGCAGACCATGCTTAGCAAGGTTTAACGAGGTGTTAGGGTTTCCTTAGTTGTGTACTAACATACATAATAAGGAAGCCCCCGGATAAAGCCAAAAAGCTGGATTGGCAGGGACATCCACCCTCCTAGTGGGCGAGTCACCCCTATAAGTAGTATAAGTTTGTATTCCAGTTATGGAGCAAATGACCAATTTGGGGGTAATTTGTATTTTTCTTAATGATACAAACCTTTAGCTATTTATACAAACTTACCTGCCAGCCCTATCCCCTTGGAAGTCCTTCCGCCAAGCAAAGTGAAGCACAGTCACAGGTGTGTGAGTGAGGGGGAGTAGCTAACTACCCCCCATCCCCTCTAACTAGCGGGATGGGTAGTTAACCCTCGCTCAAATTGTCCTTTCAGCTTGTCCTTGCAGCTTTGCCGAAAGTAATACCCCTATAAATAGCTAAAGGTTTGTATCGTTACGAAAAATTTAAATTATTTCCAAATTAGTCATTTTTTTTCTATTTTATTTCTTTGTTAGTCATGTTATGAAATTTCAACATACTGTAACTAGATGGAAACATGACATCATTGTTCTCTTGCCAAGGTCATGATCCTGACAGCAATTTTGTCACAGCAGCAATCACCAGATGGCTAATTAAAATTGATTATTTAGTATTTCTCTATCTAGATTCAAGTTGGATTGTAAAAGGACGAGGGAAGTTCTCTATCTTTTAGTGGTAATCCTTAAGCTCTTAGAAGTAAAGTGAGACTTGTCTTGCTGGGTAGTGAAAGTTTTTAGGATAGTAAATTTTATTTAGATAATCACTTTTCATCACATACCCTTTCCTTTAGTGTTGAATTCAACCATGTGGTCCTCAGGTGAGATTCATAGAAATAAGCAAAATTTTGATAATAATTGGTTATCTATAAACTCACCTGTGGTTTACATACTTTCCGCCAACTCCCCACTGATTAGTGAGGTTGTGGAATGAAATTTGACTTTGTATAATGAAAAGGCTTACCCACTCCAAGCTAAATACCACACACACCATATCAGCAATAGTATGCAAGTGGTGTAAAGCTGTTGAAGTGGGGGAAAATGAGAAAATAAATTTAATGATAAATGTTGACAGAAGAGAGCTTCAAGGAGGAAGTTATGTCACATGGGGAGTATGTTGATAACCAATTTTATAATTAAATGTAAATTTTTCTATAGTATTGTATTTTACTTTTGTTTGTGAAAGTATGTTATTTTCATTGGATGCTTTTGATTATGGTATTAAATTCCTTGGTAGTCATCTTTTAGGCACTAACATTCTTAGAACCCTATGTCTGTCATTATATAGTTAATTTCAATCCTTTAGTGGACTAGTTTTATTTTTTGAAAGCATATTGCACTAATTTTACACCACTGTTTTGTTTGTTTTTTCAGTCAAAGACCTGCTACAAACAAATACATACTGCATAATTAATGTGGACAAGAGCAACTATCTGCGGTATTCTTTGTTAACTGAACATTACTTCTGTTTTTCTGAAGAACTTTACATTTGTGAAAATTTTTGTCAACTGATTTGAGATAAGCATGGAAGATTCTGACAATGAAATTGATTACATGTCTGCAGACTTCATAGCCCAGTGCACTGGGGGTAATGATGTACGACCTGGACTAGTTCACTCACATTCTGCCAAGAGGAGAATTAATATGGAAAAGAAGAAAAAAGAAACTGATACCAAGCATAGATCAAATTTCCGACCTTTTAAAGAGGTTCAAAAAGAAAGACTGGAGGAAGGGCTTAGCACAGCTCTGAATTCTTCCAATAAAGGATTTTCAATGCTTCAGAAAATGGGATACAAGCCTGGCACAAGTCTGGGTAAGGAGGGACAAGGTCGACTAGAACCTGTTTCTGTTGATTTGAAGCAGGATAGAGTTGGATTGGGTTGGCAACAGATGATTGTAGATTACAAAAAGAAAAAAGAAGAAAGAAAAATGAAAAAGAATACACAACAGGTCACAGATCCAGAGGAATATCGAGCAAGAAAACGCAATGAAAGACTAGAAAAATCTCTGATGCATGACTTGAGGAAAAGCCAAAGAATTTGTTATGAGATGGACTCTAAAGAAAGCATTACAGAACCAGAAGAAACTTGGTTTTGGCCATTTTACACACAAGAACTAGATGAAGAAGAATATGAAGAAGAAGAAGATGAGGAAGAGTTAGAATATGATTTTGAGCCCCAAGAAAAACTCACAATTCTCACGTTGTATTTGCGCACTCAGTACTTCTACTGCCTTTGGTGTGGAACAGTGTTTGATGATGAAAGAGACTTGAAACAAAATTGTCCTGGACCCACAAGAGTAGACCATGATGATGATGATTAAGTTTCACATGTTGTGGGCAAAACTATAGCATCCTCATGTGTATGCGTGATTAAGTGTTTGAATTGTAGTTGCAAATCAAGAAAATATGAAAAGCTGAAAAACTTGAATTTGAATAAGATTTGTTATTTCAATGCTCACCTGATGTTCATATTGCCTTTTTCTCGAAGTTTGACTTTTATCGACTTTTATACTGTACTGTAAAAGCCTTACCTGATTTTAACCACTATAGAATTTCATACAGAACAGGTTTGCCTCAGTGAATATCTAAGCTAATCTAAAATAAGTCCAGTATAAGCTGCAATAGAAAGGAGATAAATCCATTTTATTTTCCTATGTTTAAACCTGTTTAAAGATTATTCTTTGCTTACATATGCAATATGCAGAACTAACTAAAAAAAAAACAGGTTAGATAATTGAAGTTTTATAGATCATTTTGAGAGAGAGAAGAGTTTTCAACAAACAGGAGCAGAATCAGACACTTCTCTTGCACTTCGAGCTAATAATGTAGCACTAATGATCTATCTCATTAGAAAAACTGTTGAGTATTAGGCATCTTATCTAGACACAACAGAACAATGAGAAGTATCAGAACTATTTTCCAGTAACTTATTTTGAGATTTTTACAAAAATAACCATCCTTAAAGATTAATTATCCATAGATCCCTTTCGTGTTTATCTCTGTTCCTAAGTGGGAAGTTGAAAAGTATTTGTTCAAAAAGAACATTTTGATTCTACCTCTAAGAGCAATATTTATTACCAACACAATAAAGGTTCGAGCCTTGATTGAACCAGGTTCACTGTTATTCGAAACATGATTCAATAAAAAGCTTACTGAAGTTTATTTTTAAAATTATATAAAAAAAAATTGTTTTTATGTATTACCAAAATTATACTATACCCACATCCTTACAGTATATAGTTAACAAGTGGTTGGTCTAGAATATCTACTTGTACTCTGGCTACTATCTCGAACACCAGTGGTCCGAAGATCTAATTCGGTATGGGAAAATAGAGAATGGTATGTAAATAGAAACTTATGGTTCAAATTCCTCTCAGGATTTCTTCTGAACTAAACAAACAAAATGAAATTATTTAAGACATCAGTATACTCAATGTTAATTTACTTTATTTATTAACATCCAAAACTGTCCTCTTTCAGGTGAACAGAACTAGTAAAATAAAAAAAATTGTAACTGACCAACCTACCTCCAAACAAAAAAACACCTTCACAAAGACAAATGAACAAATATCGCCTACATACAAAGCCATTTCAGAAGGCTTCCCAATTAAAATTTAAATAAAATAAATTAAAACCCCAAAGGAAAACACTCAATTCATCGAAAGGCCGGCTCCAAATAACCATTGTTAAACATCGTCATTATATAGTTAACAGGTGGTTACAGTATAATGTATACTTACCTTAATTCTTGGCTACCATCTCAAAAACTATCAGTTCTAAGTTCCAAACCAGAATTGGAACAAGGTGAATATGTTAATTTACTTTGTTTGAATACAGTACATTACTTGCAAAATAGAAAATCTATGGTTTCCAAAACCTTTTGGAACTTCTTTGGGCCAAGGTAAGAATCAACTATAAGATTCACAGAGATGACAAGGACTGAATGCTAGCCACGTCATGGGTTACCATTAATACGCAGATGTTACCTTGTCGGGTAAGAGGTACAGCCTGTAAAGGAAAAAGAAACTGGATTTATTTTTTTTTAGGTAGTGATATGTCAAGCTTTGGGAACAAAGCAATATGAACATCAGGAGAGGTTCACAGAAACAAGTAAAATTAAAATATATTTATCAGGCAAATTACAGCCATTGAACAGTGATTTTAATTATTTTTTTGCTGTTAGATGGCTGGTAGTTATCTTTGTTATTTTTCAAGGCAAATAACAATTTGAAAATGTAATAAAATACTGTATGACCTAGAAAAATCAGAGGTGAGGAAACTGGAGTGGGAATTGGAATGAAATTTTATAAAAAGAATGTCAAGTAGCCTAGTTACTTTGTAATAGTTTCTTAATTATTTAATGTCAAGTATGTCCTGAAAATAAAACCTGTTAACTTCCTCAGAGAAATTGTTTATTTCCAGAAACATATGGAGATCAAAATCTCCATAAATAAAAACTTGATAGTAATTTTGTCCTGGGGATGCACCTTAAGTAGCTTTTATTGGCACAATGGAAGTAGTAGAACTTATAGTATGCCGAAGCTGATGTATGAGAAAAGAATTAGATCTGATGCAAAATTTGGTATATCTTGGGAAATTAGCTATTTTAGGACAGTTGTTGCCATCATTTTGAATGTTTACATCAGCTTTCCCATTTCTGGGGTTAGATGTGAAAAGAGTTCTCTTTATTGCTTTCCATCATGGGTAGGTTTTCATCTAACACCTTTTCAACTATTTCCTGAGCCTCCTTACTGGTCTTTGTCCATCCAAGCCCATATCTTGTTATTTTACTGTCTAACTGCAGTTTGTTCTGTAACTCTAATACAAACCACGCTATTTATTAGGGGTTATACTTTCGGCGGAGCTGAAATGACGAGCTATTTAAATTTAGTGAGGGTTAACTACCCACACCGCTAGTTAGCGTTGGTTGGGGGGGGGGTAGCTTGCTACTACACCTGTGATTTAGTCACTTTACTTTTGGCTCGGATGGAGAGTTGTTGTTTCCACTCTTCCTCCTCGCCTATTCTGGACTGCCATTAATATTTGTCTTTTAACTTACTTTTTCTTACGCATATATATATGAAAACATTCTTAATGTTTATGTATAGAAATGTGATAAGTTTCCTTTTCAGTGTTTGTGCTGTGCGTGTGATACATATACGATGACACTTGCGTACATTAGCACCGGAGAAAGGCCAGCACAGCTTCAGTTCCCATCGCCATATAACCGTTGACTCGGCCGCTGCAGGGGAATCGTCATCGCCTAGACCCTCGTCATTCAACTATTGTCTTCGCCTTTTCCTACGGGAAACATGGATTACTGAGCGAAGGGAATGTGGCCTCTCAGAGATTGACTACGGTCTTTCTCTTCTCAAGGTCGTTCACCTTTCAACAACAGTGTACTATTGGGAAGAGCACCTTTCCTGTTCTCGTGTTAGGTTGTGCTTCCGATTGTTTGTCTCAATTATTTTTAGTGAAATTATAATTGTAATTTTAACTTTTCAGCTTTTCTCCGTGGGGAACACTTCCCTTCGGAGGATCAGTGGTTCTCACTATTAGTAAATATTCTTAGCCGATTTAAATAATTGTTATTGTTTTTTTTTTCTTTTTTACAATTACTCCGCTCCCCCTTTTCACATGGATGTCGACTGAGGAAGGGAGGGTGCAATACTTATTTTTATGTTGTTCCCTCGGGGTTCCTCTTTGGAGTTCCTCCCTAGGGAATTTTCTGTCAAATAATTTTTTTTTTTCCCCAGATAACTATGCAGTTTTTTCTTCGTTTGACTAAGAGTGCCGACGAAGCAGAGCTGTTCTGTTCATGCCTGGGGAATCTGCTGTCACTGCCTTCCCTCAGAGGACGTCGTCATGAGTGTCATCACTTCTCTTAGAAGTTTGCCTGTGACAACATGACCAGCACTTTAGATCATCTTAGAACGCTAACCAGGAGGTTCGCCTCCAGGGGTTGGACAACTTTCCCTTCCGAGGGAAAGTTTCCTCCCCAGACTTGAGGTTGTTTCTCCCTTCCAAGGGAGAACTTCCCACATCTTAATAAATTCACCGTCTCCGACTACTGTTGCTGCCTTCGCCCAGACTACTCTCCCCCTTCCTGAGTCTCTTCCTTCAGGGGCGGAGCACAGTCTTAGGCAAGTCTCTCCTACGAAGTGTTCACATCTTGTTCGCGAGAGAGGCCACTCATAGAGACACCTCTTCGGAGGATCGCTACTATTGAAGGTCAGCTTGCTGATCCACCGGCCCTCATGGGCGTCATCCCTTCTCTCAGAAGTATGCCTGTGGCAACAACTGATCAGCACTTCATCTTCGAGGAAGGTTGTTTCCCCCCTTCCTAGGGAGAACTACCTGCATCTTAAATCACTTCACAGACTCTGACTGCTGTTGCTGTCTTCGCCTAGACTACTCTCCCCCCTTGCTGAGTCTCTCTTCCTTCAGGGGTGGAGCACAGTCTTAGGTAAGTCTCTTCTACGAAGTGTTCACCTCTCTCGTTCGCGAGAGAGGCCACTCATAGAGACACCTCTTCGGAGGATCACTCTGCTCATCAGTTCCTGATCATCCTACCAGCAGACCTACCAGCGCAACCTTGCGCTGTAACTTAGTCCGTGGACTTCGGTCCTGGACTCTTCCTAAGGCCAGTTTGCTGGTCCACCGGCCCTCATAGGCGTCATCAGTTACTAATCATCCTACCAGCAGACCTACCAGCGCAACCTTGCGTTACAATTTAGTCCGTGGACTTCGGTCCTGGACTCTTCTATGGACCTTTCACAGTTGCCTTCCAAAGGTCACATCCCAGTTCTTGATCGTCCTGCCAGCTGACCTGCTGATCTACCAACGCAGCCTTACGCCGCTGGTAGTCCTTGGACTTCGGTCCTGGACTCTTCCGCGGACCTTTTACGGTCCCCATCGGTGGATGTTTGCCCTTCCAAAAGGCACATCCCAGTTCCTGATCGTCCTTCCAGCTGACCTACCGATCTACCAATGCAACCTTACGCCGCTGTTAGTCCTTGGACTTTGGTCCTGGACTCTTCCGTGGACCTTTTACGGTCTCCATCATGGATGTTTGCCCTTCCAAAGGGCTCATCCCAGTTTCTGGTCATCCTGCCAGCTGACCTGCCGACCTACTAGCGCTACCCTACGCTACAGTTAGTCCTTGGACTTTGGTCCTTGACTCTTCTGAGGATCACCAGCTCCCTCCTGCAAGCATTATCATGCGCACCATTGCTTCCTTGCACGCCAACAGTCTTCCGTGCGCGCCGACAGTCGATGGTCTTCCGAGCGCGCACCGATGGTCTCCTGCGCGTGCGCCGATGGTCTTCCGCGCGTGCGAGCGCCCGCGCCAACAGTCTTCCGCGCGCGCGCGCGCCAACGATAGTCTCCCGCACTAATGGTCTTCGGCACGTGCGTGCCAGCAGTCTCCATGTAGTACTCCTACGCACGCGCTAATGCACCCGCCCCTGCGCAACTAGTCACACGCTTCGGTGCATTCTTGGGAGACTGCACAAATGCGCCAACTCTTGCCAAAGAGCCAGCGCTTGCCTGCTCTCCAGGCAGAAATTGAGCACCAGCATCATCCTGTGTGCCATCGCTCCAGTACAGTACTCTCCTGCACACTCGCGCAATAGGCAGAAAAAAGGAATAAAACTTTTTGGACAGGTCACCATTGCCCCATTCCTCTCCGCAAACGCATAACATTGCCACCGGGAAAAGAGGAAAGAGGCTTCACAGAAGGATTCAAGATCCCGAAGATTCCATCTTACAAGGGGAATCGAAATGGGGAATCCTTGTTCCCTGTCTCTTCTGAAGTTTCTTTTTTCCTTGACAGAGTAAACAGGAAAGCACGAACAGTCTGATCTCTAGATCACTGTTTGCTGATGGCTAGTTTGCGGTTTACTAATTGCTGGGTCGCCGTTCACCAGATCGCCAATTGCTAGCTCAACGCTGATCTTTGACCTGTAGTCCCTCCAATGACTAACGATCTCCGATTGCTAGCGTTCCAATCACCGATTGCTAGTCAATAACCAGTCATCAGCTTGCTGATCACTAGATCACCGATGGGCAGCTCATCTTTCTTCGATCATTGAACTTAGCTCGCTGATCTCTGACCAGCCCATCTTCAGCTCGCTGATCTCTGACCAGCCCATCTTCAGCTCGCTGATCTCTGACCAACCAGGAGGGACCATAGTCAGCTTGCTGATCTCTAGCTCACCATCGGCTCACAGACCGCCGATTCACCGATCATCGGCAATTCGCCAGCAGTTCGTGACTCGGACTACTAGTCAACCTCTGCCCGCAGTTCCCTAGATCAGAAGGTATACAACATACTTCTCGCTACTGGCCGTTCGCCATCACACTAAAGTGATTTGCAAACGTTCGACAACCCTCATCAACGGCTTGTCGACAGGGAACTACTAGCGAGCACTCTCCAACTGCACAATAACCACTATACCCAAGCGTTAACCATTGATTAACATTCGCCAGATTGATTCTATTCTAAGGAATAGCATCAACCCCATCAGGGCGCATGGTAAGGCTAAGCGTTGCCTTCCTTCTGTTAGTTAAAGGAATTCTCTCTCAGGGAAGAATTCTTACACTGGGTATTGCGTCTGACCCTTTACGACACGAGTCAAGACTCCAGCGTCAACAATCTTCCATGCAAAAGGATCCGCAAGGAGCTGTCCTTTTGGGTCGAGGTCCACACTATGTTAGAGTTCGAACAAGGTCTAAGACCTCAGGTCTTCATTTGCACACTGGACCTAAAGGACACTTACTTCCAGGCCCAAACCATCCATCTAGGAAGGTTGGAAGATTCAGTCTAGACAAACAAGAAACACCAGTTCAGGGCACTGTGCTTCGGTCTTTCCACAACACCCATCCTGGTCTCACAGGATCGGCTTCTGTCTTCTCCGTTTCGGGACGACTGACTGACCTTAGCAGACTCAGTGGCAACCTTGCATTAGTACAAATGCGCCAACTCTTGCCAAAGCCCCAGCGCTTGCCTGCTCTCCAGGCAGAAATTGAACACCAGCATCATCCTGTGTGCCTTCGCTCCAGTACTCTCCTGCTCACTCGTGCAATAGGCAGAAAAAAAGGAATAAACAGATTTTGAGCAAAGCGAAAAATCTATTTTCGGGTGATATGGCCATGTCGTCCTGATGGAAGGTTCCTTTAGGCAGCTTTCTAAGGGATATTTGACTACAGTGATACTCCCAGAGAATTGACCACAGGTCTCCAGAATTCTAACTCCAGCCGTGAGTATCCTTAAAATAATTTTAATCCAGGTACTTTTTTTTATAAAAGCAATATTTTTTAAATGATAACCAGCAGTTTTTACTACATTATTTATTTGGCCATTGAGAGACAAGTTAGTCAAGAAATACACCTAAATCACGATCTTTACTAGATATCGGCATTGAGTCGTTATTTATGTTTATTTGAATATCACCCAAGCTTCTCACGGTGTTTCTCTTACCCACCACCTTGAACTCTGTTTTATTCTCATTTAATTTTAGTTGTTTAATTGTCATCCATTCTCTAATACTCAAGGACTCTGTTTAGAATTTCAGTAGTGTCATCTATATCACTTATGGAAAAGTAAAATTGTGCGTCATCCGCAAATAGTTTGAACTTCACGCCATGCATTTGTAGTATTTTCGATAGACCAATAGTATAGATGCAGAATAAGATTGGGCCAAGTACACTCCCCTGAGGTACCGCTCTGTTTAAAGGTTCATAAGATGAACAAGTTTCCAATTTGTACACAGTAATTTCTACCAACCAAGTGGTCTTTTAGGTATTCAAAAGCTTGATCTTCAACGCCAATATACCGTAGATCATTTAGTAGCAGTTCATGCACAACTGTATCGAGAGCCGCACTAAGATCGAGTAATATTAAAATACCACGTTTATTTTCATCCATCATTTCCAGCATATCATTTACAACAGAGCAGATGGCTGTCTCCATAGAGTATACAGTACCGTAGTTTTCTGTAAGCAGATTGGTTGTCAGGCAAAGCTTCTACTGTATTACTTCTAAGTGACTTGACTAGTTGCTCAAGAGTTACGTGTACAAGCACTTTTGAAACAAAGGATAGATTTGAAATAGGTCTATATGAGCTTAATTCCTTGTAGTCCAGAGCATTTTTCAGAACTGGTGTGACTGTAGCCATTTTCTCAGATTTGAGAAACTTATATTCATTAAGGCTTGCATTTGCTATTCTCATTATTATTTCAGCTAGACTAGAAAAGTTTCTCACTCCAGTTACTTTAGATATTGGCATAGGATGGATCGCGCAGTTTGTTTTCTTTGCTCTCTTTAGAATCTTGGTGATTTCATCTTGTGTTATGTTGTTGAATCTTATTAATTTTGTCTGTGTGTCAGGTGTATCATTAATCCGATGTTGAGTATTTACAAATGACCTGGTTATATTTTCAGTTTTGTTTCTAAAGAATACTTGAAAATTATTTGCTAGTTCCTGCTCACTGTATCCATCAGGTAGCTTCTTTTCATTTACATTTCCCATTACACCATTTATGAGACAATATAACTTATTTATGCCTGTTGCTGCTTTGCGGATTTTTCTCTTATAGTATTCACGTTTTTTCCTTCTTAGTGGGTACTGTAGTTATATTGACACATAGCAGTTTTGTATTCTACCCATGTACTTTCATTTTTTAGCCGATTCCACTTTGTCTTTTTTCCCTCTTTTTCACTAAAGTCTCTCCGTCAAACCAAGGATATTGTTCTTTAACAGTTATAGTTTTTTCCATCGGTGGGCACATGGTATCATATTCACTTTTATTCACTTTTTTGGGCTCAGGCCATGTCGTCCTGATGGAAGTTCCTTTAGGGTAGCTTCCTTGGGTATATTTGACTACGGTGATATTCCCAGAGAATTTTACCCTAAGGTATCCAGAATTCTAACTCCTGGAGCGAATATCCCTAAATAAATCTAAATGGGATATCGCATAATATCAGAGGACGTATTCTTGACACGCCACATAGCTATCTTCACCCCGAACAGAGTTAACACTTCGAGGGGTCAAAGTGGCAAGAAAACGAAAAGCGAGAATGAAAGGAGAGCCGTTAATAAGGTACCTCTCCTATCCCGTTTCGAGTGTGTACACAATGCCAGCATCTCATTTCCTTATCGCGTAGCTCTACTACTCGGTGTTTCCCTTGTGATTCTCTCGTAATCTTGGATTTATTTCAACATTATGATGCTTTCTCCAGCCTCTTCTGCCTCTGGAAAGTTGAGTATTATCTTTATTATGTGTAAATGTAAGCTCTTGGTGTTTCAAATTAAATCAAAAGTGATATTAACGTAAACAAAAGTTGTTGCCTACTGGAGGCGTCCTGGACGCTGTCGCTCACTATGCATGAGACATTTAGTTAGAAAGAGCAACGTTCCCGGTATATATGCTTTAATAAATCTAGCTATTTAGCTGTATGAATAGGAATTCTTTATATGATGCCGTTAGTATATTCAGTTTCGGCGATTGAGGTAACCGATCCTGGCCTACGCTAGGCTTCGTAGCCTAGGCGTTTGGCCCTATTACTTTCATGCATGATATATGGATTTCCGAGTGTTTTAATTTATTGAAGCTATAGGTATATTTATACATATAAGATATTGTTGAATAATTATCTTCCAAGATTGTATATGAGAGTTTTGGTGATATAGGTAATCGATTCTCACCGCGCCTAGGCTAGTAGCTTATGGGGCTTTAGTATACTTTCGCACACTTCCACGATTGTTCTTTTCTCCCCTGGAGACTAATTTCAATCCCCTTTCCCTCTGAAAAGCCTTAGGCTTAATCCTAGTGGTTTTAACTGAATAATATTCAGGTATAACTATACCAGGAGGTTTCTGCCCTAATCCTGTAACCAGAGTGACTGGTTTCAGGTTTGAGCAGAACATCAGAGTAATTAGTCTGGGGTCTGTATCTTCATGGCTTAGAGAATGAGATTCCTTTGCTAGGTTAGGTACAGTCATAGGAGGTTTAGCCTCACTAGACCACATTCGAAGGTTTCTGTACGAGATGATTCCTTCTTCTAGTGATCTAGCAGACTAGTCCAGTGTTGTTGTTTTCGGATTGGAGGATAAGATTCTCCATTTCCTAGTGAATAGCAACATCAAACTTTGTTTTGGTATTGAGGAAGGTACCAAGTATTGTTGACCTTTCTTCTTATAGATAAACCCTAGGCTAGGTTGAGCTTTCTTAGCCTCTGGGGTCAATCTCATACTAGAACAAAGTTTGCAGGACCCTCTTCCCCTTTCCCCCCTCTATCCTTAGTAATAGCCTAGCTATTACAACTCTTGGCCGTCGTTCTACATCTGTACCTAGAGTAGGTTAGGATGTGGGACTGGCTCAGTCCTCTGCCGGCTGGCAGAGGCCTAACTTCTTTAGAGTGTTCCCCAGACCTCCCTTGGTCTACCATCCATGTCTGTCAGTAGAGCCCGGCAGGCGATGGATAGAAGGAAGCCTGAATAATACGTTCTCCCCTTCCTTATGTTCACTCTTTCTGGATGGAAGGCTGTAAGGCAGTGCCGCCTTATATCCTTACATCCATGCTGTTTCTCTTGTTAGTGTATTGTACTCCTAGCCCGGCTGCTGCGGGTGGGTGGAAGTTCTCTGATTCTGTTTTACTGCCGGCGGGCATAGGTATCACCTTTCATTGCCGGCCGGCAACGACAGCACACCATAAGGCTTGCCGGCCGCTACGATTAATGGCCGGCAGCCGGGTGCTGTTGTTTTTCATTTGCTGGCCGGCACACATACATACTGAACCAGTGATCTGCCGCCCAGTAGTCTGAAGGTAGTATACCTTTGAACTAGACTAAGGTACGTGCCGGCCGGCAGACATTATATTATATACAGTAGCCAGTATTTTTACAGTATAGTACATACTCCATGGAGAAAACTATAGTATAGAATATATTGTAACACTAAAGTTTTTCCAACATACTTGGTGTTGCCTTGTACAGCCTTTTGTTGAGACCGTACAGGATAGAGAAAGTGAGCTCTTTCCTTATTAATTATCCAGTATATTAAAACTCTTACCATGGTGTGAGCTACACCTAATTTCCTCTGGAAAATATAATGAAGGTTATTCTAGAATGAGACTTAACATTAAAGTTTTAATATCTGAAAGGTTACAGCAATTGGCTGGGCAGGAAATACAAGTATGTGTCTTTCCTTCTTTCCTTTCTAGCTTAACAGTTATAAGCTATATATATATTATTCATAAGTTATCCAGTGATATGTCTTCACTTGATACTCATGGAATTTCTTCTCTTACAGGAGGACCATCCGAAGTGCGGGAGCATGTTCTGCAATGTCCGCAGCAAGAACTTCTGTGGACATGAGTTGTGTAGGAGGCACTTAGCATGCACAGTCTCCAAAGGTGATCTCCGGTATTGGGACTCTCAGGTATGTACCATATGTTCTAACCTGATTACCGAGGCATTTGACACCCCTTAGTCGGCGGAGTCAAGGGACACAGCTAAGGAAAAGTTACGAACCTAGGTGAGGGATTTTCAGAAGAATACTTCAGGCCCCTACCTTCCAAGCGAGAAGATGAGGGCCTATCTTTTTCCTAGGGCATCTGCGGATGCAGTAATTCCTCAGCCTCACGCGGAGATCCCGACTATTCAGATTCAGGTTGATTCTGAAGTCTCGGACGCCCTACAAGACATCCAACTGGACGATAGGATGTCTGAGGTGTCCAAGTACACCAAAAAGGACCTTCTGGCAGAAGGCCAGGAAGAGGAGCTGACCCAGGCTCCTGATAATGAGGAGGAAAAAATCGACGAGCTGTCGACTACATCGGTTCCGGTCCCAGAACCTATTCCCTCAACATCGTCTGCTATCCCAGGTGATCTGGGAAGGATTCTTTCTTCCATCGTTGAAATGATTCAACAGATGCAGAAGAAGAATGATGAGAAGGAAGCTGCAATGAAGTTAGAGATGCGGAGACTTGCAGCATCTCGTGGGCCCCAGAAGAAGCTCAACGTGAAGGATCTTCCTTTGTGTTCTGATGCCAATCCTTGGAGGTATGCTGAACACATGCCTATGACAACTGGGAAGATTGTCATATCAGAGAAGTTGGGTTCAATTCCCTTTGAAGAAGTGGAATTCTGGCCCAACAAGGAGTCTTACCCAGACTGCTATGTTCGGCCTAGGAAGGAGCCAGCCTCAAAGGAGGAGACGGAGCCGAAAGAGGTCATAGTCTTTGACCATAGTAAGGCACAGGCCTTACTAACGAGCTCTATGAAAGAGAGGGGTTTCACAAACTCAAAGATACCAGCTTTGAGTAAGAAGCATCCCTCCTTTGTGGCTTCTCCTACCAGAGCCTTTCCCTTTATGGAAAAGGGATATAAGGCTGCCTTAAAGGCGGTGGAGGCAGGGAAACCATGCCCCTCTTTGGAGGAGTGTAAGCCGTTGTCCCTGACCTTGCCCATGGACCAGAAGGACTGGAAGGACGTTCACCTTACCTTCTCAGTCGGGAAGTTGGAGGCCGATATTGCCGGACGTCAGTTCGGTGAGGACCTTCCAAAGCTGTCTGATTTTCTCTTGCGCAGGGAGCAAGAGACAAAAGAGAGACTTGCAGCATCAATGTCCTTACAGACGACTCTGGAGACGATGGCAAGCGACCCCAAGAACCAGGACATGTTCATGGTAGTGGCCCAAATCCATCTGGCCACAGAACTCGCCTCGGTTGCAGTGAGGCACGAACCTAGGAAACTGATTTCCTCTTGTATATGGGGTAAGGACCTCTTCCCTAATGAAGTGGTCAAAGAGGTATTGGATAAGGCCGCCACGGAGAATAGGAACCTTCTCCAGAAGTGGGGCCTAACTCTTAAGAGAAAGTCTTCCCCGGATGAGGGTCCCCAACCTAAGAGGAAGACAAAGAAGCCTTGGCTATCCTCTCAGCCAGCTAAGCCTTACAGACAGCAGCAGCAAATACTTCCAGCGACCGCGGTGCCTCAGTTGGTGGCACAACCTCCAACTACATACCAGTTGGTACCTCAAGCAGTGACGACTCAGTCGCCTGCGTTTAACCCAGCGTTCGAATGGCAGACAACGACCTTTCGTCCAAGAGCTAGAGGAGCAGCCAGAGGTCCCTCTAGACGCCCCTCAAGAGGAAGGGGATTCAGGGGAGGACGCGGTCAAGGAGGCAAGGCCTCAGGTTCACAACAACAGAAGTGAGATGCTTCCAGTAGGAGGGAGACTTCATCTATTTCGGGATCGCTGGACCTTCGATCCCTGGGCCCACAGCCTAATCAAGAATGGACTGGGTTTGAGCTGGTACAGCACTCCACCTCCGTTCCCACAATTCTTCCAACACTCGACCCCCGTTCTGGAAGAATATGTTCGAGAACTCTTGGAGAAAAGAGTAATCCGAAGGATAAAGTCCATCAAGTTCCAAGGAAGGCTGTTTTGTGTTCCAAAGAAAGACTCAGAAAAACTCAGTCAGTCAACAAGTTCATAGTGAACTACAAGTTCAGGAGGCTGACGCTTCAACACATAAGGACCCTACTGCCCAAACGGGCATACACCGTCTCTATAAACTTGTCAGATGCTTATTGGCATGTTCCAATAAATCGTCACCTCTCCTCCTACTTAGGGTTCAAGCTACAAAGAAGACTTTATGCCTTCATAGCCATGCCATTCGGGCTAAACATAGCCCCAAGGATTTTCATGAAGCTTGCGAACGCAGTTGTCCATCAATTACGCCTAAAGGGAATCCAAGTAGTGGCCTACCTGGACGATTGGCTGGTGTGGGAAGCATCCAGGACAGAATGCTTGCAAGCCTCCGAGAAGGTGATCCAGTTCCTGGAACATCTAGGATTCAAGATCAACATCAAAAAGTCTCGACTTTCTCCATCTCAAAAGTTTCAGTGATTGGGAATCCTCTGGAACTTAGTCACACCAACTTTCCATTCCTGTGAAGAAGAGGAAAGAAATAGCAGGATCTGTCAAGAGACTTCTAGAATCCAAACGGATATCAAGACGCAAACAGGAGAGAGTGCTGGGCTCTCTACAGTTTGCCTCGGTAACAGATCCTGTGCTAAGAGCACAGATAAAGGATGCAACTGGAGTTAGGAGAAAATATGCATCAAACACGCAAAGAGATCTGATGAGAGCACTACCGACTCGTTTGAGAACGCTTCTCAAGCCATGGTCTAAAGCCAAGCAACTGAAGAAATCGGTACTTCTTCAGCCACCTCCCCACTCCATTACGATTCATACAGACGCTTCAAAGGAGGGATGGGGAGGTCATTCTCACCGGAAGAAAGTCCAAGGAACTTGGTCCAACCTGTTCAAGAAGTTTCATATCAACTTTCTGGAAGCCATGGCAGTACTTCTTACACTGAAGAAAGTATCTCCTCGCCACTCGGCCCACATAAGATTGGTCCTAGACAGCGAGGTGATAGTGAGATGCCTGAATTGACAAGGGTCGAGGTCACCTCAAATCAACCAAGTGATGTTGGCCATTTTCCAGCTAGCGGAAAAGAGATGGCACCTGTCAGCAGTTCACCTTCAAGGGTTCCACAACGTGACAGCGGACGCTCTATCCAGGTTCACACCGATAGAGTCAGAATGGTCCCTAGACGCAAGATCGTTCTCTTTCATCTCGAGTCAAGTCCCGGAACTGCAGATAGACCTCTTTGCGACGAACGACAACAAGAAGTTACATCGTTATGTGTCCCCGTACGATGACCCTCTAGCGGAAGCAGTGGACGCTATGTCCCTCGACTGGAACAGATGGTCCAGGATTTACCTGTTCCCTCTGCCCAACCTTCTTTTGAAGGTCCTCGACAAACTGAGATCCTTCAAGGGGAAAGCGGCAATAGTGGCTCACAAGTGGCCGAACAGCGTTTGGTTCCCTCTGGCATTAGAACTACGACTGGAGTTTCTGCCGCTACCAGATCCAGTTTTGACTCAGCGAGTACAGAAGTCTACTGTCTTCGCTTCATCACAGAAAACCCGGAACCTACATCTCATGATTTTCTTTCCCTAGCGGTGAGAAAAAGATTCGGGATATCAAGAGACAGTATAGACTTCTTAGAATCTACAAGAAGACAATATGAGTCATCATGGAAGAAGTGGGTGTCATTTGTCAAGGCGAAGAAACCACAAAAGATCTCAACAGATTTTTGTTTATCGTTCTTCATCCACCTCCCTCTTAATGAGAGAATGCCTTGATGAAGTCATCGAGCTTCAGCGCGGCATTTCATTCCCGTGCTGAATCTTGGTGACGGGCAAGAGGGCTCTCGAACTTGGGGAAATTGCTCCCCCAGTTCGAATCTAAATTTCTCTCTTTTACCTTTTTCTTTTTCTCAATACTACTTCAACCTTATCCTAATTTCACAAACTTTCTTTAGTCTTGCTTTCCAAACTCTATGAGAAAAATTTCCCTCATTATATGTGTATATATTATGTACATATATATTTATTTATTTATTTTTTTTTTTTCTTTTCTCCTATGGCTTGGATGTTTTCACATCCATTGTAGCCCCGGCGGGGATGTTCATACATCCTTTATTGCTGCCTGCTTTGATGAGTGGGAGGAGGTATCGCGGTTGGGAGGTGTTTGCATTCAAAGCTATATATGAGAGTATTGGATGATTTCAGCCATCCCGAAGATGGTTTGGACCTTTTTGGCGGAACTATTCTCAAGTGTTGGGTCTTCGGAATCCAGGGGGATCCAATGCTTGGGGTAGGACTCTCGGCTTTTGGCCGGAAGCCCGTCATTATAGATATGGGGAGGATGATTCCATAATTTCTTGGTCTCAGTCCTAACAGGCGGGTTCAGCTTACACCTGTGCCTCTATATCTGTTTTGATGCTATCCTTCGGGTAGGGTATGGAGTGGACCATCTGGGAAGTATACTCTCATTGTGCCGATAGTAGAGAGTGCAAATTTCCTTTCCGACGCGTGATGGCCTAACATTCTCGAGCAGGTACATCAAACTAACTCTTTTCCCTCTCTTTACTATAATGGATTCTTTAAGGAACGAACCCCCATCCCCTGGATACGCTGACTCTCCCCCGGCACTGTTGACGACCTCTGCTAATGTGATAAGGGATAGCTCTGTTGATGACCTCGGAACGGGAAAGGACCATTCTACTGATATTTCTAAATCGAGTAATTTGGGTAACACGAGGAAACTTCGAATCCTCCATGTTACACAAATTTCAATAGAAACAAATTATGATGATCTATGTAAAGCATTTGAATGCTATGGATGCATAAAAGAAATAAGGATGAAACTTGAAGCTGAAACTTGGGATTCATGGATATCTTATAGTAGTTATGACGAAGCATTTAGTGCAATAAGTAATTTGAATAATATTAAAATTAATAACTTGAATGTCGCGGCTGCTCTCTGCGATAAGGTACCAAAAGATTTAGATGTGTACAGGCCTGCCGATTGGTTGGAAAAAGGCACAGATTTAGTCATGCCCTCCCAGAGAAATCCAAAACCACCGATGTGGCTTATAGCTGAATCAAAGGGGGTTACAGGGAATTATTTTAAAATATGCAAATTGATTCAGAAAAAAGTAGGAACTATTGCACCAGGCGATATATCTCGTTTCGGAAAAAATAGTTTCCTTATCCATGCCAAATCCAGTACACAGTCGGTAATATTGTCCAATATGAAAATAAATAATGATGACATTAAGTTAGATGTCAAACCCCACCTAAATTTTAGCTACGGAAGGGGCGTAGTTTTTAACAGAGACCTATATGATTTTACAGAGGAGGAGATACTGGCCATGTGTCCATTAAATGTTTGGAAAGTTCATAAAGTCCCAGGTACATCAATGATAATCCTTACGTTCCAGGATGCTGATGTACCTTTTCATATTATTATCGAGAACGAAAGGATTAAAGTAAGACCCTTCAAGCAGAAGCCATTGCAATGCTTTAATTGTTTTAAATTTGGGCACCCGTCCAAAGTTTGCAAAAATGAGAAGATGTGTGGTATTTGCTCCAAATCTTACCATGGAGAGTGTGCACTTGGAGCCAGGTGTTTAAATTGCAGCTCGAATCACAAATCCACAGACAAGATTTGCGAGCTATATAAGTTGGAGGAAGCTGCCCTCAACAAATCAAACTTAGAACACATAAGTGTGACCCATGCCAAAAGACTATTAAATAAATCAAATACATATGCTAAGGCATTAAAATCAAACCAACCTAGCACTGCCAATAGCTCAAAAAAAAGTATACTATCTGACAAAATGTCAAATAACGAGGTAACCTTATCACCTCCTGAGGCTTTACCACGGTGTATTAACACTAGGTCATTGCCCATTGCTGTACAGCCTTCAGCCGCCATTACAAAAAGTAATACAAACCTCTCTCAGGCCATGTCCTTGCCTGATCTGATGGAGGTTCCACTTAAGACTAACTTACCTGATGCACCTGTTGTGGGAAAGGTGCAAAAACCTCGAATCCCACCATCTATTAATCGCAAAAGAGAGAGACCTCCATCTCTCTCTCCACCCTCCATTAGAAACGTTAAGGTTATGACATCAAATAAATTTGATGTTTTGTCTGTTGATGTTTCTAATGAACCAGAAGATGGACTGAATAAATCAGAAATTCAAGTTGAGGTCCACCATCCACCTCAACAAATAGATAAAAAGAATACAAAGAAAAACACCAACGTTAAACCCAACATAACAAGACCACCTCTGAAGAAACATACTGGTAATAATGTTACATTAAAAACTGCTAATGGGAAGACCTCATCCAAGATGTCTTCCAGAAATAATCCATAGTTTTCTCCTCCATTTTGCAATGGAACTGTCAGGGTTTGAGGGCGAAATATGAAGAACTTAAGCTCCTAATTCATGAGCATTCCCCCATAATTGTATGTCTACAGGAAAGTAAGCTTGATTCTAACACTCCTAGTCCTCGAGAGTATGTTAGCTATAGAACACCATATAATCAACAAGCAGGGAGCCATGGCGGAAGTCTCATGTACATTCGTCGAGATGTTCCCCAAATACCCATGTCTATACGTACAACCCTGCAGGCAGTTGTTGTACAAATTGATATAGGGAGAAAATATACAATATGCTCTCTGTACTTACCTCCAAATGATAATATTTTATATGATGATTTAGCAGAGGTCATTCAACAACTCCCTCAACCTTTTCTCTTACTGGGAGATATGAATGGTAGACATCCTTTATGGGGTGATGTTTTGGCCAACACAAGGGGCAATATTATCTCATCAATTGTGGAGAATGAGGATGTGGGACTCCTTAATACCGGAGAGCCCACACACTTCCATGTTCAGACAGGTACTTTGTCATGCATTGATCTTTCAATTGCAAGCTCTAACTGCCTTCTTGATTTTGATTGGAGGACATTAGATGATTGGCATACTAGTGATCATGCACCAATCATTATAAACACCAACAAGGGTCCGCCTTTGCAAAGATCGCCACGTTGGAATCTAGACAAGGCAGACTGGGTTAAATTTTGTGAGCTAAGTGAAATCGAAGGGAGAGCAGAACAGTTTGAAAGTATTGATGATGCCATAGACCTACTGAATGGAACTCTTCATACAGCAGGAGTCAATTCAATTCCCAAAACAACAGGGTTATTCAAACGACGACCAGTCCCGTGGTGGTCTTCAGAACTAACTGCACTCCACAGAGCCACAAGAAGATCTCTAACACGATTGCGTAGACGCAGAACTGATGAAAATTTAATAATGTACAAGAAATGTAGAGCACAGTTCCGTCGTGCCATGAAAGAAGCAAGGCGCCAGTCATGGATGTCTTTTGTTTCCTCCATTAACAGTAGAACACCACCATCTTCTGTGTGGAGGAAAGTAAAAAAGATAGCTGGCAAATTCACCCCCAACCCACCACCAGTGTTGAAGGTGAATGGCCAGTATGTAACTGAAGCAAATGAAGTTAGCAATGCCCTGGCTAATCATTTTTCAAATGTATCCAGCAAGTGTGAAGGAGCCCCTGGTCACCAGTATAGGAGCACTGAAGAAAAGAAAATTTTAAATTTTGCAACAAGAAGGGAAGAGTCGTATAATTCTCCTTTCACTGAAAGAGAATTTGATTCCGCACTTGCTCATTGCAACGATACAGCCCCTGGACCCGATGGAATTCCATATGCAATGATTAAACATGTACATTTTAATACAAAGCTATTTATTTTAAGCATTATTAATAGAATATGGCATGATCATAGCTACCCAAGTGTTTGGGAACTAGCCATTATTTTAGCCTTTTTAAAACCCGGTAAAGACAAGTTTTTAGCAGCAAACTATCGTCCTATTGCATTGACATCTTGTTTATGTAAAATCATGGAGAAGATGGTCAATGCAAGGCTGATATGGTACCTTGAAAAGAAAGGTATTTTATCACCGATTCAATGTGGATTCCGAAAAATGCACTCAACGACTGATGTGTTGATACGACTTGAGTCATCTATTTGTGAAGCCTTTGCTTCCAAACAGCACCATGTTACAGTATTTTTTGACCTTGAAAAGGCATATGATACCACATGGAGATATGGTGTTCTTAAAACCATTCATGAATTGGGATTGAGAGGAGAGCTGCCACTATTTATTCAGGCATTTCTTTCACGTAGAGTTTTTCAAGTGAGAGTGGGGGAAACTCTATCAGAGAGTAAGTGCCAGGAAGAAGGAGTTCCTCAGGGTAGTGTGCTGAGTGTAACCCTTTTTGCACTAGCAATTAATGGGATATCCTCAGCCATTCCCCAGGATGTTCTCTCAACACTATTTGTGGATGATCTCTCAATATCATTTGCTGGCACTAGAATGGCAATGGTTGAGAGAAAAATCCAACTCTCTATTGATAAAATTATCCAGTGGGCTGACATGAATGGATTTAAGTTCTCGACAAGTAAAACTACCATTGTCCATTTTTGTCGTATCCGGGGAGTACATCCAGACCCGGATATATACATTAAAGGTCAACGGATACCATGTGTATCGGAAACCAAATTTCTGGGTTTGATATTTGACTGTAGACTTACATGGGTTTCTCACCTAAAAGCGCTAAAAGCTAAATGTGTTGAAGCTCTGAATATCTTAAAAGTATTGTCCCATACATCATGGGGGGCAGACCGCAATACTATTTTAAAATTATACAAGGCCTTGATTTTTTCCAAAATTAGTTATGGTTGTGAGGTATATTCTTCAGCCACCCCAAGCCGGTTAAAAATACTAGACTCGATACATCATGCAGGTATTAGATTATCTACTGGAGCTTTTAAAACCTCGCCTATCCCAAGTCTCCTTGTTGATGCTGGAGAGTTACCTCTAGACCTTTACCGAATGTCTTCCATTCTTCGGTATTGGTTTAGATTGCAAAGACTCCCTAGCTCTCTAGCCTTTCAGACTGCAAGCCTTGTAAGACACGCATCATACTTTGAGTTGCACCCAAAATCTCCTCAACCTTATGGCTTTCGGGTGAAACGATTTTTAAATAGTCTGGATATAATTAGAAATAAGGTACTTCCATTCAAGGTATCATCAACGCCTCCATGGAAATTACCTGACATATCTTTTTGTAAATACTTTATTGGAGTTAAGAAGAATATGACTGACTTAGAATCCAGGTCTCTTTTTATGGAACATGTCGAAGAACATAGGGGATCGACTTTTATATATACTGATGGCTCCAAATCTGATGCTGGCGTTGGATTTGGAGTACATAGTAATGATTTTAATTGTAGAGGTGCACTTCCTCTAACAGCTTCCATATTTACTGCCGAACTGTATGGCATATTAACCGCTATTGAGAAAATAGCTTTGGAAAAGGAGGGTAATTTTACAATTTTTAGTGATGCAAGGAGTGTTCTTCAAGCTTTAGAAGTTTTTAATTCTAGTAACCCTCTAGTTTTAAAGATTTTAGAATGGCTTTTTATTATTGGACGGAAAGGTATAACTGTTCGATTTTGTTGGGTTCCAGCACATGTAGGTGTGTCTGGGAATGAGAAGGCAGATTTACTGGCGAAGAATGCGGCATCCGAGTTGCTACCAAGGAGGTATCCCATTCCATGTAACGATCTCCTACCTTACATCAAGAAATTGGTTTGTGATAAATGGCAACAGCACTGGGACAGTCAAGACGGCAATAAAATGAGGGAAGTAACAAATATTATATCACCTTGGAGGTATAACATGATTCCCCGAAAATGGGAGACGACTCTTTGTCGTCTCCGTATTGGTCACACACGGTTGACACACGAGTTTCTGCTGAAGGGCCAACACCAACCGTATTGCGAGGACTGCTTAGTACCTTTAACAGTGAGGCATTTGTTGACCGAATGCCCTAATTTCACTAACTTAAGAAATAGATATCTGTTTGAGGCTCGAGGTGAGGATGGCAGGTTTATCCTTGCCAAGATTCTTGGACATGATGTGTCTTACTATGCGAGCGGAATTTTTAGATTTATTTCAGAAGCAGGTCTTCTGAAAACTATTTAACTATTTTAATGACTTCTTAATTTTTATGGTTTTAATCGAATTCTCTTTTAATTTTCATATACAGTAAATGGTATCGGCGTCAATGACCTTAGATGTCAGGATGCCAGAAAACTTTCAATCAATCAATCAATCAATCTTCATCCACCTTCATAAACAAGGTTTAGCAGCCAACACAATATTGACGTGTAAGTCTGCCTTGAAAAGACCTACAGTATTCTATATGCCTTCCATGTCGACCTCTCTAATGATATTTTTAACAAAATTCCGAACGCCTGTGCTAGGCTCAGAGCATCAGCACCTCCGAAACCCATTTCATGGTCTCTGGATAAAGTTCTTCATTTCGCTTCAATGATGAATAATGAGGAGTGTGCTTTAAAGGATTTGACCCAAAAAGTTATATTTCTGTTTGCACTCGCTTCGGGGGCCAGAATTAATGAAATAGTAGCTCTCTCGAGAGAGGAAGGTCATGTTCAATTCTTAGATGGGGGAGATCTGAACCTTTTTCCAGACCCTATGTTTCTCGCCAAGAACGAGCTACCCACCAATAGGTGGGGTCCCTGGAGAATCTGCCCTCTGAAGGAAGATGCATCTCTATGTCCAGTGGAGTGCCTAAAGGTCTATCTTCGTAGAACTTCAGACTTTAGGGGAGGACAGCTGTTTAGGGGAGAAACCTCAGGCTCAAATTTATCTCTGAAGCAACTAAGGGCGAAAATCACCTATTTTATTTGCAGAGCGGATCCAGACAGTACACCCGCAGGTCATGATCCGAGAAAAGTTGCCTCCTCCATAAATTTCTTTAACAATATGGATTTTGAACATCTTCGCTTATACACTGGCTGGAAGTCATCCAGGGTATTCTTTAGACACTATGCAAAGCAAGTGGAGGAACTGAAGAGGTCTGTGGTAGCAGCAGGTAGTGTCCTTAGACCTGCTGTTTAATTCTGCAAGGAACAGTGAAATTAATTGGGACGATTAATTTACGGGTGGGTGTGTAGTCACGGACTGTTTCTACAGACTAAGTGAAAGGCCACTAAGGTGTCCTTATAAACTGTTCCATAGATAAAGGTGAACCAAGCATAAAACGGACACATGTGCCAAGCGTTTGTTACGCTAGTGTAATTGAACAGTACAGTGATACGGACTGTAACTACAGTATTGATATTTTGATTTCAAAAGTGGCGCATGTAAGTTAACTTTTCAGATGAAACAATATTTTCTGTCTTACTGTTTTCTTTATGCTTAATTGTTTGTTCATCCACATTTTATAATTCTTATAAATGTCGATTGACCGATATTTTATTGATTGTCAATAAACTAGTTCTTAGTGAACTTTGTGTCTTATTCGCCCACGTCATTTTATTAGAAATGTACTTAGCATTACACTTAAAACTATGGATAATTTTAACTTGAATGGTCATTAAGATTGTTCCTTACTACAAGCAAACATTCTTGGTTTATTCTTTCCTCAGGAAGGAAAGATTGTGTAACCTAAAGGGATGATGGTGGATATGCAATATTGTTCCTAAACGGATACAAACCTTTGTCCAATCCACTGATAAGAATAGACATTCCGGGGGGACATGTTGGTATTTCATACTGACATGGGTGGTTCTTATACAAACTTTACTTTTTAACGTATAGGGTGAGACCACTATACGGGCTTGTCTGTTAGTCATCCATAGGTAATATGTATTCCTCGGGACTTTTTCCAGAGTCTAGTATGACTCTTCTCTGTAGGGGGCAGGAAGCACTAACATGGTTGATGATTAGATGAAATGATGTATGACGGTAACATCATAGGTCTCTAGGTCTATGCTGACCAGGAAATACTTTCTTGAGGGTATGGCACGATTTGAGAATCCACAGATACAGTAATGCTCTGGTAAACTTCCATCAGGACGACATGGCCTGAGCCCAAAAAACGGATTTTGAGCGAAGCGAAAAAATCTATTTTTGGGCGAGATAGCCATGTCGTCCTGATGGACCCGCCCCTCCTTTTAATAAAAAAGGGCTATAGGACCCCTCCCTATAATACAGTATCTATAGCACCTCGTGTAACGCTACAAGGAATAGAGATGGCGCCGTCGGCGGCATTGTGTACACACTCGAAACGAGATAGGAGAGGTACCTTATTAACGTCTCTCCTTTCATTCTCACTTTTCGTTTTCTTGCCACTTTGACCCCTCGAAGTGTTAACTCTGTTCGGGGGTGAAGATAGCTATGTGGCGTGTCAAGAATACGTCCTCTGATATTATGCGATATCCTATTTAGATTTATTTAGGGATATTCGCTCCAGGAGTTAGAATTCTGGATACCTTAAGGTAAAATTCTCTGGGAGTATCACCGTAGTCAAATATACCCAAGGAAGCTACCCTAAAGGAACTTCCATCAGGATGACATGGCTATCTCACCCAAAAATAGATTTTTCGCTTCGCTCAAAATCTGTTTATTATAAGTGGTCATAAGACAGTTAACACATAGCTCCCAACAGACGTTGATTATCATGATCACAGGGAATGTTGGTAGCATCACTTATTTTCTTTGTAACTTCTTCAATAAATACGGTAGGAGAAAAATTTTGATTTATGTCTAGTTTATTTTCTTTACTATTGCATGTTTCTATAGGGGCAGACTAAAGGTAATAAGTTTGTGCACTGGGAAGATGGTACAGTACATTTCTCTTCAACATTTATATTAGAGACAATATTATTCATTCCATTACTCAAAACTAGGTCCAACGTATACCCAGTATAAGTAGTTGCACAGTTGACATTATTCACTAGTCGATATGATTCTAATAATTCACTAAATGCCAAAGCGTCAGGATTTGGTGCGTCATCCATTCAAAAATTGAAGTCTCCACAAATAATTACTGTAATTCATTTTTCTCTATGATGACCATAATGAATGCACGGAATTCTTCAAAAAAGATACTAGCGTTTGTTCTCGGATGTTTGTAGACTTACAAAGGATATTTTTTTTTTTTTTTTGCGTAAAGTTTATTTCTATATATTCAAAGCTTATTACACTAGTTCTTTTTAAATATTAAACTTAGCCGGTGAATATATAATAGCTGACGTCTCGGACGGCTCGACAGAAACACAAAAACTCGCGAGCGATCGCCATGAAGGTTGCGGGTGTGCCCACCAGCGCCAACTATCGGCCAGATACCGCATATACATGTAAACAGCTCCAGTTCTTCTCTGTCGGTCTTGTCGACAAGTTGATTCCATTACTCGCTGTTGACCTGGAGTTTTTCGTCATTCTTGGTGAAGTACTTCTTTTTGGTTTTGAGCTTTCGCAGTGCAGGTGTTTTTATTTTCAATTAAAACTCTTGAACTCTTTTTTGTATAGATTTTATTGTTGATGACTTTGGATTGTTTTTGGATTTTCTTTGACTTTTCAAAATGGCTGACCCTTCTCCGATTCCTAAATTTCGTAAATGTAATGCTAGGGATTGTAACAAACGTCTTCCAAAGGCCTCTCTCGACCCACATACCGTGTGTTCTAATTGCCGGGGTAAAACCTGCCAATTAGGAGATCGGTGTGATGAGTGCGTGGTACTTTCGGAATTCGACTGGCTAGAGTTTGATAAGTATTCTCGTAAGCTAGAGAGAGATAGGGTGAGGAGAAGTGCCTCTAGATCATTAGAATTTTCCTCCTCCCATGCCCCTGAACCTAATCCTTCCCCTGTAGTAGTTGTGCCAGAACCTTCTACTAGCACTCATGAACCATCAATGCGGGATATGTTGCGTGCCATTCAAGCGTTGGGCGAGAGAGTTGAATCTTTGGCAACGGACCGTAATCAACTCATGGCGGATGTAAAAGTGTTAGTGTCAGAGTGCCACATTAGAAAATCGTGGGGATAAAGTGATTAGTGCGCAAAGTGTTATAAGTGTTGCGACCGAGGGTTCGTCTGTTCGTGCTTGTCGTTCGCCTAGTCCGAGACCTCTTGCAAGCTCCCATGCACCAGGGAGAAGTAATGTCGTAGGACTTATGGGGACGAGAGGCTTTAACCAACGAACAGACGTTCCCTCTATGGTTTCGGGCGTGTCTCGTCAAGACCGCCCCTACCATAAGACGAGCGAGGCGGTTTTCTCCTCGTCATCCGAAGGCTTCTCGCGTAAGAAACCGTGGAGCAAGGTTTCTAGACCCTTAAAGCGGAAGTCAGTCCCTTCAGGACAGGTCCAGCGTCCTGGCTGTAGCCATTGGGACAGCTCTGACCCTGTGCAGTCATCGGAAGACTGCTCGCCGCCTAAACAAAAGCGTAACACGGCCTCCGAGAGTCTTAGTTTAGGCAATGTTTTACCGTCACAGACGTTACCATGGTCTCGACCCGTACCGACTCCCGTTGATCCTAAATGGGTTGTCCTGCAGGATATGCAGAATAAGCTTGCCTCCCTTATGGAGGAGTATACTGTTGAGCAGGTTCACGATGATCCTCGCCGTTACGCTGATCGAGATCCTGGCCGTCAGCCGCCCAAACGAGCCTTTGCTCGTCCTGTTGACGTTGACGTTACAAAGTCACGTCAGTCACGTGACTTGGAGCCTCACTCGATGCAGTCCCGTGTTGACTTTCAGCCGCTTGTTGACGTTCAGCCGCTGCCGCATGCTCGTGTTGACGTTCAGGACGTTCGCCAACCAGCTAAGTTCACTTGTTTTGACGTTGAGCGTCAAGCACCGCAGTCAAGAGTTGTTTTAACTGCTCAATCTAGGCAGTCAAGGCAGTCTCGACTTGACGTCGAGCGGCCTCCCGCTCCTGTTGTTGTTGCTGGTCAGTCCGTTAAGCAGTTACATGACGTAGCGTCCTTGACTGCTACTGATGCTCCTTTGCGTGTGGACTCTGCTTGTCAAGCATTGCCACCAAGGCAGGTCTCTCCCTTGCTTGAGACTCATCAGTTGTCGGACGAGGTTCCTTCAGATGAGGATGTTGCTGATCCTCCTCCTACTGATAATCCTTTGGATGTTTTATCAGACGTAGAAGAGCCTAAAGCTGCGCAACCTTCAATGGATTTTAAGAAAATCATGATGATTTTCAAGGATCTTTTCCCAGATCACTTTGTTACTGTTGCTCCTCGTTCGCCTCCGTCTGAGTTTGCGCTAGGCTTAGCTGCTACCAAGCCTGCCTTTACTAAGCTAGTGCTCTCTCGCTCTTCTAAGAGGGCTTTACGTCTTCTAGGCGACTGGTTGGTTACCAGGAGGAGTTTGGGGAAGACGGCCTTTGCCTTCCCACCTTTTAAGCTAGCTTCTAGATCGAGCGTCTGGTATGACACGGGAGAAGTTCTCGGCTTGGGAGTCCCTGCCTCTGCCCAGGGTGACTTCTCAAGCCTCGTAGACTCTCCCCGTCGCCTGGCCATGAGACGCGCTAAAATTTGTTGGTCCTCCTCGGACCTTGACCATCTCCTTAAAGGGGTATACAGGGCCTTCGAAGTTTTTAACTTTTTAGATTGGTCTCTAGGAGCATTAAGTAGGAAGATCTCGTCTGCTGACCAAGATGTGTCCTTACTTATTATGTCTTGTATGGACAAAGCCATCCGCGATGGCTCCAATGAGCTCGCCTCCACCTTTACGTCTGGAGTCTTGAAGAAGAGAGAAACCCTTTGCTCTTTCCTTTCAGCAGGAGTTACTCCCTGTCAAAGATCGGAACTTCTCTTTGCTCCCTTATCGGCTGCCTTGTTTCCTCAACAGCTGATTAAGGACATTGCTGCTTCGCTTGTACAGAAGGACACACATGACCTGATGGCTTCTTCTGCTCGCAAGGGAGCTCCTTCTTCATCCTTTGTTGTGAGACCCAGAATCGAGACTCCTGCGTCTAGGTTTATCCCGCCCTTTCGTGGCAGAGCTCCCAGCAGGGGAGGCTCTCGTGCCGAGGGAAAGAGAGGTAAGAGGAGAGGAGCCAAGTCCTCCCGTGGCAGAGTCTGACTGCCCACGTCCTCAGACAGCGGTAGGGGCTAGACTGAACAACTTCTGGCAGGCCTGGGAGAAGAGGGGTGCAGACCAAGAGTCTGTGTTGTTGCTCAAGGAGGGGTACAAAATACCTTTTGTACGCAGACCTCCTCTAGTAACAGTTCCTCTAGACCTCTCTCCCAGGTATCGAGAGGAGTCAAAGAGACAAGCTCTACATCACGAAGTGTGTCTGTTGCTAGAGAAGGGAGCGGTGGTGAAAGTCTCGGACCTTCAATCACCGGGATTTTACAACCGTCTCTTCCTAGTCCCAAAGCATACAGGAGGTTGGAGGCCAGTGCTAGACGTCAGTGCGCTCAACGTTTTTGTTACGAAAACAAAATTTACGATGGAGACCACGAAGTCCGTCCTAGCAGCGGTCAGAGAGGGAGACTGGATGGTCTCTCTCGACCTGCAAGATGCGTACTTCCACATTCCTATACACCCGGATTCCCAACCATTTCTGAGGTTTGTTTACAGGAATGTGGTGTACCAGTTTCGAGCACTGTGCTTCGGCCTCAGTCCTGCTCCTCTCGTGTTTACGAGGCTCATGAGGAATGTGGCAAAATTCCTTCATTTATCGGGAATTCGAGCCTCCCTGTACTTGGACGACTGGCTTCTCAGAGCATCGTCCAGTCAACGCTGTCTGCAGGACCTACACTGGACGTTGGGTCTGGCAAAGGAGTTGGGACTTTTGGTCAACTTAGAAAAGTCTCAACTGATTCCATCCCAGACGATTCTCTATTTGGGGATGGAGATTCGCAGTCTAGTTTTTCGGGCTTTTCCGACTGCCACCCGAATAGAACAAGCCCTGCTCAAAGTCCGACTCATGCTGAAAAGAGAACGTTGTTCAGTAAGAAGTTGGATGAGTCTCGTAGGGACTCTGTCATCCCTTGAGCAGTTTGTCTCGCTAGGGAGACTTCACCTTCGCCCTCTCCAGTTCCATCTAGACTTTCACTGGAACAAGAGCAAGACTTTAGAAGCGGTATCAATCCCGGTCTCCGAGCCAGTAAAAACATGCCTGAACTGGTGGGCAACAACATAAGTCTGAGAGAGGGTCTGTCCCTGGCAGTCAAGAACCCAAACCACGTGTTGTTCTCAGACGCGTCGGATTTGGGTTGGGGTGCGACTCTGGACGGTCGGGAATGTTCGGGTCTTTGGACGTCGGTTCAGAAGAGCATGCACATCAACGGCAAGGAGCTATTAGCAGTCCACTTGGCCTTGATGAGTTTCGAGAGCATTCTTCGACTTCGAAACAAAGTGGTAGAGGTCAATTCAGACAACACCACAGCTTTGGCGTACATCTCCAAGCAAGGAGGCACTCACTCCCACACACTGTACGTGATCGCAAGGGACCTCCTCATTTGGTTAAAAAATCGAGGCATCTCCCTGTTGACAAGATTCATCCAGGGGGACTTGAACGTCTTGGCAGACTGTCTCAGTCGGAGAGGTCAGGTGATCCCCACGGAATGGACCCTCCACAAGGACGTGTGCAAGAGTCTTTGGGCGACTTGGGGTCAACCCTCCATAGACCTCTTTGCCACCTCGTTGACCAAAAGGCTCCCGATCTATTGCTCGCCAGTCCCAGATCCAGAGGCGACCCACATAGACGCGTTTCTACTGGACTGGTCTCACCTGAACTTGTACGCATTCCCACCATTCAAGATAGTCAACAAGGTACTGCAGAAGTTCGCCTCTCACGAAGGGACAAGGTTGACGTTGGTTGCTCCCCTCTGGCCCGCGAGAGAGTGGTTCACAGAGGTACTTCAATGGCTGGTAGACTTTCCAAGGAGTCTTCCTCTAAGGATAGATCTCTTACGGCAGCCCCACGTAAGGGATCTTCATCAAAGCCTCCCCGCGCTTCGTCTGACTGCCTTCAGACTATCGAAAGACTCTCAAGAGCTCGAGGCTTTTCGAAGGAGGCAGCCAGAGCGATTGCGAGAGCTAGGAGAGCTTCTACCATCAAAGTATACCAGTCGAAGTGGGAAGTCTTTCGAGACTGGTGCAAGTCAGCATCTGTTTCCTCTTCCAGTACCTCTGTAGCCCAAATCGCAGACTTTCTCTTACATCTGAGAAATGTTCGCTCCCTCTCAGCACCCACTATTAAGGGCTACAGGAGCATGTTGACTTCGGTCTTTAGACATAGAGGCTTAGATCTTTCCAATAATAAAGATCTCCAAGATCTCCTTAAGTCTTTCGAGACCTCTAAGGAGCGTCGTATGGCAACTCCTGGATGGAACTTAGACGTGGTCCTAAGGTTCCTAATGTCAGACAGGTTTGAGCCATTACATTCAGCCTCCCTGAAGGATCTCACCCTCAAGACACTTTTCTTAGTGTGCTTGGCTTCGGCTAAAAGGGTCAGTGAGATCCATGCCTTCAGTAGGAACATCGGCTTTTCCACAGATAAAGCCACATGTTCACTTCAGCTTGGTTTCTTGGCCAAAAATGAATTGCCTTCTCGTCCTTGGCCTAAGTCATTTGATATACCTTGCCTGTCAGAGATCGTAGGCAACGAGCTTGAAAGAGTACTGTGTCCAGTTAGAGCTCTTAAGTTCTACTTAGCTCGTACTAAGTCCTTACGAGGTGGATCTGAGGCCTTGTGGTGCTCAGTTAAGAAGCCATCATTACCTATGTCAAAGAATGCTTTGTCATATTTTATTAGATTTTTAATCCGAGAGGCTCATTCTCACTTGAGTGAAAAAGACCGTTGCTTGCTTAAGGTTAAGACACACGAAGTAAGAGCTATAGCAACTTCCGTGGCCTTTAAGCAAAATAGATCTCTGCGAAGTATTATGGACGCGACCTTTTGGAGAAGCAAGTCGGTATTCGCGTCATTTTACTTAAAAGATGTCCAGACTCTTTATGAGGACTGCTACACACTGGGTCCATTCGTTGCAGCGAGTGCAGTAGTGGGTGAGGGTTCTACCACTACATTCCCTTAATTCCAATATCCTTTTAATCTGTCTCTTGAAATGTTTTTAATCTTGTTTTGGGTTGTACGGAAGGCTAAGAAGCCTTTCGCATCCTGGTTGATTTGGCGGGTGGTCAAATGTCATTTCTTGAGAGCGCCCAGATTAAGGGTTTTGATGAGGTCCTGTTGTATGGGTTGCCGCCCTTGATACTTCAGCTCCTGGGAGTCTTTCAGCATCCTAAGAGGATGGCTGGGCTTCGTGAGGAAAGCAGACTAACAAGGCAGAGTAATCGTCAGAGTCAGCTTCCTTACCAGGTACCTATATTTATTTGGGTTTTGTTATGATATAACTGTCAAAAACTCTAAGCATATACGCCGTAAACTGTATTAATACTGGTCTCTACCCACCACCATGGGTGTGAATCAGCTATTATATATTCACCGGCTAAGTTTAATATTTAAAAATGATATTTTGAATATACTTACCCGGTGAATATATAAATTAAAGGCCCCCCCTTCCTCCCCGATAGAGACCCAGCGGGATGAGAAGAACTGGAGCTGTTTACATGTATATGCAGTATCTGGCCGATAGTTGGCGCTGGTGGGCACACCCGCAACCTTCATGGCGATCGCTCGCGAGTTTTTGTGTTTCTGTCGAGCCGTCCGAGACGTCAGCTATTATATATTCACCGGGTAAGTATATTCAAAAATTTATTTTATAATCAAAATATCATTTTTAACATTTTGAGATTTGAGTAACCTTTATGAATAAAGAGTCCGACACTCCCACCAGACCTATCCTCTCTCGGTATGTGAAAGAAGTTGTGTTTGGGGGTGTCATTTCAGTGATCTTAGCCTTGGCCAAGTTATTTAATCATGTTTCAGATAATGCTAGTACAGTTTGTCCAAATATTCCTCGTTTATCAATTCTCAAAATTGAATAATTTTATTACCTACAGATTGTATATTTACATAGCCACAGTTTATGATGTCCCTAGTATCCATGATCAGTATTTTCTGCAAGTCTTTTCAATTCCAAGGCATAAGCTTTGCAGTCTCTAGAATTTACTATGTGGTCACTTGGTTTGTTTAACTTTGTGCAGTTAATACACTTTGACACTTGGGAATTTCATTCCTTTGTGGAAGGTTTTCCTGTACAGTGGTAGCAGGTGATCACGGGTACCCATTACGTACGTTATAAGTACTCAATCGTAACAAATCGTTAGTCACACCTGAAGCATTTTTCTTCAGGACTACACTTATCTTCTCTTCTATATTTTGGATTTGGTCCAGGCAACAATTCCTTTGAATCAAGGCATTTACTACATCATCTTCATCATTGTACACATTGCATATCATTATTTTTGGTTTTAGTGTTCCGGTTTTTTTCGCTTCAGGTTCGGCAACTAATGTCTGAATTTTGTTTGCAGCAGCTTCTCTGATCATTTTGTTTGCAAAGTTTACAACAACATTTCCATTCAAAGTTGACCTCGTGTTAAGTATAGGAATGTCTTTAAATGCCTGTTCAACCTTGTGTTTTCTTTCAATAATTTTAATTGTATTTGTTGATTTAATTACCTACAGATTTTTTCCTTAACTTTGTCAACATACGTCGTTTTCTACGGATTTGGGTCCATCAATGATTGAAGTATTTCCTTAATTGATTCCAAATTCATAGCGAGATTATCAACTTTCTCAGTGAGGTCAGTAATATGGGTGGAATTTGCTGCATCTGCGATAAAGTCCACAAATTTGTTTTCCAATTTAGCGATTCTCGCGTCATGTTCGCTCAGGGTCTCTTCTCTTACATTGTCAGGTCATAGCACGAATGGTACCGTCTCTTAATCTCCTAGAAAGGCATCTTCCGTTGGGAAAATTTTTGCATTCGGTGAGGGCAGTGATTCGTCTGTTTTCCTGTTCACTGGAAACCCATCCTGCACCTACGTAGTCTCCCCTTCGATGGACCCTGTCTACGGGTTTTGGAATTTATCCAATCCACCCCTACTACGGGAGACTTCATCAGCCAGCCTCTATTCAGAGGCCTTCCTTCGGGAAGGAGCGTGGATAGCAACGACAGGCATTGATTTTCTTCTTCCTGTGGGAGAAAGATTGTGTTCACCTATCAGGCTCCCTTATGAGCAATTCCTCCGGAGGAAAATGACTTCTCCCCTCCACCCAGCATGTCGCTTTGGTAGTCTGGTCTTGTTAAGCGTCTCGGCTAGCATATCAGACTCGCCTCGCTGGCAAGACTTGTCTTGCCTAACAGACACATCATGTCCAGTGACGCATCTACGACATCAGAGAACCCATTAAGGACTTCCTTTAGGACTAGATGTTACATGTTGAGGATCGGGTAAGGTCTGTCTCCCTTCTCGAGAGCGGTGTTCCAGTAATAGACCCTCAAAATTGCCATCGAGAGGAATTCCACTCCTAGATTTGGGTGATGGGAGGCCATTGCTCGTTCCTCAAGCATCTCCTCCAGACCTGAAGGATATACCTTTCTCTCTCATCTCATTGCTCTTCACAGAGTTTGATCCTACCTACCAGTAACTGGATTGTAAAACCCGTCTACGGGGTACGGGTTGCTTCCTTTGGTCCCGGGGGTGCTCCCCGACAACCCAGGACCCCTAGACAGAAGATCTTCACTGGATCCCAAGGACAGGTGTCTCCAGGTGTTACCCTCGACCAAGAGAGTAGGCGTACCCTATGGGTCACCCTCAACGTCTGTCTCTCACGGCGAGGAACCATCCATCTTTTTTCCAGACAGCTCGAACCTCAGGTTCAAGCGCTCTGGTCTGGAATCTTCCGTAGTGTGATCAATGGCTATTAAGCCCAGTGACTAACTTGAGGTTATACCTTGTGGAAGATATAAGGGTTTGGCTTGCTTCACCAACCCTAGGAGGGTCAAAGGAGGCTTATCAGGATATTGTTCATTATTGAATCATTCTCCTCCTGAAAGAGGTGACCCAGACATCATGACATTTTAGGGTGGAATTCACCCATAACATTTACAAACAGCTACTTTGTGATGCCGGTCATGCCAGTGGCAAGGTGAAAGCGTTTCTGACCTTCACCTTCCCCTCCCTGCAAGACGTGACCCACAGGAGCATGCAGACTTTCTCCATTACCTCTGTGGTGACTACACAATAAATGGTTCTTTTGGGCTCGGCCATGTCATCCTGATGGAAGGTTCCTTTTAGGTAGCTTTCTAAGGGATATTTGCTACAATGATACTCCCAGAGAATTAACCGTAGGTCTCCAGAATTCTAACTCCTGGTGCGAGTATCCTTAATATATCTATAAGGATATCGCATAATATCAGGGGACGTATTTTTTGATACAACACATAGCAATCTTCACCCCGAATAGATTCAACTCTTTGAGGGGGAAGAGTGGCGAACGAAAGGGGAGCAGTTATCAAGGTACCCGGTGGATCCCCTCCCTGTACTGCTACGGCCAATCATTCCTTCCAACTGTAGCATTTAAGCAAAGTGTGCTCCCACGTTTCTCTCGGTGTTGTTAATGTTTATTGGAATATTATCATGCAATCTCCAGCATCTTCATCCTCTGGAAAGTTGAGTATTTAATCTTTCCTGTGTATAATTTTTAGCTCCCTTCTCACAGTTGAATTGGCATAATTTAAGTGTGTTAAGTGGAGCACAGCCAACCCCGGGGCGGCCATTTTGAGACCGCTGTCGCACGTCATAATGCAATTATTTAGTTAGTAGTGCGACACTCCCAGTATTTAGCTATAAAGTAACTTTTTAGCTAGTTAGGCAAAGTTATACTAGTGAAGATTGCATATACAGTATATAATATTTCCTCTTCTAATTTATGTTACTTTTGTATGCCTAACCCGTTTTGTATACGTTAATAGTAAATCCCATTGTTTAACCTCTTGTATCGTTCATATTAATTCGGTGGGGGATATATATCCCCTAGAATTTATTGGTATAATTCGATACGGTTCTCTTTTAGAGAAAACAGGATAAACCCTTCCTCCCCCCCTGAGCGCCGCCATCCCAAGTGGCAACCCTATCTTTCATCATCGCCACCGAGTAGTTAACTCCGGCTTGACTTAGATAGTTTTACCGTCGATCTTCTTTGTCGCCGAGTATCCCGGATTCGAAGTATGACGGTAACTCAGGGTGTATTGTCTTGTAGCTGACAATGTTGCCGACAGGGGAATTCTTATTCCTCTGCCAACCACGACGGCATCAGCACAGGAAGCCATGCTTCCTTAGTTTACAGCCGAAAGTAGGCGGCATGCCTGCCACCGCCTTTCTCCCCTGCAAACTATAAGACCCTTTTCCCTCCCCCCTCTGTCCTTTAGTGTCGGCCTAGCCGTCACAACATTCTTTTGGCCCGTATTCTACAATCATCCTGGCTTGCTGGGTTGACCCTACCAGCGGCAGTTAGGTTGCCGCCTCGGCCAACTCCCCCTTATGTCCTTTCTTCACCGGAAGCAAATGCCCCGGGGGGAAGACTGAGGCGGCCCTGACGACTGCCGGTGGGAAACCCAATACAGTGGAACCTCTACATACAATTGTCTTAACATACGATTGTTCCAACATCCGAAGTAAAATTCGATCAAATCTTTGTCTCGACACCGTAAGTCATGCTCCAACATCCGATGTTGATCTTGTTTACGCCGGTAGATGGCAGCATGTCCGAGGGACGCCATTGAGCGTCCAGTTGGTCTGTTCTCTGTTCTCATGTGTATCGTGTGGTTGTCCTCTGTTCGGTCTTTTATTAACAGTGCTTATTATCTTCCTTGTCTCACGTTTCCTTTTTGATTTTACCTATAATCATGGTGCCTAAGAAGCCAAGTTTCAGTACAGGTAGTGGTGAGAAAAGGAAGAAGGCAATTCTTTCATTAGAATTGAAGCAAGAAATTATAGAAAAACATGAGAGCAGTGTGCATGTGAGTGATCTGGGTAAACAATATGGCCGGAATATGTCTACGATCTCGACGATCATCAAGCAGAAGGCAACCATTAAAGCAGTCAAACCATTGAAGGGGATCACCATTATTTCAAAATGTCGTAGCAATACCGAAGAGATGCAACGCCTTTTGTTGATAGGGATAAAAAAGGATAAAGAGTTTGTTGGCAACGATCATTTGTGAGAAGGGCCAGCGTGATGAACAGAAAGAAAGAAAGTGAAGCAAAGAAAACTTAGATAGCATTAACAAGCTCTTTTAAAAAAGTCCTCTCTCTTTTTCTGTTTCTCTCTAAACATGGCATTAACATGCTCTTTAAATAAATTCTTTCTCTCTCTCTTGTTCTTCTTCGCTGTTAGAGTGTTAGAGACATCTATTAATTTTTTTCTGAGAGAGAGAGAGAGAGATTAAACAAAAATGTGTTTAGAGTACATATAATTTTTAACAGCGTCAACTAGTTGAAAGAAAGTAATATCAGCGAATCTGAATTCCTTTATTAGCTAAAACAAATATAGATACAAACACACTCGTTTGCATATGAGAGAAACAGAAATACAGAGGGGACGTTTTTAAAGTCACCATCTCTACCTTCTCGCGGATTGTCCATCTCCTGCTTAGCAATTCCTACACCTGCGGTGGCCTGTTTCTAAGGTAAAGTGACAATAAGAACACATTTTTTACTTATTTCTTTATAACTATTTTTTTTACATCTTTCTTTCATATTATGCAATTGTGTTATTGATGTGTAATTATATGTAGTAATTTATTAAGGAGTTATCATAGGTTTTTGGGCTGTGGAATGAATTATACAAATTACAGTGTATTCTTATGAGAATATTTGCTCCAACATACGATCGTTTTAACATACGAAGCAGTTCCTGGAACGAATTAAGATCGTATGTAGAGGTTCCACTGTATACTGTTGAGAATTCTTCAGTCCTCTCTTGGACTGACATCCACAGACCTCGCAACTGGCAGTACAGCCGGCGGCAAAAGTTGTGGCTGGATGGAAGCTAGAATCAGATGCATTCCTCCCCTTCCATTAGAATTCTCATTCTGGCAAGGAGACAGTAGGCAGCAGTAGCCCTCCTACACTTCCATTTATTGTGCTAAACTATAATAATAGGAAACCCTCCTTTCCATTCTTTCTCTCTCTCTATCACTTAATGCCACCAGCACTAGCCTAACCCCAGTAGTGTACCGGTAAAACTACAGTATACAACAATACAGTAGCCAGTAAAACTACAGTATATAACAATACTGTACAGTAGTTGGAAAACTACAGTATATAACAATACAGTAGTAAAAGTATTTCTAACATACTCTGTGTATCCTTTCGCAGTCTATTGTCGGGACCGCATAACATGCTGAGGTTGAAGCATTCCCTCAACACCCTGATGAATCCTTTGATTAACAGGATACTCATGAAACACCGTTCAGTATTAATATTTTACAGGTGGAGGAGTTAGTATAAATATTTACTAGCTCCGTCTCTATGTACGAGAGTTATTCCACTCTGTATTTTCCCTTATAAGGAATTTAAATATTAATATTGACGGAGGTCTCAGCAACTGCCTGTGAGAGGAAACACAGATATGGGTCTTTCCTATTTCCATTCTAGCTTACTATCCTAAGCTATTAAATATAATAGTAAGTACTACTATTTTTCAAGTATGCATTATATCAATGATATAAACAACTGAGTACTCATTTCACCCTTTTTCTCCCTTACAGGAGGAGCCAATGGTGAAGTGTACAGTTATGTTCTGCAACCACAAGAGTAAGAACTTTGTGGGCATACAATGTACAGGTCTTATTCCCCCCTGCTGCATTGTACCTGGATCCCTGAGGTACTGGGACCCGTATTTTAAGTATGCATTATATCAATGATATAAACAACCTAGTACTCATTCACCCATTTTTCTCCCTTACAGGAGGAGCCAATGGTGAAGTGTACAGTTGTGTTCTGAAACCACAAGAGTAAGAACTTTTGTGGGTATACGATGTACAGGTCTCGCGCTCCCTGCTGCATCGTATCTGGATCCATGAGGTACTGGGACCCGAAAGGTTGCTCCAACTGCTCGACCTTGCTGACCGACAGCTTTGGAGAAGATATCCCTGATACTACGGAGTCAAGGGATACAGCAAGGGAAATCCTTTGAAGGTGAGTATGAAGCTTCCAGAAGAACTCTCCAGGACCTTACCTACCTAACAAATCTCTGAAGTGCCTACTGTTCCCTGAGGCTCAATCCAGTACGTTTGTGCCCCAGGTACAGGTCCAGCCTCCCTTTATCCAACGGACAGTGGACGCGTCGATCAACAAGGCACTGCAAGGCTTGGACATCCACCAAGAACGGATGTCGGAGGTGTCCATTGACACTGGACAGGACCTACTGCAAGAAGGCCCTGAATAAAAAGTGGTTTAACCACCCACGGAGGAAGAGGACCCTCAGCTCACTGTGTCGGCATATCAACCTATGCCGTCAACCTCTTCAGCCCCAACTCCCCAACTGGCTAGACAGGACGGCAGGAGCGAAGCACTCCTAGAGTCGATCCAGCAGATGTTGACACTTCCGGAAGGAACAAGAGGAGAATAAGCAAGATCTCAAAGAGATTAAGAGAGAGGTACAGGAAGAGAAACACCCTGGCGCTTCCAGGGGCTCTGCTAAGCCCCTTAAAATATCTGACCTCCCTCACTGCTCCGAAACCAATCCCTGGAGGTAGACGGAACTCATGCCCATGATGAATGGGAAGCTTCATATCTCCGAGAAGTTGGGGGCCAAACCCCTTGAAGAGCTTCAATTCTGGACCAGCTTTCAGCGTACCCAGATTGCTACGTGAGACTGCGAGATGAACCTGCATCCCGCGAGGAGACTATACTGAAGGGAGTCATTGTCGTCGAACATGACAAGGCTCAAGCCATCCTTACCAAGACCCAGAAAGGAGCTGGATATACTAACTCCAAAGTCTCCGCATTGAGCAAGAAGCACCCAACCTTCATTGCTCCTTCCTCCAGAGCCTTCCCCCTTTCGGGGAAAGCCCTAGACTGTGTCATGAGAGCACTACGGAGTACAAGTAGTAGCATTGATTGATTGATTGATTTAAAGTTTTCAGGCATCCTGACATCTAAGGTCATTGACGCCGGTAACATTTAATTTATGTATACAAAAATAAAAAATTAAATAAAATAAAAAAATTAAAGAGTATTCAATTAAAATCATAAAAATTGAATGTCATAAAAGTTAAATATTTTTCAGAAGACCTGCTTCTGAAATAAATCTAAAAATGCCACTTGCATGGTAGGACACATCATTTCCAAGAATCTTGGCAAGGATGAACCTGCCACCCTCACCTCGAGCCTCAAACAAATATCTATTCCGCAAGTTGTTATAATTGAGGCATTCGGTCAACAAATGCCTTACTGTTAGAGGTACAACACAGTCGTCACAATACGGTTGGTGTTGGCCCTTCAGCAGAAACTCATGTGTCAACCGAGTGTGACCAATACGGAGACGACAAAGAGACGTCTCCCATTTTCGGGGCATCATATTATACCTCCAAGGAGATATGTCATTTGCTATCTCTCGCATTTTATTGCCATCTTGACTATCCCATTGCTGTTGCCATTTATTGCAAACCAATTTCTTGATGTCAGGTAAGAAATCATCACAGGGAATGGGATACCTTCTTGGCAGCAACTCGGATGCAGCCTCCTTAGCCAGTGAATCTGCCTTCTCATTCCCGGACACACCTACATGTGCTGGAACCCAACAAAATTGAACTGTTATACCTCTCCGTCCAATAATGAAAAGCCATTCTAAAATCTTTAAAACTAGAGGGTTATTAGAATTAAAAACTTCCATAGCTTGAAGGACACTCCTTGCATCACTAAAAATTGTAAAATTACCCTCCTTCTCCAACGCAATTTTCTCAATAGCGGTTAATATGCCATACAGTTCGGCAGTAAATATGGATGCAGTCAGAGGAAGTGCACCTCTACAATTAAAACCATTACTATGTACTCCAAATCCAACGCCCGCATCAGATTTGGAGCCATCAGTATAGATAAAAGTTGATCCTCTATGTTCTTTAACATGTTCATTAAAAAGAGACCTGGCTTCTAGGTCTGACATATTCTTCTTATCTCCAATAAAATATTTACAAAAATATATCTCTGGTAACTTCCATGGAGGCGTTGATGATACCTTGAATGGAAGTACCTTATTTCTAATTATATCCAGACTATTTAATAATCGTTTCACCCGAAAGCCATAAGGTTGAGGAGATTTTGGGTGCAACTCAAAGTATGATGCGTGTCTTACAAGTCTTGCAGTCTGAAAGGCTAGAGAGTTAGGGAGTCTTTGCAATCTAAACCAATACCGAAGAATGGAAGACATTCGGTAAAGGTCTAGAGGTAACTCTCCAGCATCAACAAGGAGACTTGGGATAGGCGAGGTTTTAAAAGCTCCAGTAGACAATCTAATACCTGCATGATGTATCGAGTCTAATATTTTTAACCGGCTTGGGGTGGCTGAAGAATATACCTCACAACCATAACTAATTTTGGAAAAAATCAAGGCCTTGTATAATTTTAGAATAGTATTGTGGTCTGCCCCCCACGATGTATGGAACAATACTTTTAAGATATTCAGAGCTTCAACACATTTAGCTTTTAATGCTTTCAAGTGAGAAACCCATGTAAGCCTACAATCAAATATCAAACCTAAAAATTTAGCTTCTCTTGCACATGGTATCCGTTGACCTTTAATGTATATATCCGGGTCTGGATGTACTCCCCGGATACGACAAAAGTGGACAACAGTAGTTTTACTTGTCGAGAACTTAAATCCATTCATGTCAGCCCACTGGATAATTTTATCAATAGAGAGTTGGATTTTTCTCTCACCCATTGCCATTCTGGTGCCAGCAAATGATATTGAGAGATCATCCACAAATAATGTTGAGAGAACATCCTGGGGAATGGCTGAGGATATCCCATTAATTGCTAGTGCAAAAAGGGTTACACTCAGCACACTACTCTGAGGAACTCCTTCTTCCTGGCACTTACTCTCTGATAGAGTTTCCCCAACTCTCACTTGAAAAACTCTACGTGAAAGAAATGCCTGAATAAATAGTGGCAACTCTCCTCTCAATCCCAATTCATGAATGGTTTTAAGTATACCATATCTCCATGTGGTATCAATGCCTTTTCAAGGTCAAAAAATACTGTAACATGGTGCTGTTTGGAAGCAAAGGCTTCACAAATAGAAGACTCTAGTCGTATCAACACATCAGTCGTTGAGTGCATTTTTCGGAATCCACATTGAATCGGTGATAAAATACCTTTCTTTTCAAGGTACCACATCAGCCTTGCATTGACCATCTTCTCCATGATTTTACATAAACAAGATGTCAATGCAATAGGACGATAGTTTGCTGCTAAAAACTTGTCTTTACCGGGTTTTAAAAAGGCTAAAATAATGGCTAGTTCCCAAACACTTGGGTAACTATGATCATGCCATATTCTATTAATAATACTTAAAATAAATAGCTTTGTATTAAAATGTACATGTTTAATCATTGCATATGGAATTCCATCGGGTCCAGGGGCTGTATCATTGCAATGAGCAAGTGCGGAATCAAATTCTCTTTCAGTGAAAGGAGAATTATACGACTCTTCCCTTCTTGTTGCAAAATTTAAAATTTTCTTTTCTTCAGTGCTCCTATACTGGTGACCAGGGGCTCCTTCACACTTGCTGGATACATTTGAAAAATGATTAGCCAGGGCATTGCTAACATCATTTGCTTCAGTTACATACTGGCCATTCACCTTCAACACTGGTGGTGGGTTGGGGGTGAATTTGCCAGCTATCTTTTGTACTTTCCTCCACACAGAAGATGGTGGTGTTCTACTGTTAATGGAGGAAACAAAAGACATCCATGACTGGCGCCTTGCTTCTTTCATGGCACGACAGAACTGTGCTCTACATTTCTTGTACATAATTAAATTTTCATCAGTTCTGCGTCTACGCAATCGTGTTAGAGATCTTCTTGTGGCTCTGTGGAGGGCAGTTAGTTCTGAAGACCACCACGGGACTGGTCGTCGTTTGAAAAACCCTGTTGTTTTGGGAATTGAATTGACTCCTGCTGTATGGAGAGTTCCATTCAGTAAGTCTATGGCATCATCGATATTTTCAACTTTTCCTGCATCCCCCTCAATTTCGCTTAGCTCACGAAATTTATCCCAGTCCGCCTTGTCAAGATTCCATCGTGGCGATCCTTGTAAAGGTGGACCATTGTTGGTGTTTATAATGATTGGTGCATGATCACTAGTATGCCATTCATCTAATGTTCTCCAATCGAAGTCGAGAAGGCAATTAGAGCTTACGATTGATAGGTCAATACATGACAAAGTACCTGTCTGGACATGAAAGTGTGTGGGCTCTCCTGTATTAAGGAGTCCCACATCTTCATTTTCCACAATTGATGATATGATATTTCCCCTCGTGTTTGCTAAAACATCACTCCACAAAGGATGTCTACCATTCAAATCTCCAAGTAAAAGAAAAGGTTGAGGGAGTTGTTGAATCACTTTCACTAAGTTGTCATACAAAATGTTATCATTTGGAGGCAAGTACAGAGAACAAATTGTATATTTTCGCCCTATGTCAATCTGTACAACCACTGCCTGCAGAGGTGTACGAATAGACAGAGAAACTTGGGGAACATCTCGACGAACGTATATGAGACTTCCGCCATGGCTCCCCACTTGGTGATCATATGGTGTCCTATAACTAATGTATTTGCGAGGACAAGGGGTATTATGATCAAGTTTGCTCTCCTGTAGACAAATAATTATGGGGGAATGCTCATGAATAAGGAGCTTAAGTTCATCATATTTGGCCCTTAAACCCTGACAATTCCATTGCAAAATGGAGGAAAAAACTATGGTTTATAATTTGGCAGACCCCTTGGATGGAGTCTTCCCATTAGCAGTTTTTGATCTAACACTATTTTTAGGTGGTTTTAGTAAAGAGGGTCTTGATAGATTGGGTTTAGCATTTATGATTTTCTTTTTGTCTTTTTGATCTGATTGTTGAGGAGGTTGGTGGACCTCCACTTGAATTTCCGATTTATTTAAATTGACTTCCAGATCAGAAATATCAACAGACAAATCATCATATTTATTTGACGTCGTAATTTTGATATTTCTTATGGAAGGGGGCGAGAGAGATGGAGGTCTCTCTCTTTTCCGATTAGTAGGTTTTGAGCTTCCAGGTTTTTGCACCTTCCCCAATACAGGTGCACCTGGTAACTTGGTGTCAGGTGGCATCTCCATCAAATCAGGCAAGGACATGGCCTGGGAGAGGTTAGTACTATTGTTGGTAATGGGGGACGAAGGCTGTACAGAAATGGGCAATGACCCATTTTTAATATGCTGTGGCAGAGCCTCAGAAGGCAATATGATTACCTTGTCATGCAGTACTTTATTATCAGAGGTTGTATTTCTTTTCTTAGGATTACTGGCAGTGCTAGGTGGGGTTGCTGTCTCCTGTGGTAAATTTACCTTTGATTTTAAGGCCTTTGCATAGCTGGTTGATTTATTCAACAGTCTTTTAGCATGTCCCACACTTATGTGTTCTAAACTTGATTGGTTTAGGGCAGCTTCCTCCAACTTATACAATTCGCATCTCCTATCAGTTGATTTATGATTCAAATTGCAATTTGAACACCTGGCCTCAAGTGTACATTCTCCATGATAAGTTTTGGAGCAAATACCACACATTTTTCCATTTTTGCAAACTTTGGATGGGTGTCCAAATTTAAAACAATTAAAACATTGCAGGGGCTTTTGTTTGAAAGGCCGAACTTTAATCCTTTCACTTTCAATAAAAATATGGAAAGGTACATCAGCATCCTGGAAGGTAAGTATAATCATTGAAGTTCCAGGAACCTTATGCAGTTTCCATACATTTAATAGACACATAGAAAGTATCTCCTCCTCTGTAAATTCGTACAGGTCCTTATTAAAGACCACTCCCCTTCCATAACTAAAATTTAGATGAGGTTTCATTTCCAATGTAATTTCATCACTGCCTGTCTGTAAATTAGACAGTATTGCAGACTGAGTCGAAGATTTGGCATGGATGAGATAACTATTCTTCCCAAAACGAGATATATCTCCAGGTGCTATGGTTCCTACTTTTTTTTGGATAAACTTACATATCTTAAAATAATTCCCTATTATCCCTTTAGGTTCAGCTAAGAGCCACATTGGTGGTTTGGGTTTTCTCTGTGAAGGCATGGGTACATTTCTATCTTTTTCAAACCAATCAGCAGGTTTGTCCAATTCCTTTGGGACCTTATCACAAAGAGCTCTCATGATGTTCAATTTGTTAATTTTGATACTACTAATATTACTTGTGGCATTAAACGCTTCATCATGACTTTCAAAAGATATCCAAGAGTCCCATTTTTCATCTCCAAGTCTCCTTATTTCCTTTATCAATCCATAGCACTCAAATGCTCTATATATATCATCATAATTTGTCTCTAATGGGATTTGGGAAACATGAAGGAATCGTAGTTTCCCGGTGTTACCCAAATTGCTAGATTTTTTAACATCAGTAGAGTGGTCCTTTTTAGTTCGAAGGTCGTCAACAGAATTTTCCTTAATTACAGTAGCAGAAGTCGTCAACAGTGCCGGGGGGGGGGGGGGGGAGTCAGCAAATCCAAGGGATGGGGAGTCAGTATTTGAAGGGTCCATGTTTAAGGGTGGGATTTTCATGTTTTTTGTTGTTGTTTTGTTGGGGTACCTGCTTGAGAATTATAAGAAAGTATCATACGTTGGAAAGGAAATTTGTATTCTCCACCATCGGCACAATGAGAGTATACTTCCCAGATGGTCCACTCCATACCCTACCCGAAGGATAGCATCAAAACCGATATAGAGGCACAGGTGTAAGCTAAACCCGCCTGTTAGGACTGAGACCAAAGTAATATGGAATCATCCTCCCCATATCTGTAATGATGGGCTTCCAGCCAAAAGCCAAGAGTCCCACCTCAAGGATTGGATCCCCCTGGATTCCGATGACCCAACCCTTGAGAGTAGTTCCGCCAAAAAGGTCCAAACCATCTTTGGGATGGCTGAGATCATCCAATACTCTCATATATAGCTTTGAATGCGAATACCTCCCAACCGTGATCCCTTCTCCCATTCATCTAAGCAGGCAGTAATAACGAATGTGGAAATATCCACGCCATTTAAATAAAATAGAAAAAAAAATAGATAAATAAATAAATGAACAAATAAAATAAATAAATATATATATATGCATACATCTACATATATATATAACTAAGAAAAATAATAATCATAAAGATAGGACAGCAAGATGAAAGAAAGTTGAAAAAATTAGGAGAAGGTCGAAGTAATATTAAGCAGAAGAAAAAGATGAAAGAGAGAAATTTAGATTCGAACTGGGGGAGCAATTTCCCGAAGTTCGAGAGCCCTCTTGCCCGTCACCAAGATTCAAGTAGTAGCATACCTGGATGATTGGCTAGTGCGGGCAGCATCCAAGACTACTTGTCTGCAAGTGGCAGGAAAGGTGATCCAGTTCCTGGAACCCCTGGGCTTCAAGATCAATCGCTAGAAGTCTCGCCTTTCTCCAGCTCACAAGCTTCAATGGTTAGGAATCCATGGGCACTTGCAGTCACACCACCTCTCCATTCTATTAAAGAAGAGGAGAGAAATAGCAGCATTTGTCAAGAGACTAATCTAACACAAGAGGATTTCAAGACACCAACAGGAAAGAGTACTGGGCTCTCTCCAATTCGCAGTAGCGACAAACCCGGTGCTAGAAGCACAGCTAAAGGATGCTTCAGGAGTCAGGAGAAGATACGCATCAAACGCTCTTGGAGATCAACAAAGGTTGACCCCGACCCGATTGCGCACGCTATTAAGGCCGTGGTCAACGAATATGAGCCTAGAACAGACAATTTTAAATATTAAACTTAGCCGGTGAATATATAATAGCTGACGTCTCGGACGGTTCGACAGAAACACAAAAACTCGCGAGCGATCGCCATGAAGGTTGCGGGTGTGCCCACCAGCGCCGACTATCGGCCAGATACCGCATATACTTGTAAACAGCTCCAGTTCTTCTCTGTCGGTCTTATCGACAAGTTGATTCCGCTCGCTGTTGACCTGGAGTTTTCGTCATTTTTGGTGAAGTACTTCATTTTGGTTGTTTTGAGCTTTCGCTGTGACGGGTGTTTTTCTCTTCAATTAAAACTCTTGAACCCTTTTTTGGCTAGTGTTTATTGTTGATGACTTTGGATTTGTTTTGGATTTTCTTTGACTGTTCAATATGGCTGACCCTTCTCCTATCCCTGGACCTAAATTTCGCAAATGTAATGCTAGGGATTGTAACAAACGTCTTCCCAAGGCCTCTCTCGACCCACATACCGTGTGTTCTAATTGCCGGGGTAAAACCTGCCAATTAGGAGATCGGTGTGATGAGTGCGTGGTCTTGTCGGAATTCGACTGGCTTGAATTTGATAAATATTCTCGTAAGCTGGAGAGAGATAGGGTGAGGAGAAGCTCCTCTAGGTCGTTGGAATTTTCCTCCTCCCATGCCCCTGAACCTAATCCTTCCCCTGTAGTAGTTGTTCCTGAACCCTCTACTAGCACTCATGAACCGTCCATGCGGGATATGTTTCTTGCCATTCAAGCTTTAGGCGAGAAAGTTGAGTCCTTAGCATCGGACCGTAACCAACTCATGTCAGATGTGAATTTATTGAAGTGTCAGAGTGCCAAATCAGAAAATCGTAGTGATAAAGTGATAAGTGCGCAAAGTGTATTTAGTGTTGCGACCGAGGGTTCGTCTGTTCGTGCTTGTCGCTCCCCTAGTCCGAGACCTCTTTCAGGCTCCCCTGCACCAGGGAGAAGTAATGTCGTAGGACTTAAGGGGACGAGAGGCTTTAACCAACGTACAGACGTTCCCTCTTTGGTATCGGGCGTTTCTCGTCAAGATCGCCCCTACCATAAGACGAGCGAGGCTGTTTTCTCCTCGTCATCCGAAGACTTTTCGCAAAAGAAACCTTGGCGCAAGGTTTCTAGACCCTTGAAGCAGAAGTCAGTCCCTTCAGGACAGGTCCAGCATCCTGGCTGTAGCCATTGGGACAGCTCTGACCCTTTGCAGTCGTCGGAAGACTGTTCGCCTATTAAACGTAAGCGTAACACGGGCTCCGAGAGTCTCGGTAAAGGCAATGTTTTGCCGACACAGACGTTACCATCGTCTCGGCCCGTCCCGACTCCCGTTGATCCTAAATGGGTTGTCCTGCAGGATATGCAAACTAAGCTTGCCTCCCTTATGGAGGAGTATACCGTTGAGCAGGTTCACGATGATCCTCGCCGTTACGCTGATCGAGACTCTGGCCGTCAGCCGCCCAAACGAGCTTTTACTCGTCCTTTTGACGTTATGAAACGTGATGTCGGTAGTTTGTCACGTCAGTCACGTGACATGGATCCTCACTCGCTGCAGTCCCGTGTTGACTTTCAGCCGCTGCCGCAGCCTCGTGTTGACGTTCAGCCGCTGCCGCAGTCTCGTGTTGACGTTCAGGACATTCGCCAACCAGCTCAGTTGCCTCGACTTGACGTTGAGCGCCAAGCACCGCAGTCAAAGGTTGTTTTGACTGCTCAGTCTAGGCAGTCAATGCAGTTCCGACGTGACGCCGAGCGTCCATCAACTCCTGTTGTTGTTGTTGGTCAGTCGCAAGGTTTTCAGTCCTTTCAGCAGCGGCATGACGTCGCTTCCTCGACTGCTACTGCTGCTCCTTTGCTTGTGGACATTGCCTGTCAAGCTTTGCCGCCGCGGCAGGTCTCTCCTTTTCATGAGACTCGACAATTGTCGGACGAGGTTCCTTCAGATGAGGAAGTTGCTGATCCTCCGCCTACTGATATTCCTTTGGGCTTTTTATCAGACGGAGAAGAGCCTAAAGCTGCTCAACCCTCTATGGACTTTAAGAAAATCATGATGATTTTTAAGGATCTTTTCCCAGACCATTTTGTAACTTCTGCTCCTCGTTCGCCTCCGTCAGAGTTTGCGCTAGGCCTAGCTGCTTCGAAGCCTTCTTTTACTAAGCTAGTGCTCTCTCGCTCTTCTAAGAGGGCTTTACGTTTGCTAGGCGACTGGTTGATCACCAGGAGGAGTTTGGGGAAGACGGCCTTTGCTTTCCCTCCTTTTAAACTAGCTTCTAGAGCGAGCGTCTGGTATGACACGGGAGAAGTTCTCGGCTTGGGAGTTCCTGCCTCTGCCCAGGGAGACTTCTCAAGCCTCGTAGACTCTCCCCGTCGCCTGGCCATGAGACACTCTAAAGTTTATTGGTCCTCCTCGGACCTTGACCATCTCCTTAAAGGGGTTTACAGGGCCTTCGAAGTTTTTAACTTCTTAGATTGGTCTCTAGGAGAATTAAGCAGGAAGATCTCGTCGGCCGACCAAGATGTTTCCGTGCTTATTATGTCCTGCATGGACAAAGCCATCCGTGATGGCTCCAATGAGCTCGCCGCTACCTTTACGGCTGGAGTCCTGAAGAAGAGGGAGACTCTTTGCTCGTTCCTTTCGGCAGGAGTAACTCCCTGTCAAAGGTCGGAGCTTCTCTTTGCCCCCTTGTCATCTGCCTTGTTTCCTCAACAGTTGATCAAGGATATTGCGGCTTCGCTGGTGCAGAAGGATACACACGACCTGATGGCTACTTCTGCTCGTAAGGGTGCTCCTTCATCGTCTTATGTCGTAAGACCCAAGATCGATACCCCAGCGACTAGGTTTATCCCGCCCTTTCGTGGCAGAGCCCCCAGCAGGGGAGGCGCTCGTGCCGACGGTAAAAGAGGCAAGAGGAGAGGATCCAAGTCCTCCCGTGGCAGAGTCTGACTGCCCACGTCCTCAGACAGCGGTAGGGGCCAGACTGAACAGCTTCTGGCAGGCCTGGGAGGAGAGGGGTGCAGACCAAGAGTCTGTGTTGTTGCTCAAGGAGGGGTACAAAATTCCTTTTGTACGCAGACCTCCTCTAGTAAGTTCCTTTAGACCTCTCTCCCAGGTATCGAGAGGAGTCAAGGAGACAAGCTCTACATAGGCAGGTTTCTCTGTTGCTAGAGAAGGGAGCGGTGGTGAAAGTCTCGGACCTTCAATCACCGGGATTTTACAACCGTCTCTTCCTAGGCCCAAAGCATACAGGAGGTTGGAGGCCAGTACTGGACGTCAGTGCGCTCAACGTTTTTGTTGTAAAAACAAAATTTACGATGGAGACCACGAAGTCCGTCCTAGCAACGGTCAGAGAGGGAGACTGGATGGTCTCTCTCGACCTGCAGGATGCGTACTTCCACATTCCTATACACCCAGATTCTCAACCGTATCTGAGGTTTGTTTACAGGAATGTGGTGTACCAGTTCCGAGCACTGTGCTTCGGCCTCAGCCCTGCTCCTCTCGTGTTTACGAGGCTCATGAGGAATGTGGCAAAATTCCTTCATTTATCGGGAATTCGAGCCTCCCTGTACCTGGACGACTGGCTTCTCAGAGCATCGTCCCGTCATCGCTGTCTGCAGGACCTTCAATGGACGTTGGGTCTGGCAAAGGAGCTGGGACTGTTGGTGAACTTAGAAAAGTCTCAACTGAATCCCTCCCAGACGATTCTCTATTTGGGGATGGAGATTCGCAGTCTAGTTTTTCGGGCTTTTCCGTCTGCCACCAGGATAGAGCAAGCCCTGCTCAAAGTCCGCCTCATGCTGAAAAAAGACCGTTGCTCAGTGAGAAGTTGGATGAGCAATTTATCTCACTAGGGAGACTTCACCTTTGCCCTCTCCAGTTCCATCTAGACTCCCATTGGAACAAGAGCAAGACTTTAGAAGCTGTGTCAATCCCAATCTCCGAGCCAGTAAAATCGTGCTTGAACTGGTGGGACAGCAACATAAGTCTGCGAGAGGGTCTGTCCCTGGCGGTCAAGAACCCAAACCACGTGTTGTTCTCAGACGCGTCGGATTTGGGTTGGGGAGCGACTCTGGACGGTCTGGAATGTTCGGGTCTTTGGACGTCGGATCAGAGGAGCATGCACATCAACTGCAAGGAGCTGTTGGCGGTTCACTTGGCCTTGACGAGTTTCGAGAGTCTTCTACGAAACAAAGTGGTAGAAGTCAATTCGGACAACACCACAGCCTTGGCGTACATCTTCAAGCAAGGAGGCACTCACTCCCACACACTGTTCATCATCGCAAGGGACCTCCTCATCTGGTCAAAAGATCGAGGCATCTCCCTGTTGACAAGATTATCCAGGGGGACTTGAACGTCTTGGCGGACTGTCTCAGTCGGAGAGGTCAGGTGATCCCCACAGAATGGACCCTCCACAAGGACGTGTGCAAGAGTCTTTGGGTGACTTGGGGCCAACCCACCATAGACCTCTTTGCCACCTCGTTGACCAAAAGGCTCCCGACCTATTGCTCTCCAGTCCCAGATCCAGAGGCGGCCCACAGATGCTTTTCTACTGGACTGGTCTCACCTGGACGCGTACGCATTCCCGCCGTTCAAGATCATCAACAAGGTACTGCAGAAGTTCGCCTCTCACGAAGGGACAAGGTTGACGTTGGTTGCTCCCCTCTGGCCCGCGAGAGAGTGGTTCACAGAGGTACTTCAATGGCTGGTAGACGTTCCAAGGAGTCTACCTTTAAGGATGGATCTCTTACGGCAGCCCCACGTAAGGAGTCTTCATCAAAGCCTCCCCGCGCTTCGTCTGACTGCCTTCAGACTATCGAAAGACTCTCAAAATCTCGAGGATTTTCGAAGGAGGCAGCCAGAGCGATTGCGAGAGCTAGGAGAGCATCTACCATCAAGGTCTACCAGTCGAAGTGGGAAGTCTTTAGAGACTGGTGCAAGTCATCATCCATTTCCTCTTCCAGTACCTCTGTAGCCCAAATTGCAGACTTTCTCCTGCATCTGAGAAATGTTCGCTCCCTCTCTGCTCCCACTATTAAGGGCTACAGGAGCATGTTGGCTTCTGTGTTCAGACATAGAGGCTTAGATCTGTCCAATAATAAAGATCTCCAAGATCTCCTTAAGTCCTTCGAGACCTCTAAGGAGCGTCGTATGGCAACTCCTGGATGGAACTTAGACGTGGTCCTAAGGTTCCTAATGTCCGACAGGTTTGAGCCATTACATTCAGCCTCCCTGAAGGATCTCACCCTCAAGACGCTTTTCTTAGTGTGCTTGGCTTCGGCTAAAAGGGTCAGTGAGATCCATGCCTTTAGTAAAAACATCGGCTTTTCTACAGATAAAGCCACATGTTCGCTTCAGCTTGGTTTCTTGGCCAAAAATGAACTGCCTTCTCGTCCTTGGCCTAAATCTTTTGATATACCTTGCCTATCAGAGATCGTAGGCAACGAGCTTGAAAGAGTACTGTGCCCAGTTAGAGCTCTTAAGTTTTATTTAGCTCGTACCAGATCTTTACGAGGTGGATCTGAGGCCTTATGGTGCTCAGTTAAGAAGCCCTCATTGCCTATGTCTAAAAATGCTTTATCGTATTTTATTAGATTTTTAATCCGAGAGGCTCATTCTCACTTAAGTGAAAAAGATCGTTGTTTACTTAAGGTCAAGACGCACGAAGTAAGAGCGATAGCAACTTCCGTGGCCTTTAAGCAAAACAGATCTTTGCGAAGTATTATGGACGCGACCTTTTGGAGGAGCAAGTCGGTGTTCGCTTCATTTTACTTAAAAGACGTCCACTCTTTATGAGGACTGCTACACACTGGGTCTATTCGTTGCAGCGAGTGCAGTAGTGGGTGAGGGTTCTACCACTACATTCCCTTAATCCCAATATCCTTTTAATCTTCTCTTGAAATGTTTTTAATCTTGTTTTGGGTTGTACGGAAGGCTGAGAAGCCTTTCGCATCCTTTTTGATTTGGCGGGTGGTCAAATGTCGTTTCTTGAGAGCGCCCAGATTAAGGGTTTTGATGAGGTCCTGTTGTATGGGTGGTCGCCCTGGATATAACAGCTCCTGGGAGTCTTTCAGCATCCTGAGAGGATGGCTGGGCTTCGTGAGGAAAGCGGACTAATAAGGCAGAGTAATCGTCAGAGTCAGCTTCCTTACCAGGTACCTATATTTATTTGGGTTTTGTTATGATATAACTTAAAAACTCTAAGCATATACGCCTTTATTGTATTAATACTGGTCTCTACCCACCACCATGGGTGTGAATCAGCTATTATATATTCACCGGCTAAGTTTAATATTTAAAAATGATATTTTGATTATAAAATAAATTTTTGAATATACTTACCCGGTGAATATATAAATCAAAGGCCCTCCCTTCCTCCCCGATAGAGACCCAGCGGAATGAGAAGAACTGGAGCTGTTTACAAGTATATGCGGTATCTGGCCGATAGTCGGCGCTGGTGGGCACACCCGCAACCTTCATGGCGATCGCTCGCGAGTTTTTGTGTTTCTGTCGAGCCGTCCGAGACGTCAGCTATTATATATTCACCGGGTAAGTATATTCAAAAATTTATTTTATAATCAAAATATTTCTCTTGCAACAACCACAAACATCAGTGGTGATACACACGGACGCCTCCCTGGAAGAATGGGAAGGCCATTCACAAGAAATGAAAGTGTAAGGAATTGATCACACCAGTTCAAAACTTTTCACATCAAAATCTTGGAGGCTATGGCAGTCTTCCTGACGTTGAAGAGACTATCCCCTCGCAGAGCAGTCCACATCAGACTGGTCCTCGACAAAGAGGTGATAGTGATATGTCTAAATCGACAAGGCTCGAGTCCACCTCACATCAATCATGTGATGTTAGCCATCTTCTGCCTGGCAAGGAAGAGAAGATGGCATTTATCAGCAGTTCACCTTCAAGGGTTCTGCGATGTGACAGCGGATGCTCCATCCAGGCGAAAGCCGATAGAGACAGAATGGTCCCTAGACGCAGACTCATTCTCCTTTATTTTCAATAAAAGTCCCGGAACTGCAGATCGACCTCTTTGCAATGAGTGACAACAGGACACTACCTCGATATGTAGTCCCTTACGAGAACCTTAAGCAGAAGCGATAGACGTCATGTCTCTCGACCGGAACAGATGGAATCGGATTTACCCGTTTCCACCAACCAATCTCCTGCTAAAAGTCCTCGACAAGCTAAGATCCTTCGGAGGAACAGCTGCAGTAGTGGCCCCCAAATGGCCCAAAAACAATTGGTTCCCTCTAGATCTAGAATTGAAACTGAAGCTGTTTCCTCTGCTGAACCCAGTTTATCCCAACTGCTGCAGAAGTCGACTGTTTACATTTCATCCTCGAGAACCAATCTGCATCTCTTGATTTTTTTCGCCCTAGCAGCGAACAAAAATTTTGGGATCTCGAAGAACAAGGTCGACTTCATTGTAGAGTACAAGTCAAGTTCAACCAGGAGACAATGTGAATTGTCTTGGAAGAAATGGGTATCCCATGTGAAAACAAGGGGACCAACAGAAATTTCAACAGATTTCTGTCTCTCTTTCTTCATTTACCTACTTGAACAAGGCCCAACTTCCACTGCGATAGCCACGTGTAAGTCGGCCCTGACTAGACCTCTTCTATACGCCTTTGAGGTGGACCTCACAAGCGAAACCTTCTATAAGGTGCCAAAGCATGCACTAGGCCCAAGCCGGCAACCCCTCCAAAGCCCATTACATGGTCGTTGGTCAAAGAGTTAGTGAAGTATTGGCCCTATCAGGGATGTAGGCCATATTCAGTTCCTAGATACAGGAGAACAACCCTTTTCCTGATCCTGCCTTTCTGGCTGAGAACGAGCTACCCACCAAGAGGTGGGGTGCTTGGAGAATCTGCCCACTGAAGGAAGATGTCTCTCTATGCCAGTAGAATGTCTCAAGGTCTATCTTCGTAGAACTTCAGACTTCAAGGAAGGACAGCTCTTCCGTGGTGAAACCTCAGGATCAAAATCTATCCCTAAGACAACTGAGAGCAATGCTCACCTACTTATTCGCAGAGCGGATCCTGACAGCTCACCCGCAGGTCACGATCCAAAGAAAATTGCTTCTTCACGGAACTTCTTCTAACACCGGAGCTTTGGTAGACTCCGCTTATACACTGGGTGGAGATCAATCTGATCTTTTACAGACACTATACGAAGCAAGTACATGAAATAAAACATGTTGTGGTGGTGGCGGGTAGTGTTATAAAACCCGTCGTCTGGCGCTGCGAGGAACAGTGAACTACTTTGGGACTTTACAGTGCATCGGGTGCATAGGTACATTCACCCTTGAGTGCAAATCACAACGATGATTAACACACTGTTCCATATAGGTGCATATCTGACCGATAACACCAGTGCCGAGTGAACGTTGCATCACGGTGTTCATGCATTTCCAAAATCTGTACCAATCAGTCAGATTTGGTTTCACATCTTCATTAAGTGGCATCATTTCGATGAAATTACATATTTTTTTCGACGAGAAAATATGGACCCTGATGTGTTTTCAATGCCGGATCAGATTCTTACCTGATTGTAACTACATTTGATAATCTAGTTGTAAGGTAAAATACTAAACGTATTTGTGTCTTATTGCTGCTATCTCAGTTACAGACGAATAAAGCATACCAGTTTTTTAATTAAACCCTAGAAGGGCCCAACTTGATATCAGAGTACAGATTTCCAAGGTATGAGAAGGGATCTCTTAGGTATTACTGTCCGTCCCTATGGAGATACAACTTTGAATCCTTATAGTCGAAGTCAACACTCCCTGCAGGGGGCAGGAAGCCCTAAGCTAGTTCCAAGCTTAGTGGATATGACAGACGATGGTAATGTCATATATAAAGGTCTAGGAGGCCATATAAGGAACTCATTCAAAGTAAAGGCACTTATACAAACCCACAGATATAGTACTTTCAAGTTAATTCTCTGGTAAGCTTCCATCAAGATGACATGGCCGAGTCCAAAAAACGGATTTTGACCAAAGCGAAAAATATATTTTTGGGCGAGATAGCCATGTCGTCCTGATGGACCCACCCTTCTTTCTTAAAATTACCCCACCCGAAACTACTCTATCTGTGGCAAGGAATGATGGGCCGTAGCAGTACAGGGAGGGGTCCACCGGGTACCCTGATAACGGCTCCCCTTTCGTTCGCCACTCTTCCCCCCTCAAAGAGTTAAATCTATTCGGGGTGAAGATTGCTATGTGTCGTATCAAAAAATACGTCCAGATATCATGCGATATCCTTAAAGATATGAGGATACTCACGCCAGGAGTTAGAATTCTGAAGACCTACGGTTAATTCTCTGGGAGTATCACTGTAGCAAATATCCCTTAGAAAGCTACCTAAAGGAAACTTCCATCAGGATGACATGGCTATCTCACCCCAAAATAGATTTTTCTCTTTGCTCAAAATCTGTTATAACACCTCGAGCTCCTTGATGGACAAGAAGCAGATGGTGAGGGTAGAGTGTAGAATGACTGGCCTTTTCTTATCTTTCATCTCCCCCCCCCCTTCTACAGAGAACAGCTCCTAGGGTACTCTGCAAAGCTGACCTCCACTGTGTGCAGGTATAACCGTTTCCCTTGTGTAACCTAGTATAGATTAATATACTTGTTGCATCACCATACACCCTGGCGAGAAGTGATTGGGTAATGTCTTTGCTTACTTCTTAGATTCCTACGTTTCTGAGAATGTGTTCCATAGACTAGTCACACTGCTAGCATCACATATTCACCAAAATTGCTCAGGCAACAAACCGTGCTTTACATGTCTAGTTTAGCGAGGCGTCAGGGTTTCTCTCTGTTACATACACATCACGTACGGATAAACCCTGGGTCAAAGGCCAGCCTGTTGGTCAGGACTTTCACCCTGCTATTGAGCGAGTTATCCCTATTAAATAGCGTTAGGTTTGTTAGTGAAGGAACGAATGACAAATTTGGAAGTAATATCACAAATTTTAAGCAATTTGTATTTTTCCTAACAGTGCTTACCTCGAACTACTTTCTTAGGAGGATCTGGGATCTCCTCAATTACTGACCAAGAATTTTGCGTAGTTCCCCCTCTCTCCGTTACCTTGTAAGGGTGCTCCGGGGCAGAAGGATACTCACCCTAGGGCGACCCGGGGTCAGCGCGTGAGGCCGTGCTTGTTAGCTCGCCAGTAAGCGTATGTCTAAGTCCTCCTCGAACTCCTGTAAGATACTCGGGCTAGGATGGGTGGGCCATAACCCGAAAGTAGTTCGAGGTAAGTACTGTTAGGAAAAATAGAAATTTCTTAAAATTTGTGATTTGTTCCAACATGGAGTACTTACCTCAAACTACTTTCTTAGGAGACTTACACCTTAGGAGGAGGGAGTGGCTTACAGTTCGGAACATTCGAAACTTCCTGGGGCACACGACCTAGATAGGAGGCTAGGTCTAGATTGCCCAGGGAGAGGTAGGAGAACAGGGGAAAGCACGCAAAAGTCTACCTTATGTACAACTCACCTCTAATTATAATCCAGACATGGTGTGCCTCAACGTCCCACTCTCACATGGAAGGAAGATAGGGAAAAGGATGGGATATAGGAAAAAAGGGGTAGCAAGGAAGGGGGATAGTAAGGAGGAACCTGTGTCGCTTACGATTACTTCCCACGGGCTACCCGGGGCCCAAACTACTAAACTTGCTGCTTAGTTGAAATGACTGGTCCAATGGAGAAGGTATCCAGGGACTTTCTTGTACAATCCTTCAGGTAATGGGCTGTAAAGGTAAATTGTCTAGCCCAAGTGCCCGCCCGTAAGATCTGGCCCACTGCCATGTTAGTGTCAAAGGCCAAGGATGTGCAAAGGCCCCTAATATCATGGGGTCTCGGGGTCCCAGGGACCGTAGAGCCATCACTCTCGTAAGTCCTTTTTATAATCTGTCTGAGCCAGAAGGATATAGTATTCTTGGAAACTGCCTTCTTGACTGGACTTGTGGAAACAAACAAACTCTTGATAGCTGGTCTGAGTTTGGACGTCCTACTGAGGTATTTCCTGATAGTCCTTACGGGGCACAAGAGCAGGTCTTCTGGGGTGTCCGAGCGCGGATTTGCTGAAATGGAGAATTCCTCGAACCTAGGATCCGCATTTGCAGGGTTCTGGTTTTTCGCCACGAAATCTGGCAAGAACTTAAACGACATGTCCTTCCAACCTTTCGAGTGAGAGACCTCAAAGGACAATCCGTGGAGCTCGCTCATCCATTTGGCCGAGACCAGAGCCAACAAGAAAATGGCTTTGAGGGTGAGGTCCTTGTCTAGAATGTCTTTAAGCGGTTCGAAGGGGGGTCTCGAGAGAGCCGCGAGGACCTTGGCTACATCCCACTGGGGGACCCTCGAGGAGCGGTGGTCACAAGATTGCTCAAAACTTCTGATGAGCATGGAGATGTGGCGAGAGGTCCCCAGGTTGATGCCCTGGAGTTGGAAAACCTGACCCAGTGCCGCACGGACTCCTTTGATGGCTGGGATGGAGACTCCCAGGTCGTCTCTCAAGTGCACTAGGAAGTCTGCGATATTGTGGACCGAAGCGTCTAAGGGCCGCAGATTCTGAGTGGCACACCATTTGACAAACGTTGCCTATTTTGCCTGGTACACAATACATGAGGACTTCCGGAGATACCCCGACATCCTGTCCGCAGTCTTGTCCGAGAAGCCTGCCCTCCTTAGCAGGCGCTTGATAACCTCCACGCGTAAAGCCTCAGACCCTGTGAGTTTCCGTGTAACCTTCGGAAGTTAGGCTGACTTAGCAGCTCTTCTCTTGCCGGTAGGGGCCACGGAGGAAGAGTGGCCAGGTCCTGAAGATCAGCGAACCACTCCCTCTCCGTCCACCAGTGCACTACCAAAGTCATCTTTGTGGAATTGGATTGCCTTAGCCTGTTGAGAACCTGCCAGATGATCCCAAAGGGGGGAAAGGCGTAGACGTCGAGGCCGTCCCACGAGTGCTGGAAGGCGTCCTCGAACGCTGCTGTCGGGTCTGGCAACGGGGGAGCTTTGCGATAGAGTCTTGATGCGAACAGGTCTACCACTGGGGAGCCCCAACGCCGGAGAACTTCCTGTGCTACCTGGGGATGAAGGGACCATTCTGACCCTACTACCTGACCTGTCCCGCTCAGTCCGTCTGCCAAGACGTTCCTTTTTCCCGGAATGAACCTGGCTGTTAGCAGAATGTGGTTCATTTCGGTCCATTCCAGGATCCGAGCCGTGAGGCCGCGCAGTTCCCTTGACCTTAAGCCTCCCTGCTTTTTGATCTACGCCACCACCGTGGCGTTGTCGCACAGAAGTGCCACCGAGTTCCCCCGGAGGAGACGGGCGAATTTTACCCGGGCTTTCTGTACTGCCATGAGCTTTAGAAGATTGATATACCAGGTCTTTTCTTCCACTGACCATTTCCCCTCTGCTGTTTCCTCGAGGAGATGAGGTCCCCACCCCTCCTTCGATGCGTCCGTGAAGAGCAGAGAGCAGCATGTCCGGAGGGGTGGAGCCGAACGGGATTCCCTTCAACGTGTGACTCCTGCCAGACCACCAGAGGAGAGTGTCCTTGGAGGAAGGGGACACCGGGACTATCTTCTGCGGGGACTCCTCCACTGACCAGAGATCCTTCAGGTTCCACTGGATTGGTCTTAGCTTGAGCCTGCCCTGAGGGACCAATTTCTCCAACAAGACCAGGTGACCCACTAACCTCTGCCAATCCTTGGCCCTCACCGGAGTGCCAGCTAGAAACGGTCGAATCACCTGGTCTAGTTTGTCCACCCTCTCCTGGAAGGGGAAGGCTCTCGTCAGCTGGGAGTCTAGGACCATCCCGAGGTATGTCATCCTGGTGGTGGGGACTAACTGTGACTTCTCGAGGTTGATCGTGATCCCGAGGTCCTTGCAGAACTGCAACAGAAGTGAGCCTTGATACTTTTAAGTGTGCCTCTGAGGCTGAAAGCAGCAACCAGTCATCGAGGTACCTGATCAGCCTGATGCCCTGCTTGTGTGCCCAGACCGATATCAGGGCGAAGACCCTCGTGAACACTTGTGGAGCTGTCGACAGGCCGAAGCAGAGGGTCTTGAACTGAAGGGTCTGAAAGCCCCACCTTACTCTGAGGAACTTCCTGCTGGAGGGGTGAACGGGAATCTGAAAGTAAGTTGTAGGGCTCCCTTGTTTAGCATGGTTTCCACTTCTGCTTAAAGGGCTGGTTTCTTCTCTGAGTCTTTGGGCGCCAGCCACTCCACCCGATGTTTGGGGATCAACGGGGGCGGATCTGACAGGAAGGGAATCCTGTATCCCTCCCTGAGAACTGTCACCGTCCACGGGTCCGCTCTGTTGTCCCGCCATGCTTGTCAATATCGTTTGAGGCATCCCCCCACTTGAGGCGTGGGAAGGTGTAGGGCGCCTCTCTCCATATCTCCTTCTAGGGAGACGGTTGGAACGGCCTCTCCTTGACCCTGAGTATTTGGGCCTAAAGGAGGTCTGAGGTTGGGCACCACTCCTCCTGGAGGGCCGAGGAGATTGGTGCCAGGAAGAGGCGGACGCCTCCTGCCTAGCCGGAGGCGTAGGCAGGTAGAAGCTCTTCTCACAGGGGGTCGTCTTGATAATTGCTGCCTGGGCTCGGCCGTACCCTTCATCTTGCCGACCTTCTCTACCGTCTCCGCCACTGCTTGAAGGGGGAACACAGTCTCACACCAGATGGGAGAGTTCCTCAGGAACTTTGCTTCTCTCTCGGGGAGCCTACGGGGTAACCTGTTCAATACCATGTCCCTTCTCCTCAGGACCCAGTTAGCTGTCTGGGTAAGGGACAAAGGTAAGGAATTTCATAGCCTTGCCCCCCGAGCGGATTAGTTCTTGCAAGAGCGCCTGATTTTCAGGGACTGACAGGTCGTGCGAAAGCTGGAAGCCTGCTAGAGTGCACGCCTACCAGTCTAGCCAAGAAGTGACATTCACGATGTCCTGTGAGGTGTCTTCCATCATGGCGGCCTCCGCTTGCGAGAAGACCACCGGTGCGTTTAGGCTTCGTTCAACCGTGTTCCCCTGGTTCAGGGAAGCAACCGCTTCCTCCAATGTGCGGGGTCCTGAGCGGCGCCCGTAAGGCACAAAGAATTTCTTTTGGGTCCTAAGACCCGGCAGGAGCTTGAATGAACCCTAAGCCCTCAACGTGTTCTTCAGGCCTGACACGAAACGGTCCACATGTTCCATTCCCAGGACAACATCGGGTGCTAAAGGTAGGGTCAGAGATGGTTTCTGCTGGACAGGATTGTCAACCATCCTGCCCAGACCTAGAGCCAAGCTTGTTCCGCTGCTGGCTGAGGCTCGTCTAACCTATGGTGATGTCGGATAAGAGCTATCACCTTACAGTAACTCGAGACCTCGTCCGGAGAGCACTCGCCTGAGCCCAAAAGTTCGTCCACAATCTGTACCTCCGTGTCGGAGGCCTCATCGAACACGGAAGGATCCGTGGGAGTGGAGACATCCCTCCCCTCCTGGAGGGGTGATGGAGCAGCTGCCTCCGTTGCGGGTAGAGCCGCTGGGGCGGAGGTAGCTGTCATGGGTCTACCCCCTCCCGGGATAACCCGGATGGCGCTGGTTCTTGGTCGAGGCAGCGGCATATCCGGAAACTTGGCCGGAGCCGCTGCGACGAAAGGTCCTGGGGCTGAGCCGCTGGGTCTAACCAGCGGAGATTCCCGACACGGGTGGAGCCGCTGACTTACTAGGTCGGGGCAACTGAAAGTGTGCCAACGGCCGCACCCAATGAGCGGGCGGAGCCGAAGAGACACTGGGAAAGGGTATGGAAGCGGCTCCAGCTGCCACCGAGGCAGGCATTGGAGCGGCAACCTTCTTGCTAGACTCACGACGGTGTCAGACTACTGTTGTATACCTCCTCCTAGAGGAACTCCTCTTTTTGTACCTCTTCCTCGAGGACTTCGACCTCTTCTTGGCCGGGCTGACGTGGGAGCCTGGTCTCCTCCTCCTCGAACGCTTTCTCTTCCTCCTCTTATCCCGTCTACTGGAACTTTCCGAAGAATAGGAACTGTAGGAGGAGGAGTCGTCCGAAGAATAAGAGCTTGCTGAGTCGTTCGTTTCAATTACGAGCCTCCTATGGGTCCTTGGTCTGGAAATAGGGGTCAAGGGCTCCATGAAGTCCGGCGGAAGTGTAGCTGATGGCGCCGGGGGTGAACGGATAGCGGGCCGAGAGGCGAACCATCCTTCGAACTCCTCCTCCTGTGTCCTAGGCGTCGTCCACACGATGGAGTCCGGGTCCGAAGAACACGTGGGCCGGCTTTTTTTGTCCCGACCAACCCCGGAACCCGCTGAACCTGAAAAACACTGCTAGGGCGTGGGGGTAGGCGCTGTTTCGGGCTTCCCCCCACACCAGGTCTTCACCTGAGACGGGTCCTGCGGGCACCAGGCCTTCATCTACTAAACACACTTTCGCCACACTAGCAGACCCCCAACTCGTCTGCGTAGGCCCCTTAACAACAGATTCCCTTGACATCAGACTCATGGGGAACGGCAATGAGCCGTTTCCCCGCAACGGACTTACCTCGTCCCCTACTCTGGGTAGGGGAAGGTGAAGGAGAACCTCTCTCTGACTACGCTGAGGGCGACGTTAGCGGCTAGGTAAGGCCCGTCTTCTTAAGAGATCTCTTGGACGCCGCCTTCTTTTTGGAGAACAAGGTCTACTGCAGCTCCGGCCAAGACTCGCACTCAGGACACATGGAGGAAGGGGAGCACTTATTCCCCCGACACGAGAGCACAACGTGTGCGGGTTGACCTCGGGCCTAGAGAGCCAGGGTCCACAAGACTTACCAGCTTGGGGCTCGGGACAGCGACGCTGGGATTCCATAGTGGAAAGCGAACACGCAAACGACACAAGAACGCAAGGGAAAGGTGAGGAACACAACAGGAACACGTGGTACACAAGGGAAAGGAACACCAGGAAACACGTGGGACACAAGGGATGGCGAACACAAAGGAACACGTGGTACACAAGGTGATCGGACAGGATAAGTGAGAGAGCGGCGAGATGTTATCTAGGCCACGACCAGACGCTTACTGGCTTGCTAACATGCGCGGCCTCACGCGCTGACCCCGGGTCGCCCCAGGGCGAGTATCCTTCCGCCCCGGAGTGCCCCAACAAGGTAACGGAGAGAGAGGGAACTACGAAAATTCTTGGTCGATAATTGAGGAGATCCCAGATCCTCCTAAGAAAGTAGTTCGAGGTAAGTACTCCGTGTTGGAACAATTGTATTTTTCCTAACTTACAAACCTTTAGCTACTTAATCAAATTATCCTGTCATCTCCTGTCTCCCATAAATCCTGCCTGCAATCAAAAGTGATCAGAATACACAGGTGTGTGTGTGTGTGGGGTGACCAGTTACCCGGCTACCCCTCCTAACCACCCAACTGCTAACTAGTGGAAGGGTAGTTCCACCTTGCTAAAAGTCTTATGGCTAATTTCAGGACTTTGAACTGGTACACCGTGCCTTTGAAGGTGAATCGGAGGTACTTTCGAGACGACTGATGAACTGGTAATTGAAAGTGTGTGTCCTTCAAGTCTTATCATAAGCATGAAGTCGTACTGCCTGATGGCTAACAGCACAACACGAACTGTCAGCATCTTGAACGGAGTTTGCTGAACAAACTTGGTCAATGGCGAAAGGTCGATGATCGGTCTCCAACCTCCTGTTGCCTTCTCGACAAGGAAGAGACGACGACAGTAGAACCCTGGTGACTGATCGTGCACGACTTCTAGAGCATTCTTCTCCAATATTTCCTGTACTTTCGCCTCTAAGGCCAGAGCCTTCGGAGATGTTGGAGCGTGCGTGTGGAACGCTATTAGAGTGGAGGATAGGGGGGGCTGATGAAGCACGAATGGAAGCTTGTACCCTTCGCGAAGGGTCAACACTACCCATTCCTCGGCCGCGAGGTACTGCCATATCGCCAATGGCGCGATAGGCATCCCCCTACCTTTGGCAGCATGGGAAGGAGAAAGCCAAGCTCAGCGTTTCCCTTTCCCTTGCTTGCCCCTGTTCTTTCCACGGCGTGGAGGAGCTCCCGAGGGAGGCTGAAAGGTCTGTTTGGGAACAGAATCCTTCTGAACAGGAGCAGGTCTCGGCTGCACAGGAGCAGCAGGAGCACGACCAGCGGTACCCTTGCTACTTCCTGTGGGCTTGGCCTTACTCGGCCTGGCCGCGGACGGTTTCGCGGGACCAGGTTCCTTGAAACTCGCAGCCTGCGCCTAGTGGATAATGGAGTCCTTCAAGTCGAGGCGCCATTTATCCCACGCGGCCCGAACTTCCTCTGGTGGAAAGAAAGAAGTTGCATCTCTAATAGGAGCATTCCTGAGGGCCAGGGCCTCTCCTGAACCAATCTGTCTCGCCAAACGTGCGGCTACTGCCTCGCGCTTTTTGAGGATCAAATTGGCATACCGGGTAGCAAGCTGGTCCAAGAGAAAGGCAAAAGCTTTCCCACCAGACAAAGCTAGATTCCCGTACCGCTCCATGTGTTCGGGGCTAGCAAGCTTGGTGTCCCGTGCGAACACTGTGGCCGTACCACACCAGTGGTCGAGCCACGAAGCAGCCTGGAGAGCAGCTACAGAGATGGACTCCATAGTTGAAATCTCAGAGGCCAAGAAGGAGACACTCTGAGATTTCAAACTCTCGACCGAGGAACCCACAGCAAGCGCTTCGACCGCGGGATCGAGAGGGAGAGGACAAGGCACAGAAAACTGTGATGTAGTACCTCTTCTGTTGCTGGTGGGTTGAGGGAGAAGCTTGTTCGTACCTTGGCTCCTAAGCGAGTCACCAGGTCCTACGATCTGGTTACCCACTCGGTCCAATGCTCGAGCAGCCTGTCTCGACCAGGGTAGCTTGATGGGCCGTGAACTACCTTCGGGAGCTCCCCATAGGATCTCCAAGGCTGTACAATTATCCTCAGACGCTACCGAAGGATGAGCCCTGAGGCCATTAATCGCACGCATGAGGTTAATGACCTCTAGGAACGGCAACTCCACCTCGGGATCTTCAGTCTCCACGGCAGGTGAAGGTTGTGGAAGTGGCTGATCCCTCAGTCCTGCTACATCCGAAGGTGTAGGGGAAGCGACATGCTGCACGGATGATGACATCCCCCATGAATATGCTCGCTCTGGCCCCAAGACTGAACCAGGCGTGTATTCAGGAGTCGAGGAAGGACCCTGGCAGGGTTCATCCCCGACGGAATGCATCAAGGTTCCCACTGCGACCGATTGCGTGACTGGTCGCTGCAAACCCCACGAAGCTCCCGAAGGAGCTCGAGCGCGGTCGCTGGGAACTGCAGAGCTCACACTAGGAGGTGTAGACAGGTTAGTCGCACGAGAGGTGTGCGCGGCCTTACCTGTTACACGGCCCGAAAGCAGGGGGGTTGGCTGCACCTCGCGTGGCTGGTATGCCCGAGAGCTAGCCTGGCCGCACACGACCGGCCCCCACATTGCGGGCTGAGCTGCGAAGTGGCTCCAGCCGGGCCCGAGTCGCGTGGGTCGAGTGCGCGGCTGTCTAGGCCTGCTCTCTGCTCATGCGACACACAAGTCACGGAGTCAGTCCGCGTGGCTACCCCCGTGGAGGCAGTCGTCTGTACAGCGGATTCTTCACGAGAGACCACAGCTGTGATTTCTCGTACCGAAGCTGGGACTCTTATTTCCCCGCTCGAGTGGTTCAACTCGAGTCTGAACAGCAGGTCTGGGGGCCGAGGACCCCATCACTGTGCTTTGGGAGACGATACCTACGCCCTTAAGCGCGGTTGTCGTGCATAGAGGCCTTGTGCGAGATCCTCCATGAACAATCCCGAGAGCGTGGGGAATACGGGAATCTTTCGCGTCGCCTTCACCCTCCGGAGAAGAGTTGTCTCAGGGCGCCATGTCCCTTCGACTGCGACTGGCCTTCCTGGCCCTCTTCGCTTTCACTTTGTTCCCCTTCCTCTTTCTCCTTGGGGGAGTAGAGTCAGAAGATGATGACAAAGAGGAGGAACTAGGAGAGGAATGCCGCCCACGCTTCCTCTTGTTGTGCCCCTTCCGAGGTACTGGAACGGTGGTCGAGGCAACAGCAGACAACACTGGAGGAGGATGAACAAATATATCTTCAGCTAAAATCAAAGTAGAGGGTGCACTTAATCTCTGTATCAGCAGGAGTTTTAGCAGATTTTAATTTCTAATGACTTGCGGGCGAAGCTGTAATGGGTTTGCCAGCAGTTGTTAACGAAATCTTAGTGTTTAAAACATTACTCTCCCTTTTTTTTTAACTGGGAGTCCTGCAGTTATTTTACCTTTGGAAAAAGTTTCTATTTTGCCAGGAACAAATGCTTTATCAGGTACATGGTCAACAACAACAGGGGCATCAGGGAACATACGAGTCGATAAAGTTACTAAATCAGTTACATTCATGTGTTCATCAACAAACGGATCATTCAAATGACGTTCAAGCTCGTCCGCCAGTGTTAAACGGCGTTTTAACAAATTCAAGTTAGGCTTACCTGATAATCCGAGAGACGCTTAAATTTCCCCCATCTTACCAGGTAACGTGTCGTCATCAGTATCCGACGGGCCAACAATCTGTCGGGTGTCCCTCAACATCGCCAAAGTAGTGGGAGTGCTGAAGTCGCCCGCTACCCCGGAGAAACTCTAGAAATCCCCGACAGGCGGTGAATCAGAGCTACCCAAAATCATACTCGCATAGGAGCCCGGCGATATCTGCGTCGATTCTCAAAAGCTTGCTACTGCAAGGGTGGCCAGGATTCACACTCATGGCAGGGAGAACCTTGAGAACAAGGTTATCCCCTGCATGTCGGGCAGAGTGTGCGGATCTACAGGTGACGAAAGCCACCTACTGCAACGGCCGCCACGGCCTGCACAACATCGCATCTTACGAGTAACTTTCTCCTCCATAACAATCACTAGTACACAAGCACAAGAGAAGGCAAAGGGCTGCAGCGTAGAGAGCGGAGTGTAGCACAACCATCAATGTTGAGCCGAAGTGAGTGAATGAGGAAAGTGGGGTAGCGGTGGGGCGGGGCAGAGCATACCGCCAGCCAACTAATCAGAACAACTGCCTGGTTTTCTATCTCTTCGGCTGTTTCAGCTGTGCTGAAGCAAATTCCTATATTAAATGTTTACGAGGTTTGTATATCGCGTCGGAACAATGGCACTTTAGCCAATAACAACTTCAAAGCAATGCAATGAGATATACTGACAACACTTCCCTCTTATGGGAGTTTTGTATGTAAATACACTGGTGTTACTAGATTCCTGTTGCAAGTACTTATCTACAAGAATGTACAGAAACTAAAAGAAAAAATGCATACAGTACAGCATTTTTTATTGCCCAAAAAGTTTGTCTTTGAATACAGTACAAAAATTTATCCTAAGCTCAAATCAAAAACCCTGCATATAAGCTATGCAGTAATGTTTCCATGAAGAAAAATTGCCTACACAATAATACTTGATATGCTTTTTTAGTGAGTTTATACAAAATAAATACAGTATATCAAGGAAGACCAATTTTGTGCAAAGATTAATTTGGTTAATCTCAGACCCTAAAAATGGCAGATTGAAAACATTCACACTGACCTTTAGCTCCTTACAGTTCCTCATGAGCGCTTAATAGCATACTGAAAGAACACTTTGAGGAATACAGTAGTGTAAAATGAATTTGAATATTATTTGTGAATACTGTATTTATAAAATTAAAAAAATTTAATACTGTACAGCACTACCATTTCAATATATTGTATATTGTAGCTGACAGGAACTGGGCATGGATTATGTCAATATATTAACTAGCAACAGAAATTATTACTGTAATTATAAAAAAAGTATTGGAAGTACTAAAAATTCTTACAACAGTATGTTTTCTTCACTTTATCAAAGACACGCTGATACAAACTGCAGTATATAAATTATCACTATTTTCCTTTATTAACTTCGAATGAATGCAATTAAATTTCAAATTCATTTGACCTAGTTCCTTAAAGTGAAATAAAATATTCGGGGAAAATACCAAGGAGCTTTTGATCTGAAGTGTTTAGTGCTTTCAATAATAAGGGGACCTGTAACATTTAAGACTTAGGATTGAATTCCAAGTTGGCCACTTCAATAGAACAGTTTAGTAAATAAGTTAATTAGTACCTATTAAATTACTTGAGACATTTAATAGTACTGTGATATTATTCCATTTAAAACGTGTGTAATGGCTTTTATCAAAATTTAAAACATAATGATTTAAGAATAGTAATTCAAGTTTCTATTATTATAGGGGACCTCTAGCTGCCTTTCTTTTTTTATAATATTAAACAAAAATACAATACAAAAACTACCTATTCAATTGGTATATAATCAAATAACTTTGTGGAGTTTAATCTATATCACTTATACTGTATATGGAATGTTGAAAATGCTAACATTTCTGTAAGAAATATGATATATTAGAATTTAAAAGATAGACAGTAGTTTAATTAGCTTTTGACACTGCTAAAGGATATAAATTATGTAATAACTTGTGACTGCCATTGTTGTACGAAAATGTACTGAAAAAAAAAAGTTTAGCTTTAAATGCTACCAGCAGGCTAAATCAATTATAGTAGAGCAATATATAAAGTGCAATTTTTTGAGAATATTATGTTTCATAAATAGCAAACCTCTTATTTCACTTTTGCATTAGCATTTACAGTGCAACTAAATAGCCAGGTGATTTATAATTGAATAAAAAAGACAGCGTTCACAACTCTTTCTCGGGTGTGCTGCGTCATGTATCATAACAGCCAAGCCAAGTAAAAGCTAGTGACAACACCCCCTGATGAGTTTGGGAGGAAAAGTACTCCCCGGAATTTAAAATGTAGTTATTTATTCCCAAAAATCATTTGAAGTAGTTCATGTATATATAATACCAACATCCTCAAATCAAAAGCAATGTATTCTGACTAACTGAAGATTCACAGTCGTTAGTTATTAAAATAACATTGATTAGAAGATCAATAATGTACCATACAGTATGAAACATTACATATGATTGCAAATAGTAAAAATTATTTGGGAGAGTAAGAGGAAGATTTTGCTTATTTTATGCTAATTTGTGATACTGAATACTGTAAGCCATTCAATACGTAAGGTGTTATAGTAAGGCAAATAATAACAGAGCTGCTCAATTGCCTTACCCACCCACAAATACCAGATGCCCTATGCATATATTTTTCATTAGCCATACCTACAACAGTATATCTTTTTATAAAATATAGCATTAAATGTTGGTTGTGAAAATCTTTTAGTGCAGTAAGATGCAGTTACCTGCTTCTGCTAATTGATAAATCAAAAATTTTCAAGACTATCAATTAGAAGATTATTTTCCTTACTTTCACATTCCAAGATTTACTCAAAAGGTACCAGCATACTTAATGATTATGTGTAATGTATAATTCAACCATAGTTGGTACTACTTTGTGTCTCAAATTTTTAACATCACAAAGGACTCCCAAGAATGAGAGCACAAAAAGTAGCACCTGACCCCTAAGCTCCTGTGTTTCTGATACACTCCACAGAAGACTCACACACACAAGATTGAAGATAATGATAAAACAAATGAAGGGAGTTTAGATGGCAGCAAGTTATGACTGACTTGGATAACATTATAAGACAGGATCTAGACATGAGGTATAAAAGTACATAGTTCAGCACTTCAGGACTGTCTCATTACTGAAATCTTAGACAAGCTTTTTCATATTTCTACAAATACAGTTTGTTCCTTGCCAAAAGGATGTTCCAAAAAGGACTTAAAACAAAGATCAAGGCAGAGGTTTCTAAGTGAAAATTGCAATGAAATTTTGTTTTAAAGGTGTAGGACTGGATCTACAAAACTTTTATCTTGATCCTGCACCTCCTAATGCAACCTTGAAGGAAACTGCTCAGATTTCATGCAAACTACTATGGTACCAGATATCTCATTATCCTTGGGTATGAATAGACAAAAAAAAAAAGAAATTCAAATGGAGCAAGTAACGGAACAAAATGCCTCACCTTCCTCCATTGAAAAGCCGAGTCACTTTTAACCTTTTATGAAACCAAAGATTTGGGTAACTATCATAGCACAAAAATTAAATAAGCAACGTACAAAATTTTTAATGCTATGTGAAAATATAAGATAGAACCTCCCAAAACATTCAAAATATTTACCATGCAGGACATAAGCTACCATAATGCTGGCCCATGGGTTCTAAGAATGAATTTTTACTGAAAGGGAAATTCTATTAATACCACTGTTCCTCTACACAAACCAGGAAACTCATAATGATTGCCAGGCTAAGAGCTTAACCTCACCACCCTATCAATGACCTTTAGAGGGATTAAAACTAATTCCGATGTTATATTAGAGAGAAAGAACACCATCCAGTTACAGAAGAATGTTATGGGCAAGTCCAATTATGAAAAGGAATGGATGTGATATAGGAAACTATACAGTATGGTTTCTAAGTCTAGAATGGTAGAGGTTAGTCTAGAGGCAGTCCAAAATTCATCAGTTTACTGAACTTTCAAGGAATCCCTTGTGTGGCAAATGCAAATGTTATCAGGGAATAAATACTGTATTTAATTATCCAAAAACAAGTATCTGTGTCTACACTGGAAGCCTTGTTATACCTAAAAGGGGATAGGAAAATCCACACAATGTTAATACGACTGTGGGAAGGAAAGGAAGAAAATGACTATCGCTATTCTCTCAACATTCTCAAACATGACAAATCTCTGGTGTGGGGGGATTATTATTAAACCTTAGAATGGACTCACGTGCAGTTGTCATCATCTTAAGAGCACTACTGAATACTAAGTCTACGTAGAGCACTCCCCTGTTTTCACCCCAAGTAATAGCTAATCAAACCCAAATAGCAATGAAAGAAGTTCAGAATATTTGACAGCCACATTACCATAATGGTGCACAGGAAACTATCGATGGAATTCAAGACCTTTTGGGTTACTAAAAAAAAAAAAATGCCTTCTAGTGACCAGTGATCAACTTTTCATACATCTAATTTTAAGATGGAAATGGAAAAGTTCATAGGAAAACTAAGCAAAGGCAACTTCAGAACTTCTTCGTACCACTGGACCTAAAAGGCAACCATTTCCATAATCCAGTTCAGGTTATGCCCAGGAGTCAAATTGGCTATAAGTTAGACTGTATGCAATAATGCATAAGTAAAATATGAGTTTTGTTGATTTTTATGCAAACAGGAGGCTATATGCAAAAATAAATAAGAAAATGTTATGCAAAAACCCTCCTAATTTATACAAAAAATAATATAAGTAATATCAAACTGCAATATTTGCTGAAAAATGTGTATGCCTATCCACTATTCAAACAAAACTAAATAAAATAAACAAACCTACTTTAAAACTAATAAGGCACTGGTAAGTCTTAGACATTTGTGTGTTTAGTAATCCAAATATTGCAAAATCTTAGATATCAATAACAATCATTCCTGAGAATAGAAAACATAATAAAATCTTTGCCTACAGCCACAAACTATTTTCAATACTTTATAATTAATAAATTTATGAAGATTAATACTATTCCAAAATACTTTATGGCTCTTTTTCAAGACTTTCAAGTTTTGCTTTTATTTCTTTCAAACGACTATATTCTTTATTAACAGCACGTAATTTTAATTTTAAAGTAGCACACTGAGAAGTTAATTGTAAAGCAGATTTAAATTCAGATTGTGCTTGACGCAAAGTTTGTGGAGGTAAAGCAGTGAACCATCGTATAGGATCACGATTGAATATCTTCACTTTTCTCTCGCTGCTTTCTAATTCCTCTATACCATTTTCATTAAAGGGATCTTCATCTTCCGTATTTTTAAACCTTCTACGTAAGCCTTCCATCTGAACTTCATCATCAATAACCATTTTATCAGGTGCTTCTTCTTCTTCATCTTCCTCTACAAGAGTTACTACAGGATCTTGGAATTTTGTATCAACATGTTGATAGAGAATGTCTCCTTCATATCCTTCTAGGGGCACTGGTGTCATCACTGCTGTTGCCAAGGCATCCACTTCTCTTTCCTCATTTGGCAGCTGCAATGCACTGACAGCCTTATTGCCAAGTGCATATCTGGTCTTTCCCAAGAGGAAAAAGCCTCCCCTCATCTTACTTTCCAGCATCATGTTGGACTGAAATAAAAATTATCTTCTATTCTTTAAAGAAAATAGAAAATCTAAATTTTGCAAATAAGATAAAATTATCCCTCAATTAAACTGACCTCAATTTAACAAATTTCTTCCTTTATAATCTTAGGTGGCAGTTTTAACTAAGCTACTTTTTAATACAATGGATTTTACTAAAAGGAAAAAATCTAGAATTTAATGATGAATATATATTGTAGTTTATTCAAGCTACAAATGATATGAAATGAATATGACAAATTTAGAAATAATTTGTATTTTTCCTAACGATACAAACCTTTAGCTTAGGGGTATTACTTTCGGCGAAGCTGAAAGGACGAGCCATTAAATTTTAGCGAGAGTTAACTACCCTTCCCACTCACTTACACATTTGAGACTGTATTTCACTTTGATTGGAGGTAGGACTTCTAGGGGGATAGGGTTGGTAGGTAAGTTTGTATAAATAGCTAAAGGTTTTTATCATTAGGAAAAATACAAATCATTTCCAAATTTGTCATTTGTTCCACACCGGGAATACAAACCTAAATCATTTATAGGGGTGACTCACCCATTAGAAGGGTGGATGTCCCTGCCAATCTGGATTTTTGGCTTTACCAAGGGCATCCTTATTATGTATGTTAGTACACAAATAAAGAAACCCCAACACCTCGCTAAACCTGGCTAAACATGGTCTGAGTCCTATACAACTGTGTCGAGTTACTAGCAGTGTGACTGTCAAGGTATAAGTTATTCCGAGTCTGTAGGAATTAACCGAGTTGACCAAGACATTCCCAATACCACCTCACCAGGGTATGGGGACGTAATAGTATTGATACAATACAATACTAGGTTACACAAGGGAGCAACGGTTTACCCGCAGTGGTTCATGCCAGCTTGTGCAGAGGACCCAGGATGGTGATTTCCCCAAGAGAGGGAGGGTACAGAAAGGATAGAGCCAGTCATTCCTTTTCATTCACTCAGAATAAAACCGGGTAACCAATGCCTTCAGCCCTCTGCTACTTGTCCAATAAGGAGCTTGAGGTAATAAACCAGCTGTTGTGCAGCCACCACGGGACTGATAGAGAACCTATCGAGTTTCCTGTGGGTCACGTCTTGCAGGTAATGAGCAGTGAAAGACGTTTGACGTTTCCGCAGACTGGCTTGCAGAACCTGCATCACCGAGTATTTTCTTTTGAAGGCCAGCGACATAGTTATGCCTGACATCGTGCACTCTGGGTCGACGTGTAAGAGGAGGATCTGGATTTAGTGCATGGTCAATGACCCTGCAAATCCAAGCTGGGATGGTGCTTTTTGCGATCCTCCTCTTATTTCTCCCAATGCTGATGAAGAGCGAAGGCACATGGAAAAGAGCTGCTGCTGTTCTCTTGAGGTAAAGCCTTAAACTCCTCACTGAACATAGTAACAGAGGATCTGGATCGATGGTTACAGAGCGGAGATTCTTTATCTGGAAGGAATTGAACCTAGGATCCGATACCTCCGGATTTTGAGTCTTGGCAACAAACTCAGGGATGAAGCTGAAGCTCACCTCTCCCCAACCCCTTGAATGGGCGATGTCATACGAGAGACCATAAATTCGTTGACTCATTTAGCCAAAGCCAAGGTAAGTAGGAACACTGTCTTCCATGTAAGGTGGCAAACAGTGAACAGATGGCGACTGACAAGCAGTCGAGGCTACCTGGTCTGTTGCCGAGCGGTGATCTGCCATCGATCGGTGGGTTGACTTGGCGATCAGCGAGTTGGTGACTGAAGAGCCGGACATAAACAGCGAACCGCTAGATAAGTCCGCGAGCGGCTAACCACTGTCGAATGGCGAATAGCTGCATGCTGACGGGTCATCGAAGGATGAGCGACCGGCTGGTTGGAACTAGCTGGAGAGTCATGTACCACAGTTCGTTGATGAGCAAGTAGCGAGGAGAGTTGTTCCAACAACGGCCAAAAGGCTGGCAAACAACAAGACTGAGGAGAGTCTGAGGTCACAAGAGAAAGGTGATCAGCGAGATGCCTATTGGTGATTGGTGATCGGCGAGCTGGATAGATTATTGGTGAAAGCACGAATAGACTATCGGCGATCGACATGGTAATCAGCGATCACCTTACTTGTGATTGGCGATTGTTGAGCTTGCAACCGTTGAGCTGGCGATCAGCGTGTTGACAATCGGACGGCGCAAAATAGGCAAGCTGGCGGATGATCGGATAAGCCGAGGAACAACCGTATGGTTCGAAAATCGGAGAGTTGGCGATCGGTGAGCTAACGATTGGCAAGCTGCTGATTAGCAATCAGCCGAGCAGCTGGTCGGCGAACAGCACAACAATGATCTCGAGACAGGATTTGCCCTTTGGAACATACCCAAGTAGAGGCTCGCGAACGAGACCTCGTGGATGCGTCACGAACCGGGGTACGTTGACAAGCAGGCGAGACCAAAGAAACAAGCGAAGGTCAGAAACCAGTAGAATCAGGACGAGAAGAGTCTTCCGAATAGAAAAGCTCCATCGACGAGGCTGAAGAACTGAAGAGGGGTCTTTTCGCTGAAGGCAAAGGAGCACCTCTAAGGCAAATCGTACGGTGGGGTCAATGACGACGGTGACAAATCCCAGAGGGGGCTGGGGGATCAGTAAGCTGGTCAGCAGCAGCAGGTCTCCAAAGAGGAGTCTCTACGAGTGGCCTCTCTCGCAAACGAGAGAGGTGATCACTCACAGGAGAGATTTGCCTCAGACTTTTCTCCGGCCATGGCGGAAGAGTCGACTCAGCATGGGGGGAGCATAGTTTTTGGCAATGAAACAGCAACCGGAGATTGGAGCGATGATGTAGAAGATGAAGGGAAGTTCAACCCAACACCAAGGAAGGACAACTCTCCCTCGGAAGGGAAAGTACAGTAGTCCAAAACCTGGAGGAGGACCTACAGGCAGCGCTCTTTGCTTCCCTTGGGCTGGTAAAACTACTTTCTTTAATAATAATCTTTGCTTCCCATCAACAAGCCTTGTTCAAGTTGAAAATCTGCATCGAGTGCTACCTGAGAAATCATAGCCAGAGCTAGTTCCTCAAGGTTAGCATGTTGATCAGGAGCTGCCACAGGCGCAAGAGAACAAGAAAGTGGCAGTGCATTGACAGCAGATTCCACAGTAATGAACGGTACTGCTCTTCTACGTCGGCTATCCTAGCCGAAGGAAGAAGTACGGCAATGCTGACTGAAGAAAAAATAAAAGCAAATTATGTAACAAAAACTCCCTCGGGAGGAGCACCTAGTCCGCGGACAGGAATGGTGTCCACCAAGAGAACAGACACAAGTACAGGACTGCACACTCCCTTCCCTGTCCAACATCGATAGGAGAACGAGAGCAGCAGTGTAAAAAAACTGTAACAAAACAAAAATTCCAATGAGTTAATTCAGCTGAGCAAATTAAATACTGGGGAGAACTACTCAACTCTCCGGTGGGAAGGGGGGGGGGGGAGACGAAGCTGACAAGTTAAATTACAGTCATAATTCCACTTAATGAAGAAAACTATTCGGAAGCGTAACTTAACCCAAGAACAGTAAAGGTGTACCCCCCCCCCCCAGAGTATTCTGCAGGCCACTAATGAGTGAGAGGCATTGACCATGAGAAAGAGCAAGACCAAAGTCAAGCTCCGAAATGGCCGCACTCCCTTCCCACAGCAGATTCCTTCTAAGAACACGTAGAGGGGAAGACGACGATAACAGCCAAACAGAGGCGTATCCAAACGAAGACGATTCCCTTGAGGCGGCGGCCGAGTTACACAGAAGTCCATCCACCAATGGAATGACCGATGTCCAAGGAAGAAAGGTCGGAAAGGAAGATTCTCCGTCCTTGAGAACTTGCTGTACAAACACTATCACACAAACAGCAAGTCACTGTAAAGAAAGCTTACAATGCATATATCTATCTATCTATCTATCTATCTATCTATCTATCTATCTATATATATATATATATATATATATATATATATAAACTTTAGGAAGGTTTTCATATACAGTATATAGTATATAGAAGAAAACATAAGTTGAAAAGACAAAGATTAATGGCAGTCCAAAAATAGGCGAGGAGGAAGAGCGGCAGCAACCACTCTCTTTCCGTGCTAAAAGTAAAGTGAATTACAGTCACAGGCAGGGTCACCAAATGTGATGAACTAAAACCCACCACATAAGCCTTCAAAATCTGTATTTTCTGCCCAGAAAACGCTAGATTTTTCAAATGTCATGAAAATGCATGGAACATGACAAATTCGGAGATAATTTGTATTTTTCCTAACCATACAAACCTTAGCTATTTACATTGGGTTTACTTTCGGCGTAGCTGAAATTGACGAGCCAGTAGATTTTAACGAGGGTTAACTAACCCCGCGCTAGTTAGCGGGGGTAGGGGAAGGGGTAGCTTGCTACCCCTCCCCCCCCCCCCACACCGGTGATTTGACTCACTTCACTTAGAGGTAGGACTTGACTTGGGGGACAGGGCTGGCGGGCAAATATGTGTAAATAGCTAAGGTTTGTATGGTTAGGATAAATACAAATTATCTCCGAATTTGTCATTTGTTCCGTAACCGAAATACAAACCACGCTATTTACATTGGGTGACTTACCCTTTAGGAAGGGTGGAAAGTCCCCAGCCTTACTGGCTTTGGCTTTACCCAGGGACTCCAACTCCAAGTGAGTATCACTCGAGAAAAGGAGTCCCTGCACCTCACAAGTTCCTTGCTCCGCAAGGAACGTGTGGCCTACGTAAGCTGTGTGTGGAGGAAAGAGCGTGACTCGTCCTAGGAAGTTGACCTTGAGTCCTTAGTTAGGAATCTAGGCTAGGACGTTCCCAATACCACCTCGTCAGGGTATGGGGGACGCGCCAGTATTAAGCTTAATACTAGGAACACAAGGGAGCATGGTTTACCTGCACAGGTTGAGGTCAGCTATGCGGAGACCAGGATGCTGCTTCCCCAAGAGAGGGGAGGATGAAGAAAGAAGTAAGGGCCAGACATACTCTTTCATTCACGCAGACTAAAACCGGGTAAAAACGCCCTCAACTTACTGCTATTTGTCCATCAAGGAGCCTGAGGTTAGACCAGCTGTTGTGCAGCCACCACAGGGCCAATAGAAAATGTATCGAGGCTCCTGTGGGTCACGTCCTGCAGGTAGTGGCTGTGAAGGTCGTTTGACGCTTCCAGACCCCAGCTTGAAGCACCTGCGTCACAGAGAAGTTTCTCTTGAAGGCCAGGGACGTAGCGATGCCCCTGACGTCGTGTACCCTAGGGCGACGTGACGGAGGAGGGTCCGGATTCAAGGCGTGGTGGATGACCCTTCGAATCCAAGCCGAGATGGTGTTCTTGGTGACCCTCCTGTGCTAACAAACAATGCTTGCACACGAGGACGAACTGCAGCTGTCCTCTTCAAGTAATGCCTCAGACTCCTCACTGGGCATAATAGCAGATGGTCTGGGTTGCTTGTTACAGAACGGAGACTCGTGACCCTGAAAGAGTCGAACCGTGGGTCCGGCACTCCAGGGTTCTGAGTCTTGGTAACAAACTCAGGGACGAACCTGAACGTTACCTCCCCCCATCCCCTTGAATGGGCGATGTCGTACGAGAGACCATGAAGTTCACTAACTCGTTAGGCGGAGGCCAACGCGAGCAGGAAAGCCGTCTTCCAAGTCAGGTGGCGATCACAGGCCTGGTGTAATGGTTCGAAGGGAGGTCTCTTAAGAGCCCTGAGAACCTGAACCACGTTCCATGGAGGAGGTCTCACTTCCGACTGAGGGCAGGTAAGCTCATAGCTACGTATGAGTAGAGAGTGTTCCAGCGAGGAAGAAATGTCCACTCCTTTCAGCCTAAAAGCCAGGCTTAAGGCTGAGCGATAGCCTTTCACCGCTGAGACCGAAAGGCGCATTTCCTCCCGCAAATAAACAAGAAACTCCGCTATTGCTGGAATAGTGGCATCAAGTGGAGAGATGCCCCTCCCACGACACCAACCACAGAAGACTCTCCACTTCGCCTGGTAGACTCCCACAGAGGACTTTCGCAGGTTCCGAGACATTCTCTCTGCAACCTGTTTCGAAAAGCCTCTCTCCGTGAGGAGACGCAGGATAGTCTCCAGGCGTGAAGCCGAAGCGAGGCTACGGCTTTGTGGAAGATGTTGCAATGTGGCTGTCTGAGTAGCTCGTGTCGTGGGGGAAGCTCTCTCGGGAGCTCCGTCAGGAGCTGCAGAAGGTCCGGGAACCATTCCGTGTGATGCCATAGCGGAGCTATCAGTCATCGACAGGTTGACCGATAGTCTGGTCCTGTTGAGCACCCTTCTCATCAGACAGAACGGTGGGAAGGCGTACACGTCGATGTTGTCCCACCGTTGTTGGAAAGCATCTTGCCAGAGAGCCTTGGAGTCCGGGACTGGGGAGCAGTACAGGGGCAGCTTGAAATTCAAGGCTGTCGCGAACAGATCCACCGTCGGGGAACCCCACAAAGTCAGGACTTGTGTTGGCTATCTGAGGATCCAAAGACCACTCGGTACTCACTATATGCGAAGCCCTGCTCAGACTGTCGGCGAGCACATTCCTCTTGCCAGGAATGAAGCGAGCTGATAGTGTTATCGAGTGGACTTCGGTCCACCTCAGAATCTCTACTGCAAGATGGGATAGCTGATGTGAAAAAGTACCTCCCTGCTTTTTTATATAAGACACTACCGTGGTGTTGTCGCTCATTGCCACCACGGAGTGACCCGCCAGGGTCCGTTGGAACTGTTGAAAAGCCAGGAATACGGCCTTCATTTCTAGCAGGTTGATGTGCAGGTACTTTTCTGATTCTGACCAAAGGCCTGAGGTCCTTTGGTTCAGAATGTGAGCCCCCCACCCTTCTTTTGACGCGTCCGAAAACAGTGTCAATTCCGGGGGGAAGACGAGAAGATCCACTCTCTTTCGCAGGTTCTCGTCCACCAGCCACCACCGCAGGTCCGCCTGTTCCGAGGGTCCTAAAGGGACCAGAAAGTCCGGGGAATCGGATCCTTGACTCCACCGGGACTTGAGCCGCCATTGCAGGGATCTCATCCTGAGACGGCCGTTTGGAACCAGATGAGCCAGGGAGGCTAGGTGACCTTAAAGACGCAACCACAATTGGGCTGGAAGCTTTTCCCGCCTGAGGAAGGGTTCCGCCACCCTCCTCAGCCTTGCTATCCTGTCGTCTGATGGAAAGGCTTTGTGGAGATTGGTGTCTAAGAACATGCCTAGATAAACCAGTCGCTGGGACGGCTGCAGAGAGGACTTCTCGAGATTTACCAAGATCCCCAGATCTTGGCAAAGGGTCGAAGAAGGGTCGACTCCGAGTCTGCCAGGATCAGCCAGTAGTCCAGATATCGGAGGAGACGGATGCCGTTCCTGTGCGCCCAAGACGAAATCAGGGTAAACACTCTGGTGAACACCTGAGGTGCTGTGGAGAGACCGAAGCACAGCACCTTGAACTGGTAGGTCTGATTGGTCTTGTTGTCTAGGCTGAATCTCAAGTACTTCCTGGAAGACGGATGGATTGGGATCTGGAAGTACGCGTCCTTCAGATCCAGTGTGCACATGAAGTCTTGTGGTCTCACCGCAAGTCTGACCGTGTCCGCTGTCTCCATGCAGAACGGAGTTTGCTTGACAAACTTGTTCAGAGCTGAGAGGTCGATGACAGGTCTCCAGCCTCCAGATGCCTTCTTTACAAGAAAGAGTAGACTGAAAAAGCCTGGGGAGCCGTCGACGACTCCTGGAGAGCATCCTTCTTGAGCATGGTGTCGACTTCTGCCAGAAGGGCTAGCCCCTTTGCCGATCCCATGGCATAGGAGCTCAACGACACTGGATTCGCTGTCAGGGGAGATTGAGATGTCGTGAATGGGACGCGATAACCTTGGCCGATCACGGAGACCGTCCAAGAATCGGCCCCATGTTGCTGCCACCGGTGCACGCAACTTTGAAGGCATCCCCCCACAGGTGGACACGCGGGGGGACTGCCACTCCTAGCGTTTACGGCCGCGGCCGCTCCCTCTAGGAGTCTTGCCTCCCCTGGAGGACTTACCGCCCCTCTTGTCCTTGGCAGGAAAGGGCTGGGGCTTAGACACCACTTTCTTAGCTGCCGGCGCCTCCTTCGATGTCCTGCGAGGCTGCTGCTGATGTTGCTGCAGAGCTGGAGGCTTGTAGGGCCGAGATGCAAGGGCCCTTTGGAGGAGGGAGTCCTGGCTAGACTTCCTCCACCTCTCAGCTGTGCGTTCCATATCTTGGGGCTCAAACAAACTTCCCCCAAGGATGGAGGAGTGTCTGAGCCTGCAGACATCCACGGCGGGGACCTTCGGGTGGATCTTCTCGGTCACAATCCGAGTTGGCCCACAGGTTGGTAACCTGGTGTGCCAGGAACTCGATGGAGCAAGTGCCCGAGAGGAAGGAAGGTCTCCAGGGCCTTCCTATTGCTCTCCTTAGACAGATCCTCGGAGTGCAATAGGATGCCCAGAGAACCCAGCCAGACATCCAGCCACGAAGCGGCCTGCATGGCACACTTCGCGACCTTCTCCAGGCCCAGGATCTCCGACGCCGAGAACGTCACCTGCCGGGCGGAGAGCTTCTCAAGCGGAACTCCCCTAGTAAGCTCTTCCACCGAATGGTGGAGGGGAAGAGTGAGGCTAGACTCCCCCATGATTTCAAAATACCTCCTCTGCTGGAGACGAGGAGGTGGGAGGAGTCTGTTCCCGGCACGGGAACGACTGGAGGAGGCGAGGTCTGCGAGCTGAGCGTTGGCCCTGTCTCTGGCATTCTTCACCCCTTGGGACCAGGACAGAGTCGCACTGGCCTTTGGGGGCTTCTGAGTTTCATAGACCTGATCCAGGACCGTGTCCTTGCCTTCACGAGGGGCGATCACCGGGTCCTTGAACCTGTTGAGCTGCCTCATCAGGCCCAAGACCTACCAGAAGGCATGTTCAGACTCGTGCTGCTCTCCTCCCTGCGGACTGGCAGCTAAGTCTCCTGTCCCCGGAAGCTCTTCCTGGGGAGACACGTGGACGTTCTCCCGGGGTCTGGCTGGTTCCTGACGAATCCGCGAAGACGACTTCGGAATCGTCTTGGAGTCCTTGGGTTCCCTCCTGGGCGGGATACAAGACTCCAGCAAAGAGGTCTGGAAGGTACCTTCCATGCGAGACGATTCCCCTCCATGAGGAGGAGACTCCCCCCTTGGTGCCGAGGGGGAGACCGCCGCCTCGCTGGACTCTCCTGAGGACGGAAAGGCCTCGTCCACAGGAGAAAACGATTGCGAAGGGGAAGGAGCCTTCCTGACGGACCTCTTAGGAACCAACTTCTCCCTGGGAGAAGTCACCACGAAGTCCACTCCTCTCCTTCTCTTCAGCGGGGGCGAGGCCGTCCTTGGCTTGAGTCCTAGATCGGCGAGTGCCGGCTTCATAGCCTTCACTAACGCACGCACCAGAGGACCAAACCAGGACTGCCGAGATACGGACACAGAGTCCGTAATTCCCGCTGGAGGGAAGGGGATCGGCCGACCCTTCGGAGTGGACGCAACTGGACCTGCCTGCAAAAAAGAAAGGGAAGAAAGTTGCCTTGACCCCTCCGACAATCCTTCCTTGTCCTGCGAGGGAGACCTGCGCTTACGCGGTGATCCTGACTGCGACCTGGAAACACGCGTCCCTGCTGCCGCCGCGAGCTGCGGAACCCGACGAGAACGGGGTCGCGCTCGCGCGGGAGAGTTTCCAAAGAAACTCGCGCGAGGGGCTGCTGGAGCGCGGGCGCGTAGTCACGAGGAGATAAACAAGCGCGGGAGCGATCGCGCGTTGGCGAGGGAACGCGCTGGCGCGTGGGTGAAGGAACGCGCGAGCGCACAGGAGATTGCTGAGGGCCAGCGCAGGGGAACGATGGTGTCCTGGAGACCTGTGACGCGTGGGTGAGCGATGGCGAGTCGGCGAACGATGGCGCGTTGGCGAACGCTGGCGCGCTGGCGAGCGATGGCACGCTGGCGAGCGATGGCGCGTAAAACGCGCAGGCGAACGGCTGCGTGTGGGCAAGCTGATCGCAGGAGACCTATGTCTGTCAAGATCCGGGTGGCGCTGACGCGTAGGAGCGCGCTTGCGCACAGCGGATGGATCGCGCGGGCGGTCAGGAGATCACCGAGACTCAGGGGAGCGCTGACGCGCTGGAGATCGCTGACGCGCAGGAAGACGACGCGTAGATGGCTGCGCAGGAGCAAGAGGCGCGACATGCAAAGGCGAACGCTCGCGAACGGGCTCAGGAAGAGAAGGCGCGTGGGCGGGCAGGAACTCTGGATGTACGCGCAGGAGACCGTGCGCGTTGCTGCACAGGAGACCGTGCGCGTTGCTGCACAGGAGACCGTGCGCGTTGCTGCACAGGAGACCGTGCGCGTTGCTGCACAGGAGACCGTGCGCGTTGCTGCACAGGAGACCGTGCGCGTTGCTGCACAGGAGACCGTGCGCGTTGCTGCACAGGAGACCGTGCGCGTTGCTGCACAGGAGACCGTGCGCGTCGCTGCGCAGGAGAAGGATAACCAGCAGGAACGCGTGGGCGAGGAGGAGTTAAATCCTTGCCCTCGTCCAGAACCCGAGTTCTAGGGTGCGTGGGCGAGCGTGGGCGCGTGTCAGGAACTGGATGCGCGCTGACGAGCAGGAGATCTTGTGCGCTCAGGTGACCGTTGGCGCGCTGGGCGCGTAACAGGAACAGGAGGTTGTATGTTGTCCACAGGAGAGCGCTGGCGAGCAGGAGGGCGTTGACCATCAGGAGAGCGCTGGCGATCAGGAGAACGCTGTCGATCAGGAGAGCGCTGGCGAGGTGAGTCAGGAGACTGCAAAGATGGAGAGCACTTACGCGCTACTGCGCGTGAACGCGCAGGAGGGCGCGCAGGGGAACCCTGACGCGCAAGGGAAGCCCCCACACCGTGGGAGACATCCCTTTGCTCCGAAGGGACCGGTGCCCGTCGGCTGACGAGATCAGGAGACTGCTGGCCATCTGCGCAGGAGGTGGAAGGTCTGGCAGGCATAGGAGATCGCGAACGATCCCCGGAGAGGTCTAAGGACGCGGCTGCTACAGTCTGCTCCCGGCGAGGAGGGTCCTCATCAGAGGACGGCGGAGGCGAAGACTCGAAGAGGCGCCTCTTGACACCCTTATAGGGAGACGGGAGGCCCCTGCGACGAAGAGGACGACGAGCCTTCCGGCGAAAGCGGCCACGAGGGAGGTCGTCGGGATCATCAGTCCTCCGAAGAGGAGTCTCAGTCAGAGCGCTCCCCCGAGGGGGAGACGTAGCCGCAGGAGAGACCGTGGGACCCACTTCCCCCTTCAAAGGATGTTCGGAAGGGGGAGGAGAGCCTTCAGCAACGTCAGCAACATCAGGAGCCGCAGAGGTTTGACCAGACCCGTCGGAAGCCTCTGCTACTACGACGTCGACGATAGACAGAGGATCTACCTCTGCTATCACCGGCAACTGCTTGACAGCGGCTCCCAACTGGATAACGTCAAACAGAGCTTCCTTGGAGGGCAGGCCCTTAAGCACCAAGGAAGCCCAAAGCTGAAAAAGATCATCTTTAGAGACAGAGTTATCAACGTTATCAAAATCCTCCCCCGGAGGAGGAGGGGGAGCCGCCCCGCTATGGGAGGCGACGCCCTCTCCCGCACCCCGAGTTCGGGAAACAGAACAAGGGTCTGCGCTACCACTCAGAGGCCTCTCACGAGAGGCCGGACGAGTGGGAGCTTCGGAGGAGGTTTGGGCGGCGGAAAAAGAGTCCCTAGAGCCTTCCTCCTTCAAGGCAACCTTAGAAGGAGAACGGTCTCTCTTGGACTTCTTCTTACGCCGGCGGGCAAACCTCTCCCACTGGGAGGCAGACCACTCCCTACACTCACTGCACGTATTTTCCCTGTCACACCGTCGGCCTCGACACTGCGGGCAAGGGGTGTGAGGATCGGTATCCACCGCCGACATGAAGGTACCGCAAGGGCGGCCGGCGATCCCAGGGCACTTGCGCATGATGAATACCAAAGGGCGAGGCCAACTTCCAAACACACAGCTGAGGAAAAGCAAAGAAAAAAGATTAAGGCTGTCATCAACGAGGACGATAGACAGACACGTCTGCACATCGTCCGAGCCAAAAGTGGAGTGGGTAAAATCACCGGTGTGTGGGGGGGGGAGGGGTAGCAAGCTACCCCTTCCCCTACCCCCGCTAACTAGCGCGGGGGTAGTTAACCCTCGTTAAAATCTATTGGCTCGTCAATTTCAGCTACGCCGAAAGTAAACCCAATTTAAATAGCGTGGTTTGTATTTCGGTTACGGAACAACTTCATTTTAATAATAAATTCACTTGATTTACTTACCTTTAGGACTTCGCAATTGGGCATATATATCCAGAGATCCCTACATATCCTTACATGCAATATGCCCTTCTTTTACTTTTTTCTAATGGCTTTAACCAAACCTTCAACAAAGGAAAACATTACCAACTTTTCTCGTAGGATTGAGGGTAATTTGGACCCACTCTATAGAGGGGAAGAAAATTTTATAAATGAAAATTAGATAGCACAAACTGTTCCATTAGCAACCTATGCTGAAAACAAACCGTTTTCAATTTGATTAAGTGATGCCTCATGCCTTAAAGAGATTTACTAACAATTCTCCCGACTTGTTAAGTTCAATATACTTTCCAAAGATTTAATGTATCTTTCATAAGGGTAATCAAATTTGTTTACTTCTTTATGGAACTTCTCACTCAAGGGTCATAGTTTACTTGGTTTTGCTCACTAATCAGTATTCACGTTTAACATTTGACAGAGAGAGAGAGAGAGAGAGAGAGAGAGAGAGAGAGAGAGAGAGAGAGAGAGAGAGAGAGAGAGAGAGAGAGAGAGAATATTTCTGACGTGTATAACATGCTGTGGCTGATATCATGATGAGGGGTAGATGGAGATGGTTTGGGCATGCTCTTCGCACTCCCCAAGAGAGATTAGTTCAATAAACTTTCAGCTAGGCTCCACAAGGCACTAGAAGAGTTGAAAGACCAAGGCCTACATGGCTGAGGACTATGAAGCCTGAAGTAGGAGATAATGAATGGAGAAGCATTGAATTAAAAGCTCAAGATAGAGACAACAGGCGAAATCTAACCGAGGCCCTTAGCGTCAATAGGCGTAGGAGGAGATGATGATAACCTGCTGGTAAAAAAGTCACTTGATAATGGAGCCCATTTATTTTACCCTCCCTGGTACTGAGTACACTTCTTGTATTCCTCTATATTTTTTTGGATATAATCATCTTGAAACCATTTAAATTCTAAAACTTCATAAGATATAATAAGTCCCTAAACAGTCATAAGAAAATTACTGTAATATGTATGAACTATTTTGAAATCCCGCCATAAATAGCGGGATACCCGCCAGTTTGGCAACGCTGGCCTCGTGAGTGAGGGGGGTAGCTAACTAGAACACCCCCCCCCCCCCCCGACTAACTAGCAAGATGGGTAGTCGACCCTCACTAAAATTTAATGGCTCGTCATTTCAGCTTCGCCGAAAGTAATACCCCTATAAATAGCGTAGGTTTGTAATCCAGTTAAAAAACAAGTAAGCTTTCTGATACCTTGAATGTTCAAATGCGAGGCTGCGTGTATTTCTCTACTTACTGGAAAGTTCATATACTGAAGCATATAATAAAGCGAGGGGTTTACAAGTTACAGCTTCCTTACAGGGGACTACATAAACTATACAAGTAATTTTACAACAGGGCAATGCAATAGGATAAATTCGGAGATAATTTTTATTTTTCCCTAACTAATACAAACCTGTAGCTATTTATATTTCATATTACTTCAGCAAAAGCTGGAAGGCAGCCATTAAAATTTAAGTGGGAAGTAGCAACCCTACCTAACCACTAATAGTGAATAGGTAAGGGGTGGTTGGGGGGTACCCAGCCATCTATATCTACTCACGATTCAATGAAGCACGTTACTTTTTGCTTGCAGGCAGGAGTTACTGGGGGACAAGTGATGGCGGGCCAATTTATATAAATAGCTACAGGTTTGTATTAGTTAGGGAAAAATACAAATTATCTCCAAATTTGTCATTTGTTTCCATACTAACAAACCTTCCACTATTTATAATGGATGACTCACTCTTGGAGGGTGGTAAGTCCAACTACTGGCTTAGTCATTGACACGAGTTTCCTTAGTACAGTATTAGACTGTAACCGAGGGAAATTTTGCAACACGCATATCATTACAAGTGAGTATGATAGCGGCCTGAACAAATAAAGTAGTTGTGAGAGATATCTTAAGAATGTCTAGGTAAGAAGATGCTCCTAGTTAAAATAGGAGCCCTACAAATGAAAAGACGTTTCCCAATGCCTACCTCGCAGGAGGTGTTGGGGACGTGTGAGTATATGCAAAACATACTTGGTTACACAAGGGAAGTGGTTATCACCTCCAGAGGGTGAAGCCAGCTATGCAAAGGGACCCATGGCACTGTTCTTTAAAGGAAGGGAAGATGATGAAAGTAAAAGAGCCAGGCATACTTTCATTCATGGCAGTCTTACCCAGGGTAGCCAATGCCTTCAACCTTCTACTACTTGTCCAACAAGGAGCCCGAGGTATTAATAAACCACTTATTGTGTCACCACCACAAGAGTGGTTGAGAAAACGTATAGAGTCTTTTGTGGGTCACGTCATGTAGGTAGGGTGAGGTGAAGCTTAGACACATACCCACCCTACCAATGACACGGTTTGTGTCATAAAGGAGCTGCTTGAAAAGGTTACGGACGGATACTGCCCTAAAACGTCATCTGGGTCATCTCTATGAGGAGGAGGAAGAGGGATTCTGTGACTGGTATAGCGCCTGCATCCATGTCACGAGCAAGATCCTTATACCCTCCTCTGACCTTCCTAGGGTTAGCGAGGCGTACTGAACTAAGGAGCAAGCGCCTTCATTGTTTTCCTGAGGTATGGCCTCAATATAATCACTGGTGTGAAAAAAAACACAATGATGAGTATCTAACACAGTGTGCTATACCATTGGGGCTAGGTAATCACCCTCCTCGAGGTATGTCCTCAAGTAATCACCTGTGTTACAGCCTTGATTACTTTATTACAAAACAGCAAGTTCCCAGTTGAAGGGCTTGAACTCAGGTTCAAGCGGCCCGGAACAAAATAGGATGTTACTTGTTTTCTCGCTGTTAGCAAGAGACGTTGAGGGAGACCCATAGGGTACGTCTCTCTTTTGGTCGAGTGTCACATTGGGAAAGATATGTTGTCGGAATCAAGGGAAGAAATGCAGTTTAGAGCCACCTGTCCCGTAGAAGGCTGTATTACGTCACTATAGGTAATCGGTTCAGCTCTATGGAGAGCAATGATTGGAGGAGATGCTCGATGGATGAGCAAAGGTCTTCCGTTTCCCAAGCCTAAGAGTATGACTCCCTTCGTTGGCAATTTTTGAGAGCATGACTAGAATAGCACTCTTCAAGAAGAGAAAAAAAAAACAGATTTCACGTGACTCACCACGGAGTATCTAGTCGTAAAGGAAGTCTGTAATGGGTTCTCCAGAGTCGTAGATGTGTCACTGTCTGTGACCCGAAGCTCTAGTCGAGTCCCTTAATGACAAGTCTGACTATAAGTCTGCATGGAAGTGGGGAGAAGCCATCTATTCTTTTCCCAAGAAAATTGCTCACAAAAGGGAATCGAACAGGAGACAGCAGTCCTTCTCTTGCAAAAAGATCATTGCTTTTCATTCATATTCATTCTGCTTCCCGAAGGAAGACCTCTAAAACAGAGGCCGTAGGAGGAATACTCCTGCAGAAGGGGTGGAGTCTATAAAATCCAAACCCATAGACAGGATACCCCAAAAGGGGAGACCACACAGGAGCAGTAAGTGATTTCCCACGGATGGGAAACCGACAAATCACTCATTTCCCCGGCACTTTCCCAAAGAAAGAAGGTGCCTACTAGGGGATTAAGAGACGGTATCATTCGTGCTCTAATCATAGTCCTAAGGACATATGGTCCTGTATGTGGCCTCCCCCCCTTTTCTTTGATGCCTCTATAGGAAATGTCAAATCCAAAAGAACGAGAAGATAAGAGAAGGACGATCCCTAGTGCAGATGGACCTGGGACCTGGCTAGTTCTTCAGAGGTCGCACTCGACAGGACTAATGCGGTCTTGTCGGACCTGCGAACGATTCTACTGGGTAATGACACAGTCTATGGATATCCTTATAGGATATGACCTTCGTGTCATTCCTTCAATTATTCAAGTTATAGCTCGATGTAAACAGAAGGAGATGTCTCACAGGAGTTCGAGACTTTAAAATAAGTCAGTAGGCCGAGGTCTTTCAGACAAAGGTCGATCCTATATAGGAAGCTAACTGGTTGATCGCAAAACCTTCCCTCGCATGACAAGGTTTGAAAGTTAAGCTTGTCTCACGAGGAGAGACTAAAATAAGAGACTTCTAATTGACGAGGCATGGCTATATTCCGGCATCCCCCGTTTTCCTATGAGATCGGATGTTCCAATAATGAGGAAAAAGATAAAGACTGCTTACCATTTCCTAGAGGAAGACAGAAGATAAAAGATAGTATCCTTGTAGCCAAGTTTGGATTCTCTTTCCTTGGTGAAAAGACATGAGCCGATTATTTCAAGCTCCTGGAAGGGGTTCTCTTATAAGAAAGGAATACATTCATTCCCATCCCCTCCGGCCTAGGGAGGAGCTCCGGTTACGAGAGAAAATCATCGTCCGGCTTCATGAACAAGCCTGAGTTTCATGAAGTGTAGATAAAAGATGTTTCCCCAGAATGGAGGCAGATGGAGGTTGAATGTGTTTCCACTAAGGTCAAAGGGCATAAGGGCCAATGGAGATTGGGAAAACACAGATTTTCAATATCCTCTGTTATTCCTGTCATGTCACCCATCTAGGGATGACCCAAATCATAGCAAATAAATTGCCAGACTGTCGATTAGACAGCACTGAATTTCGTTATGTCTCCTGCTAGTGGGAGAAAAACAGATTCAAAGAATCTGACTCCCTAATCACATCTGAGATCCAATTTGCTTCAGGAGACTGTCTAACTAGCGCAGTTCCTATTCAAGCAGAATCAGCTCGTGAGCAGCCCTGTAATAAACAGGATAACAGGGAAGAAGGTTGCCGCTGAAGCAGCAACCTTGTTCCCGAGGCAATTCGTTCGCAAGCCTTCCTGGAGTATGAATGAACTATACAAGAAAACAAGTCCGTTCAAGGGAGATGAATCCCTGTGAGTGTGCTGGATTCAATGCATAAACCTGGTCACTTTGAAGCGGATCCCTCTGATTCCGCAGACGGTGGGAAAACCTTTGGGAACCCAAGAAGCCCTGTTTGTGATACACATACAAGAACCCAAAGAGCGAGGGGACTGAACCTTGCACTAGTGTATCATCCCCGTCACCAAAGAAGGGTGTATCCTTAGGTTCCCAGAAGGAAAACACCATAATTCCATCAACTCTGCAGGGTCTAACAAAGTAGAGTAAATCTCAAGAGTGAGGAGAGATGAGCTATGCCATCTGAGAGAGATTGCTCTCTTAAGCAGCTCCCTCTCAGGAAGTGGCTGCCGAGCTAGAGACCTAGAATGGAGCAGGCTTATAGTGATCACTATTCTCTGATTAGTGAACGTCAGGCAGCAAAATTGGCCAGCAAGCGAAAACGGGGAGTTACTGTTGTGTAGAACGAATGACTAGCTGTTGAACATAAAAACAGCGAATGGTGCTGTTGGTAAGCAACCGGAGATCGTCTAGCCGATGAAAAATGGCGACTGGTAGCTGACAAAATCCAAGATCTACCAAATCGGTCGGGATCGTTTTTCTTGAGACTGTGCTCATGATCATGAGAGCCTTGTTCTAGGTGTTGAAAAGACTTGTGTGAGCTCATGAGAGTCCCGTTCACGAGTGTGAGCATCTCTCACGTGAGCTCTTCGCACAAGAGCGTGAGCATCTTGCTACTACTGAGCATGAGCGTTTTTCACGAGAACTTCTTGCTTATGAGTGCGAGCATCTCGCACAAGAGTATGAGCATCTTGTACGAGAACATGAGCTTCACACCTAAGAGTGCGAGCGTCCTGCACGAGTCTCACTCAGAAGCGCAAGCGTTTCGCCTGAGAGCGTGAGCATCTCGCTTGAGAACGTCCCGCACGAGAATCTAGTTCATGATTGTGAAGAGCTTGTGCGTAACTAGATCGTGATCATAAGCATCTAGCCCGTGATCGTGAGAATGTATGATCGTGAGCATTTAGTTCATTATCATGATCGTCAGCTCACATTTAGTGTCTGGCTTGTGCCCGTTATCGTGAGCGTCTTGCTCGTGCTCGCGATCGCGAACGTCTAGTTTGTGATCATCGATCTTGTGAATGCGAGCTTATACAGTACCTCTTGATATAGCTTTTAGTTCTCAATCATTGCTCATGATCAAGAGAGTGTAGCTCGTGATCTTTACCACAAGACGCATCACGAGTCTTGCTCGTGACCAAGAGAGTGTAACTCATGATCGAGAGCGTGAGAGAGCGTCGTGTCCATGATAACAGTTACAAGCGTCTCACTCGCTTGCGTGTAACTCACAACCGCGAGCGTTAGCGTTTCTGACATGATCACGAGTGTCTAGCTTGTGATCATGGCCACAAGACACTCATGATCGCAATAATGAGTGTCGTGCTTGAGCATGTAACTCATGATCGTGAGCATGAGTACGATCGTGAGTGTCCAGGCAGTGATCACGAGTGTTTAGCCCGTAATCGTGACCACAAGACACTCGAGGTCACGGTCAAGAGCATCACACTCGCAGTCATGAGAGCATGTAACCCATGCTCATGAGCGCGATCGGGAGAATCTCGCTTGCGATCACATGAACGTTATTAAGGGTTGTAGAGACTGGCGTCAGAATCATGGTCACGAGCGCAATTTACCCTCGTGAGTGTGAGCGTGATTGCGAGCGTTTCGGTCGCTATCACTTGAGCGTTCTCATGGGTTGTAAAGACTGACGTCACAATCATAGTCACGAGCGTCTCTCTTGCGATCACTTGAACGTTCTCAAGGGTTATAGAGACTGACGTCAAAATCATGGTCACGAGTCTCACTAGTGACCGTGTAACTCACTATCACAAGTGTCCTAAAAAATTGAAAAGAGACTAGTGTCACAATCATGAGCGTGAGCGCGATCGTGGGTCATCTCAAAGGTTGAGAAAAGACTAGTTTCGTAATCGTGTTCTAGAGCGTCTTACTCGCGATCGTGAGCATGTAGCTCACGACCATGAACGGTAGCGCTAACATGAGGGGAGACCGCGATCGTCATTAACCCGTGACCGAGAGTGTATAACTCACGATCTTGAGTGTGAGCGCAAAGGTTGTGTAAAGACTCTCCCTTGGAAGTGGAATATCTTACACCTGGAGGCAAACCTTCGAGCAGTACTCTGTTGCCCTTCAATGAGTTCTATCTCAAATGAATGTTAAAGTGTTGCTAGAAAAAAAGCCAAGGTTCAATTCTGAGTTGTACCCGAAGGGATTTCCCTAATGGGAATCCTGCCAGAGTAATCCTCCAAAAGGGAAACCAAACAGGAGTTTATCTTCAAGAAGAAGAATGTTGGGATCGCGATAATCTACGATCGTAGCGATCTCTGTGGCGATCATAGATCGTAACAAAAGATGCCCTAATGGGTGTCTAACATCCGATTGTCACGAACGGCAATCTGACCGACAAGGAGGACATGGTGATGAGTCTTGCCCCTGCAATCACTGAACAGAATAAATTCTGAATTCATCATTGGATTGTCGCAAACAACATCCTGACCAATCAAGAAGACGGGGTGATGAGACTCGCCCCTGTGATCATTAAACAGAAGGAAAGCCTGTCGATCCAGTGATTGTCGAGCACACAGCGGGCTGACGTTCCGTCCTTGATCTCGCAACAGGTGGAGCTGCAATGATGAGATCGGCAGATGGCGAGAAGACTTGTCAGCAGAAGACAAAGGAAGGGTGACCGGGAGATAGACATAGTCGACAGCTAAGATAGCCGCAGCTACAGCCACCGACCTTCCAACCTGATGTCGTCATGAAGCGCTGAGGGTAAAATAAAGAGGGAATTAAGAATTCCTCTCCTCAGAGGAAAAAAAAAAACATTTGAGGCATCGTCAGCGCCAAGGAATTCTTCCGATAACTCGTAGAACAAACATAGACATCCAAAACCGCCACATTACTCAGGAATGGAGCATCGCGTAAAACCCCAAGTTATATCTGTAAAGGAAAGAATGAGTGTACAGTAAAGCAATAGTGGCAAATGGCTAAGCTTTGAAGGAAGAAAGGAGACATCCACTCTCTACCAGCGAAAAGTAAAAAGTGACGTGGTTCATTGAACCATGTGTAGATATAGGTGGCTGGGTACCTCCCAACCACCCCCTTCCCACCCACTATTATTGGTTAGGTAAGGTTGCCACCTCACGCTTAAAATCTAATGGCTGTCTTCCAGCTTTCGCCGAAGTAATACCCAGTATAAATACCGGAAGGTTTGTTAGTATGGGAACAAATGAATTTTGTTTTATAAAAGACATAATTTGAAGGGAAGATACCACTGTACCAAGTACTGAACTGTTTACTTTACCCATGCATGGCAATACAAAAAATAATACTGTAGATTTTGATGTTTGAATAAAAAAGGACAAAAATGACAAATTCGAAGATTTGTATTTTTCCTAACCATACAAACCTTAGCTATTTACACAGGGTTTACCTTTTAGCGCAGCTGAAATGGCGAGCCATTAGAATTTAACGAGGGTGTATTACCCCCGCGCTAGTTAGCGGGGGGGGGGGGGGATAGGGGAGTGGTAGCTAGCTACCCCTCCCCTCCCTCACACACAGATGAATGCTTACTTTCACTTAGAGGTAGGACTTGTCTTGGGGGACAGGGCTGGCGGGCAAATGTGTGTAAATAGCTAAGGTTTGTATGGTTAGGAAAAATACAAATTATCTTCGAATTTGTCATTTGTTCCGTAACCGAAATACAAACCACGCTATTTACACAGGGTGACTTACCCCTTAGGTAGGGTGGAAAGTCCCCAGCCATACTGGCTTTGGCTTTACCCGGGGACTCAGAATCCGAGTGAGTAGCACTCGATAAAAGGAGTCCCTGCACCTCACAAGTTCCTTGCTTCGCAAGGAACCATGTGGCCTACGTAAGCTTGTGTGTGAAGGAAGAAGTGTGACCCGTCCTAGGCAGTTGACCTGGAGTTTCCGAAGGAACTCTGGGTTAGGACGTTCCCAATACCACCTCGTCAGGGTATGGGGGACGCGACAGTATTGACTCAATACTCGGAACACAAGGAAGCATGGTTTACCTGCAGAGGTTCGAGGTCAGCTATGCAGAGACCAGGATGCTGCTTCCCCGTAGAGGGGATGATGAAGAAAGAAGAAAGGGCCAGACATACTTCTTTCGTTCATGCAGACTAAAACCTGATAACAATGCCCTCAACCTTCTGCTACCTGTCCAAAAAGGAGCCTGAGGTTAGACCAGCTGTTGTGTAGCCACCACAGAGCGATAGAAAACGTATCGAGACTCCTGTGGGTCACGCCCTGCAGGAAGTGGGCTGCGAAGGTCATTAGACGCTTCCAGTCTCCAACTTGTAGCACCTGCGTCACAGAGTAGTATTACTCGAAGGCGAGGGACGTTGCGATGTATCCAACATCGTGCTGTAGGGCGACGTGACGGGGGAGGGTCTGGAGACAGGCCGAGATGAATGTCCTTGAGTCCGGGCTGAAGAGGTATACTGATGACTCTCCCCCATGTCCTCCTTGTGCTCCCAAATCGGCTGCAACTGAGGACAAACTGCAGCTGTTCCCAGCGCTAACCTCTCGATTCCTTTACTGGCAAGAAAGAGAAGGTCTTGGGACATCAGATACAGAATGGAGACTCGAAATCTTGAATGAATCGGACCGAAGGGCCGGAACCCCCAGATTCTGAGTCTAGCCAACAACTCAGGAGTGAGCCTGAATGTTGCCTTCCCCTCTTCCTTAGAAGGGGGGAGTCGTACGAGACCAAGAAGATTGCTTAAACACTGGGCGTGGCCAGAGTGAGCAGGAGACCCAAGGCGGAATACAATCCGAGGCCTGTCGTAAAGGGTCTTGAGAAGATCTCTTAAAGGACTAAAAGTCCGAGCCATGCTCCAAGTTGGAGGTCTTCCTCCGACTAGGGCAGGGACGATCGTAGCTTCGCATGAGCGAGGATAGATCCAGCGGGCAGGAAAAAGTTATTCCTTTAAGCCTGAAGGTCAGGGAAAGGCTGAGCGACAGGCTTCATTGCCGAGAGGAGTTTCCTCCCGCCGAAAGGCAATAAGACCGTTATTGCTGGAGAAGAGGCCTCAAGGGAAGAGGTATATCTCCCACGGCACCAACCACCTTAGACTCTTCACTTTGCCTGGGAGACCCCTGTGAATGACTATCGCAGATGACGCGACCTCCGTACCGCGACTGTAGCGGGTTGTCTCTTCTTGAGGAGGAGGCGTAGTGTCTCCAGGCATGAAGCCGAAGCGACGCCCCGGTTCGGGAGAGATGTCGCAGTGTGGTTGCTTGAGTAGTCTGCGCCGTGGGAGAAGCTCTCCCGGGAGTTCCGTCAGGGGAAGCAGAGGGTCCAGAAACCGTTCTGCGCATAGTCCCAGTGGAGCTCTCCCATTGAAAGGTTGACAGACAACCTGGTCTTGTTGAGACCCATTGTCCACAGACAAAAGGGAGGGAAGACGCAGGCGTCGAAGTTGTCCCACCATCACCGGAATGCATCTTGCAGAGTTTCGGGGTCTGAGACTGGGGGGAAGAATAGCGGAAGCTTGAGGTTCCAAGCTGTCGCGATCAGGTCCCCCAGACCAGTACTTGCTGGTTACCCAAGGTCAAAGACCCCCAGGTACACTCTCTCTACGAGGCTCTGCTCGGATAGTCTGAGAGAACATTCCCCTGCCTGGAATGAGAGAGCCGATGGTGGTATTGAGAGAATCTCAATCATCCCGGTATCTCTACTGCAAGATGTGAAGGTGTGAAAATGCGTCCCCTGCTGGTTAGAATACGCCAGAATCATGAAGTCGACGCGCACGGGGCGACTCGGCAGGAGCTGTAGGATCTGTAGAGGGGCCAGACTAAGGCCCCTAAGCCTGCCTGAATGATGGAGAGGTATCCTTCAGGTCTTGACCATAGGCCTGGACCGGAACATGCCCCCCCCCTTTCCTTTGACAAGTCCGAGAACAGCATCAAGAATGTGGGGAAAGGACGAGAATATCCACTACCATCAAGAGGCTCCATAGGTCAACACCCATTGCAGGTCTAATAGTTCCGCTGGTCCCATAGGGGCCAGGAAGTCCGGTTAAACATTGCCTGAAGCCACCGGAACTTGGATCACCCCACATGGACCTTATCCTGAGGCGACCGTACGGACTATAGACGGGTCAATGAGGAAAGGAGAACTAGGAAACGTTCCAAGGTAGGGCTGAAAGCTCTGCTTGACTGAGAACAGGTACTGCGACTCTCCTCAGTCTTGCCACAGTCAACCGAAAGGAAGGCTCGGAGGATGTGGTAACAGAATCTGGCGTCCCCAGGTGGTCACCCATCCAAGTACCGACGTTGCTTAACCTCGCTGGACGGACAAGAAGCGGGGTTTCCAACGTGGTAAGGCCGTTGACTCAATATCATGGCCAGATACTCCAGATGTTGAGGCAGAGGAAGAGAAGGCTCCAAGCAAAATACCATGAGCCCACACTCGTGGTAAGCATCCGGAAGCTTGTCCCGGCGCTGAAGAAGGTCGAACCCGAGCCTACCGGAGTTGACCAGCCCTCCAAACAGCAGAGGAGGCGGAAGCCTGCACCTGAGCGGCCAAGAGGAAGGCAGGGAGAGTTCTCTGGGGATACAAACCTGCTATGCCACGGCGGGATAGCCACACTGCATCATAAGCAGGAATACTTGCAGTCTAGGCTGAATTCGACGAGCACCCTGGAAGATGGAAGGAAAGGAAACTGAAAGTACCCGTCCTTCCGATCCAGGGTTTAAGGAGTCCTGTCGCCTCGTTACCAGTCTGATCGATTCTGCTGGTCTACGCTGGCCGTAGTTTGTTCGACAAACTTGATCAGGGCTGAGAGGTCGACTAAGGACATCCCCTCTCAGATCCTTTCTTACAAGAAAGGATCGACTGAGGAGGCCGGGGGTGAAGCCGTCGATGATCCTAAGGAAGACCTTCGCCTAAGGTATGGATCATTCTGCCCAACCGGGCAACTCTGCTGACGCTATGGCATAGAGGTTCAGAGACACTGAATTCGCTGACAGAGACAGCAGGCGCGATATCCTTGACTGATCACAGAGATTGTGCGGGAATGGGCATCGGGAAGCTGTCATTCGGATGAGTAACCTTAAGCATCCTCCCAGAGAAAAACCTGCAATCTTAGAGTTCGTGAACTCCTTTTAGGACTATGCCCCCCCGGAGGAGTCTCCCGTGCCATCTGTTCCTGACAGGAGGAAACTGCAATTGGACACCTTGTCCCAGTTGTTGTAGCCGATAACTTAGGCCGCTGTGATTGAAAGAAAAGGGCGCTGGAGGCCTGCAGAGTCTGGAAGAAAGCGCCTTGGAGGAGTGAAAACGGAAGTCGATTTCCTCCGCACAGCCGCTGTCTAAGTCTCTGTCCTTGGGCACAAACAAACTCTTCTCAAGGATGGAAGGGTGTCTGAGGTCGTCGACCTCCACAGATGAGACACCCGAAGGAAGCCCTCAGTCAGAGCGTCCAGATGGTACAACATCGAGCTTGTCCGCAAGTTAGATACCTAACGACGAAAGGCCAAGGTGCCTGAGCTCGAGAGGAGGAAAGTACCCATGATCTTCCTGTAGCTTCCTTGAACCAAACCTCGGGCCGTAACCGAGGAGGGAAAGAACCTGGTAAGCTCCCAGAGGAAGGGGTAAGCAGTCACCCCTTGTCCGATGGAGAAATCTCGAACGAAAAGCCCCCCCGCCAAAAATCCTTCCAGGGAATGACGGGGAAGGGCTAACCAGGTTCAGGAAAGAGGAGTGTTGCTCAGATCTCCCTTAAGTTTCTCCTATTCTTGCAAGTGCCATGCTCTACGTTTACGGGGTGAGGCCGTGTTCTGGAAATACGCTCCAGAAGAACTCGCCAGGCCGGCCATGCTGCGACAACCCCATTGGGAATCGTGGTCGCAATCGCCCTGGAGCTCGCGCGACGGTAATTCAAAGATTTTTCGCGTGGGCGAACGTGGAAGCGCCCATGCGCGGTAACGCAAACGAAGGTGAGCGAAGGAGCGCAGAAGGAGGGCGAGCGTGGTTGGCGAGCGATAACCCATAGACGAGCAATGGATACTGCAAGAAATAAGCCGACGTTTGTGCGAAGAAACACTGTAGGTTCGCGCGACGGAACACCATCCGTCTGCGTGATGGAAAACCGTTGGTTCGCGCGTGGGCGAACATTGGAGAGCATGGGCGCGGACGCGCATGAGCGTAGACGTGCAGGCACGTGGGCGCGCAGGCGAATGGTCGCGCGGGCGCACAGGCAAGCGGTCGCGCAGGCGAGCGGTCGTGAGGGTGGGCAGGTGGATGAGCGCGAGTCCGAGGCGGCGAACGCAAGCGTTAGCGCGATGGCGAGGAAACGCGCTGCCGCGGGGGCGAGGAAGACCGCTGGCGATATGGATCAACAAGCGATCGGTGGTGAGCTGGTGAGCGCTAACGCGCAGGTTGGCGATGGCGCGTTGTGTTATGCCGACGCGATGGTCGAGCAGCATGCGTAGGTGAGCGATCGTGCGTTGGCGAGCAATATGCGAAGGTGAGCGATCGCGAGCAGCATGTGCAGGAGGGCGATCGCGCGATGGTGATCAGCATGCGCAGATGGGCGGTTGGGCGGTTGCGCGATGGCGAGCAGCCTCTGCAGGTGGGCGATCGCGCGATGGCGATCAGCACCCGCAGTTGAGGGTCGCGCGATGGCGATCAGCACCCGCAGTTGAGGGTCGCGCGATGGCGATCAGCACCCGCAGTTGAGGGTCGCGCGATGGCGATCAGCACCCGCAGTTGAGGGCGGTCGCGCGATGGCGATCAGCACCCGCAGTTGAGGGCGGTCGCGCGATGGCGATCAGCACCCGCAGTTGAGGGCGGTCGCGCGATGGCGATCAGCACCCGCAGTTGAGGGCGGTCGCGCGATGGCGATCAGCACCCGCAGTTGAGGGCGGTCGCGCGATGGCGATCAGCACCCGCAGTTGAGGGTCGCGCGATGGCGATCAGCACCCGCAGTTGAGGGTCGCGCGATGGCGATCAGCACCCGCAGTTGAGGGTCGCGCGATGGCGATCAGCACCCGCAGTTGAGGGTCGCGCGATGGCGATCAGCACCCGCAGTTGAGGGTCGCGCGATGGCGATCAGCACCCGCAGTTGAGGGTCGCGCGATGGCGATCAGCACCCGCAGTTGAGGGTCGCGCGATGGCGATCAGCATGCGCAGGTGAGCTAGTAGCAGGCGAACCATGTTCCTTCAGAAGAGTTGGAAAACGTTGGCGTGCCGGCTGTAACACACGTGGGTGAACCGGAGATCGCCGAGAGACAGGTGATCGCTGGTGAGCTGATGATCGCTGGCGAGCTGATGATCGCTGGCGAGCTGATGATCGCTGACGAGCTGATGATCGCTGACGAGCAGAAGGCTACGCGTGGAAGGCCTGCGTATAGAAGAAGAGTCCTTGACCCCGACCTGAACCGAAGTTCTAGATCGCGAGGGCGAACGTGGGCGCACAGGACGCGTAACAGGAACCAACAGGAACAGCAGGGATGATCATCATGAAAGAGCTGACGAACAGGAGAGCGCTGATGAGCAGAAGAGCGCCTGTGCATTAACACTGAGCAGGAGAGAACACAGCAGAAGGGCGCGCAGGGAAACCCTGACACGCAAGGGAAGAACCCCCGTGGGAGGCAACCCTTTGCCCCGAAGGGATCGCTGTCCTCCGGGAGACTGATGTCCGTTGGAAGACCGCTGTCCGTCGGGAAGACCGTTGTCCGTCGGGAAGACCCTTGCCCGTCGGAAGACGAGATCAGACTGCTGTCCATTTGCACCAAGGCAGAAGATCGAGAAAAAGGAGTTATAGGCTGCAAACGGAGATTCAAAAAGGCGCCTCAAGCACCCTTATAGGGAGATGAGAGGCCCTTACGACGAGGCGGACGGTGGGCCTTACGGCGAGAGAGGCCAACAGCAACAGCAACAGAAGAAACCTCCGAAGAGGAGTCTCTATGAGTGTACTCTCTCGCGAACGAAAGAGAAACACTTCGTAGAAGAGACTGGTCAGCAGTGACCTAAAAGGAGCAATCCTCCGAAGAGGAGCTCCTGCAGTTGCCCAGCCCCTTGAGCGAAACTGCAGGTGAGACCGCTCAGCACCAAGAGCATAGTCCCACGAAAAAAAGGCAAGAGGAGAACCCTCCATAAGGGGAAAAACTCAAGCCTGGACAGGAAAAAACTTCCCTCGGAAGGAAAGTTACCTGCCCAAGGAGGCAAGCCTCCTGAGAGTTCTAAAATGAACTGGAGAGCTGTCCGTCGTCACGGGAGTACTTCCAGTAGAAGGAGACACGCCCCTGACGAAAACACAAGGGGGGAGGCAGCAACAGCCGAATCCCCAGGACTCAACAAGACAGCTCACACCGTTGCCATATTACAGAAACGAACTAGATCGGTAACTGTAAAAAAAAAACATAAAACAAAAAAACATTAGTACACATTCATTCCCCAGGGAAGGCTCCGAAGAGGAATCCCGAGGGAAAGGAAACAAGAATTACACAACAGGCACGTGCCCTCACAACCACTTACACTCACGGAAGGAGAGCTGTAACCAAAACAGAATTATAACAATTATAATTATGTAACTATGTAATTATGTAATTTAAAAATGAATGAACACTAAAGAAAGAACGAAAACCCCGAAAGGAATCGTTCTACAAAGCTGAAAAATCAACAAATACAATTAGATTCATAAACTAATTGAGACAAACGTACGGCGTAGCAACCCCCCCCACACGGAAAGGAAGCTACAAGGGCGTAGTAACACGTAGTAAAAGGGTGAACGACCTCGAGAGAGAGAGAGAGAAAGACATAAGTCAAACTCGATCGCCACCCATAACGCCGTGGCGGCCAACTGCCGAGGACACCACGTGGATAAGTACACTACACACACAAATCTGAAAAGGAAACTTACTGATTTCTATACTCAAATATGTATACAAACATGAAAACATGTTTACATATATATTGAGTAAATGAAAAGTAAGCGATTAAGTAAAGACAAAACAAACAATGGCTGCCAAGAGAGGACCAAGACAGAGACGTCTGTCACAGTCCGAGCCAAATGTGAAAGAGAGCATTCATCTGTGTGTGAGGGAGGGGAGGGGTAGCTAGCTACCACTCCCCTACCCCCCCCCCCCCCCCGCTAACTAGCGCGGGGGTAATACAACCTCGTTAAATTCTAATGGCTCGCCATTTCAGCTGCGCTAATAGGTAAACCCTGTGTAAATAGCATGGTTTGTATTTCGGTTACGGAACAACTACATCTACAATGCAACTGAAATGGGGATTGTAAAAATAAAGAATACTTACAAATAGTCAACTCACTTTCAATAAAAATTTGCTATTACATCAAAAGTAAATATAAATGTATCAGACAAATTAAATTTACCAAGGGTAACTACAGATTCTGTATTTCTTCAAAAGGTTTAGAACTGGGGGATTTAGGCAATTGATTTAGGCACAACACGAAATGGTTTTTAGTTCTCTTGTCAAACAGAAAAAATGACAAATTCGTAGGTAATTTGTATTATTCCTAACTATACAAACCTTAGCTATTTAATATGGGTAATTACTTTCAGCGTAGCTGAAATGACGAGCCATTAGAATCTTAACGAGGGTTTACTACCCCACCGCTAGTTAGGGGGGGTGGGGTGTAGGGAAGGTAGCTTACTACCTCCACCCCTCCCACACACCAGTGCTGAGCTCATTTTGCTTTGAGGTAGGACTTCATGGGGGATAGGGCTGGCGGGCAAGTTTGGTTAAATAGCTAAGGTATGTATAGTTAGGAAAAATACAAATTACCTATGAATTTGTCATTTGTTCCGTAACTGAAATACAAACCACGCTATTTAATATGGGTGACTCACCCCTTAGGAAGGGTGGTAAGTCCCAGCCAGTACTGGCTTTTGGCTTTGCCTGGGGACTCAGTATCTGAGTCTATCTGCACTCAACAATAAAGAGTCCCTGCACCTCGCTAGAACATTGCTGCGCAAGGGCTGCGGCCTACGTAAGCTGTGTGTGAAGTTATGTAATGTGACTCGTCCTAGGAAGTTGACCTGTAGTCCTTTAGATGGAAACTTAGGCTAGGACTCTCCCAATACCACCTCGACAGGGTATGGGGATGTGACTGTATTAACTTAATACTAGGAACACAAGGGAACATGGTTTACCTGCAGTGGTTTGAGGTCAGCTGTGCAGAGAACCCAGGATGCTGCTTTCCCCAAGAGAGGGGAGGATAAAGGAAAGAGTAATCGCCAGACAAATCTTTTCATTCATGCAGACTAAGACCAGGTAACAATGCCCTCAACCTTCTGCTACTTGTCCACAAAGGAGCCTGAGGTTTTAAACCAGCTGTTGTGCAGCCACCACAGGGCCAATAGAAAACGTATCGAGCCTCCTGTGGGTCACGTAGTGCAGGTAGTGGGCTGTGAAGGTCGTCTGATGCTTCCACATCCCAGCTTGAAGGACCTGCGTCACTGAGAAATTTCTCTTGAAGGCCAGGGATGTAGCTACGCCCCTGACATCATGTGCTCTAGGGCGACATGACGGAGGAGGGTTTGGATTCAGGGACAGATGGATCACCCTACGAATCCATGCCGAGATGGTGTTCTTGATGACCCTCCTCTTAATCCTCCCAGTGCTAACAATGCTTGCACCTGGGGACGGACTGTAGCCGTTCTTCTGAGATATAACCTCAGACTCCTTACTGGGCACAGTAGGAGGAGGTCTGGGACATCTGTTACAGAACGGAGACTCGAATCCGGAAGAAGTCGAACCGACTCGCTTGGTCGAAGCCAAAGTTAGTAAGAACACCGTCTCCCAAGTTAGGTGGCAAACTGAAGCCTGGCGTAATGGTTCATAGTGAGGTCTCTTAAGACACCTGAGAACCCGAACCACGTTCCATGGAGGAGGTCTCACATCCGACTGAGGGCAGGTAAGTTCATAACCTCGTATGAGTAGGGAAAGTTCCAGCGAGGAAGAAAGATCATTCCTTTGAGCCTAAGGCTAGACTTAAGGCCAAGCGATAGCCTTTCACCGCCGAGACTAAAAGGCGCCTTTCCTTCCCGCAAATACACGAGGAACTCCGCTATTGCTGGAATAGTGGCATCGAGTGGAGAGATACCCATTCCAAGACACCAACCACAGAAGACTTTCCACTTTGCCTGGTAGACAGATGCGGATGATTTTCGCAGATGTCTAGACATCCCAATCGCAACTTGGTACGAAAACTCCTCTCTCAGCGAGGAGATGCTGGATAGTCATCAGGCGTGAAGTCGTAGCGAAGCTACGGCTTTGTGGAAGATGCTGGCATATGGTTGTCTGAGTAGATCGTGTCGTGGAAGGAATTCACTCGGAAGTTCCGTTAGGAATTGCAGAGGGTCCGGAAACCATTCCGCGTGATGCCATAGCGGAGCTATGAGGGTCATTGAAAGATTGACCGATATTCTGGTCTTGTTGAACACCCTCCTCATCAGACAGAACGGGGGAAAGGCGTACACGTTGATGTTGTCCCCCCGTTGTTGGGAGGCATCTTGCCAGAGCGCCTTGGGATCCGGGACTGGGGGGAAGTACAGTGGAATCTTGAAGATCAGCACTGTCGCGAACAGATCCACAGTCGGGGAACCCCACAAAGTCAGGACTTTGTTGGCTACTAGATGACACAAAGACCACTCGATACTCACTATCTGAGACGCTCTGCTCAGATTGTCGGCAAGCACATTCCTCTTATCTGAAATGAAACGCGCCGATAGTAGAATCGAGCAGACTTCGGCCCATCTCAGTATCTCTACTGCAAGATGGGATAGCTGCTTCGAAAAGATACCTCCTTGCTTGTTGATGTAAGCCACTACTGTGGTGTTGTAGCTTATTACCACCACAGAGTGACCTGCCAGGTATTGTTGGAACTGCTGAAGGGCCAACAAACCGGCCTTCATCTCTAGACAATTTATATGGAGGCACTTTGCTGATTCTGACCACAGGAATGAGGTTCTGTGGTACAGATCGTGCCCCCCCCCCCCCCCCCCCACCTTTCTTTGAGGTGTCCGAAAACAGCCTTAAATCCGGGGGAAGGACGAGAAGATACACTCCTCTTCGTAGGTTCTCGTTTGTCACCCACCACTGGCGGTCTGTCCGTTCCGCAGGACCCATAGGGATCATGACGTCCGGGGAATTGCAACCTTGATTCCACAGGGACTTGACCCGCCACTGAAGAGATCTCCTCCTGAGGCGATCGTTGGGAACTAGACGAGCCAAGGATGAAAGGTGACCAAGGAGACGTAACCACGATTGGGTTGGAAGCTCTTCTCGACTAAGGAAAAGGCTTGCGACCCCTCTCAGCCTTGCTATCCTGTCGTCTGATGGGAAGGCTTTGTGGAGATTGGTGTCTATAATCATGCCTAGGTAAACCAGTCTTTGAGTGGGAAGCAGATGGGACTTCTCGAGATTTACCATGATCCCCAGATCCTGGCAAAGTCCTAGAAGTTTGTCTCGGTGTCGAAGAAGAAATGACTCCGAGTCTGCTAGGATCAGCCAGTCATCCAGTTAACAGAGGAGACGGATGCCGATCCTGTGTGCCCATGATGATATTAGGGTGAACACTTCTGGTGAAACTCTGTGGTGCTGTGGAGAGACCGAAACACAGCACCTTAAACTGGTACCCCCTTTTGGTCTAGGCTGAATCCTAAATACTTCCTTGAAGACGGATGGACTGGGATCTGGAAGTACCTGTCCTTCAGATCCAGTATACACATGAAGTCTTGCGGCTTCACTGCAAGACTGACCGTGTTTGCGGTCTTCATGCTGAACGGAGTTTGCTTTAATCTGGACCTCTGCCCTAAAGGCCCGCCCCCTTACTGATCCCATGGCAAGGGAGCTAAATGACATTGGATTCGTCCTCAGGGGAGGTAGAGATGTTGTGAACGGGACGCGATATCCCTCACTGATAACGGAAATCATCCAGGAATCGGCCCCGAGTTGCTGCCACTTGTCTGCGCAACCTTGTAGGCATCCCCCCCACTGGCAGACATGCAGGGGGACTGCCAATCCTAGCGTTTGCGGCCTCGACTGTTCCCTCTAGGATTCTTCCCCCCATGGAGGACTTCTTGCCTTTCTTGTCCTTGACCGGAAAGGCCTTAGACACCACTGTCTTCGCTGCCGTTGTCTTGGTGGGGCGTGGCTGCTGGGGTGCTGGAGGTTTATAGGGCTTGAATGTCAAAGCCCTAAGTAGGAGGGAGTCTTGGTGACTTCCTCCACCTCTCAGCAGCCTGCTCCACGTCCTTAGGCTCAAACAGGTTCGTTCCCATAATGGAAGAATGTCTGAGCCTGTAGATTTTGGTGCTAGGGGCCTCCCGGTATTGTCTTGGAGTCCTTTGACTCCCTCCTGGGAGGGATGCAGGACTCCAACAATGACGGAGGCAGGCTCTTCTCCACCCTTATTCGAGAAGACTTTACCGCGAGAGGTGGGGTTTCCCTCAATGGTGTGATGGGGGAACGTCTCACCTCACGTGACTCTCCTGAGGACGGGAGATCTTCGTCCGAAGGGGAGGGAGAAAAGTCTGAGGGGGGAGGGTGCCTGCCTCGAAGACTTACGAGGAGACAGCTTCGTCCTCGGAGAAGTTACCGCGTCCGAAACTCCTATTTTCCTCTTCAGGGGAGTAGATGCAGCCAAGGATTTGTGGCCCAACTCAGAGAGAACAGGCTTGAAAGCCTGTGCTACCACTCTGATTAGAGCCCCAAACCAGGGCTGCCGGCTGATGGCTGCGCTGTCAGACACTCCCTCTGGAGGGGGAGTTGCCTGTAAGAAGAAAGAAGATAAGGAAGAAATGCCCCGAGACCTTTTTGGGATCTTTCCCCCAACCCGCAAGCACGCTGTTCTGTGCTGGGGGGGGGGGGGAATGCGGTGATGGCGCCCTTACCACGCGTTGTCCGGCAGCCTCGCGCGTGGGAGGGTATTGGCGATTGCGCTGGGGAGCGCGCTGGGGAGCGCGCTGGCGCTCGCGCGACGGGGAATACCCGGGCTCGCGTGCGGGCGAGACTTCATAGAGTGCGCAGGAATCAGATTGACGTGCAGGATCAGAATGAAGAGCCCGTACAGGCCAGAATGTTGGCACGCGCGCGCGAGAGACCATCTGTACCCGCGCGCGTGAAAAAGATCGTCGGTGCTAGAAGATCGTTGGCGCTTGCGCGCGTAAAAAGATCGTTGGCGCTTGCGCGCGTAAGAAGATCGTTGGCGCTTGAGCGCGTAAGAAGATCGTTGGCGCTAGCACGCGTAAGAAGATCGTCGGCGCTAGAAGATCGTTGGCGCTTGTGCTCGTAAGAAGATCGTCGGCGCTAGAAGATTGTAGACGCTTGCGCGCGTAAGAAGATCGGCGAGCCAGCACGCGCGCGCGGGAAACCATCAGTACCTGCGCACAGAGGATCGTCGGCGCTTATGCGCGTAAGAAGATCGGCAAACGCGCGCGCTTCACGCACTAGTAGGTTGAAGGGTCAGCTGGCAGGACGATCAGGTACTGGGATGTGTCCTTAAAAAAGGGCGGGCATCCCCCGATGAGGACCGTAAGCAGGTCTGCTATAGAGTCCAGGACCGAAGTCCTTTGTTGCAGCGCAAGGTTGCACTCGTAGATCGGTAAGTCAGCTGGCAGGACGATCAGGAACTGGGATGTGCTCTTTGGAAGGGCCAGTATCCACCGATGGGACCGTAAAGGTCCGTGCTAGAGTCCAGGACCGAAGTCCAAAGGACCACATTGCAGCACAAGGTAGAGGTCACTGGAAGTTCTGCTTGATCCTTCGAGGCGGAGTCTCTATGAGACCTCTCCCGCGAACGAGAGAGGTGCCCTTCGTAGAAGAGACTTAAAGACACTCGTGGTGAAGCCCCTTGGGGCCGTTGGATTAGCAAGCTGACCTATCAGGAACGATCCTCCGAAGAGGAGTCTCTATGAGTGGCCTCTCTCGCGAACGAAAGAGGTGACACTTCGTAGAAGAGACCTGAAGACACTCGTGGTGACGCCCCATAGGCCCGTTGGATCAGCAAGCTGACCTTATCAAGAACGATTCTCTGAAGAGGAGTCTCTATGAGTGGCCTCTCTCGCGAACGAGAGAGGTGACACTTCATAGAAGAGACCTGAAGACACTCGTGGTGACGCCCCTTAGGGCCGTTGGATCAGCAAGCTGACCTTATCAGGAACGATCCTCCGAAGAGGAGTCTCTATGAGTGGCCTCTCTCGTGAACGAGAGAGGTGAACACTTCGTAGAAGAGACTTGCCAAGACTGTGCTCCACCCCTTAAGGAAGAGAAACTCAGCAAGAGGGGAGGAAAGTCTGGCCAAAGGGCAGCAACAGTAGTCGAAGGCGATGAATTTATTAAGGTATGGGAAGTTCTCCCTATGAAGGGAGAAAACCTCACACCTGGGGAGGAAACCTCCCTCGGAAGAGAAGTTGTCCAACCCCTGGAGGCGAACCTCCTTTAGCGTTCTAAGATGATCTGAAGTGCTGGCACGTTTCCACGGGAGTACTTCTAAGAGATGGGATAACGCCCATGACGACGTCCTCTGAGGGACGGCAGCGACAGCAGATTCCCCAGTCATGAGCAGGACAGTTCGGCAGCGACAGCAGATTCCCCAGTCATGAACAGGACAGCTCGGCAGCGACAGCAGATTCCCCAGTCATGAACAGGACAGCTCTGCTTCGTTGGCACTCTTTAGTCCAACGAAGAACTGCATAGTTAACTGGGAAAATAAAATTAAATAATTATTTTAACAGAAATTCCCCAGGGAGGAATTCTGAAGATGACATCCACGGGAGAAGGGGGGCGGAGTAACTGTAATAAAAACACAATTATAACAGAATTATAATTATCTAAATCATCTAAGAATATACACTAATACAGTAGTGAGAACCACTGACCCCCCGAAGGGAAGTGTTCCCCACGGAGAAAGCTGAAAAGTTAAAATACAATTAGATTTCACTAAAAATAATTGAGACAAACAACGGAATAGCAACCTAACCCGCAACGGGAAAGGAGCTATCATAATAGTACGTAGTTGTAGTAAGGGGTGAACGACCTTGAGTAGAGAAAGACCGTAGTCAATCTAAAAAAAGGCCACATTCCCTTCGCTGAGAATCCAAGTTTCCCGTAGGAAAAGAGGCAAAGCGAAGATAATAGATGAATGAAGAGAGTCCAGGCGATGACGGTTCCCCTGCGGCGGCCGAGTTAACGGAGATAAGCTGACGGGAAGATCGATGGACCAGAGGGAAAGGTCGTTCCCCACGAAGTGGAACTGTGGTGGCCTTGCACTACGCAAGTGTCATTGTCGTACATCACACACACAGCACAAACACTGAAAAGAAAACTTACTACATTTTTATACACAAATATATACATAAACATTAAGAATGTTTATATATATATTACAAGTACAAGAAAAAGTAAGTAAAAAAAGACAAAAAGCATTAATGGCTGCCAAAGAGGCGAGGGTGAGAGCGGACACGTCCGACTACCACCCAAGCCGAGAGCAGAGTGAGCTCAGCACAGGTGTGTGGGAGGGGGGGAGGTAGCAAGTTACCCTCCCTACACTCCTCCCCCCCCCCGCTAACTAGCGGTGGGGTACTAAACCCTTGTTAAAGTTCTAATGGCTCGTCATTTCAGCTACGCCGAAAGTAATTACCCATATTAAATAGCGTGCTTTGTATTTCAGTTACGGAACAAATGACATTTAGAAATAATTTGTATGTTTCCCATTAATACAAAACTGTAGTTGTTTACATAGGATATCTCTTTTGGCAAAGCTGGATTGATTGATTAATTGATTAACAGTTTTTTGGTATCCTGACATCTAAGGTCATTGATGCCAATATAGTTTATTGTAAATAAAACAAAAAGAATATTCAATTAAAACCATAAAACCAAGGATGTTATTTTAAAAGTTAAATATCTTTCAGAAGGTCTGCTTCTGAAATAAAGCTAATAATACCACTAGCATGGTAGGACACATCATGTACAAGAATCTTGGCAAGAATGAACCTACCATCCTCAAACAGATATCTATTTCTTTTATTACTATTTGTGGGGCATTTGGTCAACAAATGCCTCACTGTCAATGGTGCCAAACAGCCGCAATAGGGTTGATGTCAGCCAGCCAGCAAAAACTCATGTGTCATCCGAGTGACCAATGCAGAGACGACAAAGAGTAGTCTCCCACTTTCGGGGAATCCCATTATACCTCCAAGGGGATATAACATTACTTATTTCTCTCATCTTATTTTCAAGTAAACTATCCCAACCCCTTCTCATTTCCAGACATACCTACATGTTCCGGAACCCCACAAAATCAAACCGTTATACCTTTCGTACCAATATTTTAAAGCCACTCTAAAATATTTAAAACTAAAGGATTATTGGAATTACAAACTTCTAAAGCTTGTAGGACACTTCTTGCATTACTAAAAATGGTAAAATTGCCCTCGTCTTGTAATGCTAAATCCAATGTCAGCATCAGATTTGGAGTCATCAGTATACTGTATATAAAAGTTGATTCCCTGTGTTCTTCAACATGTTCTATAAAGAGCAACCTGGCTTTGTAGTCAGTCAAGTTCTTTTTTACACCAATAAAATATTTTCAAAAAGATATATCCGGTAATTTCCATGGAGGGGTTGATGATATCCTGCATAGGAGCACTTTATTTCTACCCATATCTAAACTGTCCACTAATGTTTTTACCCAGGAACCATAAGGTTGAGGAGATTTTGGGTGCAATTCAAAATATCTAGAATGCCTTACAAGGTTTGCAGTCTGACAGGCTAAAAAGTTAGGAAGTATTTACAACCTTAACCAATACCAAACAATAGAAGTCTTCCGTTAAAGGTCAAAAGGAGACTTGGGATAGGCAAGGTTCTAAAGGCTCCTGTGGACAATCTGATACCAGCATGGTGTCTAGAATCTAAAACTTTTAATCAGCTTGGGGTGACTGAGGATTATATTTCACACTGATAACTAATTTTTGAAAAAATTAAGGCCTTTTATAATTTCAAAAGAGTTTTACGGTCTGCCCCAACGATGTATGGGACAAAACTTTTAAAAGATTCAGGGCCTCAAGACATTTTACTTTTAAGGCTTTCAAGTGAGGAGCCCATGTAAGCCTACAATCAAAGATCAACCCTAGAAATCTAGCTTCACTTACACATGGGACACATTTCCCTTTGATGTACATATCCGGGTCTGGATGCACTCCCCGACAGAAATGGACAACTACAGTTTTACTTGGCAAAAACTTAAATCCATTAATATCAGCCCATTGAATTATTACATCAATTGAAAGTTGTATTCTTCCTTTAGCCATTGCCATTCTAGCTCCAGCAAATGATATAAGAGATATCATCTACAAATAGTGTTGAGAGAATATCTTTAGGGATGACTGAGGATATCCCATTTATGGCTAGTGCAAATAGGGTTACACTCAGCACACTACCCTGAGGAACTCCCTCTTCCCGACCTTTCCTCTCTGACAAAGTTTCATCTACTCTAACTTGAAAAAATCTATGTGAAACAAATGCTTGAATGAACAACAGTACCACTCCTCTCAGTCCTAGATTATGAATGGTTTTAAGTATACCATTTCTCCATGTAGTATCATATGCATTTTCGAGGTTCAAAAATACTGTTACATGGTGCTGTTTGGAAGCAAAGGCTTCAAAAATGAGGACTCAAGTCGCATCAAATCACATCTGTCGTTGAATGCATTTTCCTAAACCCACACCGGATAGTTGATAAAATACCTTTCTTCTCCAGGCACTGCACCAGTCTTGCATTAACTATTTTCTCCATGATCTTACATAAACAACATGTCAATACAATAGGTCGGTAGTTTGCTGCTGAGAACTTATCCTTACCAGGTTTTAAAAAGGCTAAAATAATGGCTAGTTCCCAAATGCTTGAATAACTATGATCATGCCATATTCTGTTAATAATGCTTAAAATAAATACAGTAACTTTGCATTAACAAGTACATGTTTAAACATTGCATATGGAATTCCATCAGGTCCAGGGGCTGTGTCATTACACGTAGCAAGTGCGGAATCAAACTCTCTTTCTATAAAAGGAGAATTGTATGACTCTTCCCTTCCCGTTGCAAAATTTAAAATTTTCTTTTCTTCAATGTTCCTAAACTGGTGACCAGGAGCTACTTCCCACTTGCATGATACATTGGAGAAATGATCAGCTAGGGCATTGCTAACCTCAGGTGATGCAGTCATATACTGATCATTCACCTTCAACACTGGTGGTGGGTTGGGGGCGAATTTGCCTACTAACCTTTTTTACTTTCCTCCACACAGAGGATGGTGGTGTTCTACTGTTAATGGAGGAAACAAAAGATACCCAAGACTGACGCCTAGCTTCTTTCATGGCATAACAGAACTGTACACTACGTTATTTGTACAGTATATGATTGAATTCTCCTTGGTACAGCGTCTGCGCAATTGAGTTAGAGATCTTCTTGTGGCTCTGTGCAGGGCAGTTAGTTCTGAAGATGTCATAACTAATGTTTCTTATGGAAGGGGGCAAGAGAGATGAAGTCTCTCTCTTTTTCAATCAATAGGAGGCGAGTTACCAGATGTTTGCACCTTCCCCACTACAGGTGCACCTGGTAACTTGGTTTCAAGTGGAATCTCAATTAAATCAGGCAAGGACATAGCCTGGAAGAGGTTAGTACTATCTTTTGTAATGGGGGATAAAGGTTGGATAGTGGTGGGCAATGTCTTATTGTTAACACACAATGGTAAATCTTTAGGAGGATATATTCTTGCCTTATTGTGCAGCACTTTATCAGTAGATTGTGAATTTCTTTTTCAAAAGCTACGTACAGTAATAGGTGGGTTAGATAACTCCTGAGGAACTTTTCCTCCCGTTTTTAACGTCTTTGCATAGGTAGTCAATTTATTTAATAATCTACTGACATGCCCTACACTTACATGTTCAATAATTGATTTAATGAGGGCAGCTTCTTCTAAAGATTTATAGTTTATATAGGAGATATTTATTTCAATTTTACTGTCCTTAAAACATTTTATTTTTCCTTATTCCCTTTCCTCACTGGGCTATTTTCCCTGTTAGAGCCCCTGGGCTTATAGCATCCTGCTTTTCCAACTAGGGTTGTAGCTTAGCAATTAATAATAAAAATAATAATAAAATACTCGGATAAACAAGGGAAGTGATTCCTATCTACAGAGGTTGAAGCCAACTTGCAGTGGACTCAATGAGCTGTAACCCAAGAGAGGGGAAAATGAAGAGAGGAAAGCCAGAATTATTCTCATTCATTCCAGACTTAGCCTGGGTAACCAATGCCCTCAAACATTTGGTGCTTGTCCATCAAGGAACCTGAGGTATCTTAAACGACTTGTAGTGCAGCCACCATAGGGCCGATAGTGAAAGTACTGAGCCTTCTGTGGGTCACTTCTTTGAGATAGTGGGCAGTGAAGGTTGTTTGCCGCTTCCACACTCCCACTTGTAACACTCGAGAAACTGAGTAGTTTCTCTTAAATGCCAGGGATGTGCTGATGCCCCTGACATCATGTGCTATAGGGCGTCGATCTGGAGGAGAGTCTTGTTGGAGAGCAAACTCTATGACTTACGAATCCAGGAAGAGATCGTGTTCTTAGTGACCTTCCTCTTCGTTCTGCCCGAGCTTGCAAATAAGGCTGGAAGCTGGGGTCTTGTTGCTGCAGTACGTTTAAGTTAATATCTAAACTCCTTACTGGGTAAAGTAACAGTTGATCTTGGTTATTGGTTCCAGTATGGAGACTCGATATCCAGAAGGCCCCGAATCTAGGATCTGTGACTGATGGATTTCGAGTCTTAGCAATAAACTCAACCTCTTTGCTGATGCTAAAGCAAGTAGGAACGCAGTCTTCAAAGTGAGATTAAGGTCCGTTGCATGGCGTAGTGGTTCGGGACCTCAGGATGCAAACCACCTTCCAAGGAGGTCTAATCTCCAACTGGGGCAAGTGATCTCAAAACTCCATATGAGTAAAGAAAGCTCCAACAAAGAGTTAAGATCTATTCCATTCAATTTAAAGGCTAGACTTAAGGCTGAGCGATAGCCTTTCACTGCCGAAACTGAAAGGAGTTTTTCCTCTCGAAGGTAAATAAGGAACTCCGCTATTATAGGAATAGTGGCATCCAGGGGAGAGATACCCCTTCCACAACACCAACCACAGAAGACTATACACTTGGCCTGCTACATTGTCGTGGAGGACTTATGTAGATGTTTGGGAATTCTTTTCGCAGCTTGTCGCGAAAAACCTCTCTTTGAGAGGAGACACTGGATAGTCTTCAATCATGATACCGAAGAGACTGGACGTTCTTGTGATAGATGTTGGCGCGTGGTTGTTTGAGTAGATCTGGACGTGGAGGAATTTCTCTCGGATGATCTACAGTACTACCAGTTGCAGAAGGTCCGGAAACCATTCTGCACGATGCCATAGCAGAGCTATGAGGGTCATCATTAGATTCATGGATGCTCTGGTCTTGTTTAGCAAGCCTCTCGTCAAACAAAATGGGGGAAAGGCGTACACGTTCCAAGGAGGAAGCCTACTCTCCGACTGGGGATAAATGATCTCATAACTCCATATGAGTAAAGAAAGCTCCAACGAAGAGGAAAGATCTACTTCATTCAATTCAAAGGCTAAGCGATAGCCTTTCACTGCCGAAACTGAAAGGAGTTTTTCCTCTCGAAGGTAAATAAGGAACTCCGCTATTATAGGAATAGTGGCATCAAGGGGAGAGATACCCCTTCCAAGACACCAACCACAGAAGACTGTCCACTTGGCCTGATACACTGCTGTGGAGGACTTACGCAGATGTTTGGACATTCTTTTTGCAGCGTGTCGCAAAAAGCCTCTCTGTGAGAGGAGATGGTGGATAGTCTCCAGGCATGAAGCCGAAGCAACTGGACGTTCTTGTGATAGATGGCATGTGGTGGTTTGATGAGATATGGCAGTGGAGTTATTTCTCTCGGATGATCTACTACCTGTTGCAGAAAGTCCAGAAACCATTCTACATGATACCATAGTGAAGCTATTAGGGTCATCGTTAGATTTTTGGACTGCTCTGCTCTTGTTGAGCAAGCCTCTCATCAGACTAAACAGGGAAAGGTGTACACGTCAATGTTGTCCCACCGTTTTTGGAATGCATCCTGCCATAGAGCCTGAGGGTTCGGGACTGGGGAACAGTAAAGCGGGAGCCTGAAGTTCAGGGATGTTGCAAACAGGACCAAATTCAGGGAACCCCACAAAGTCAGGACTTTGCTGGCTATCAGAGGATTCAAAGATCATTTGGAACCCACTATCTGAGTCGTTCTGCTCAGATTGACTGTGAGCACACTCCTTTTGCCTGGAAGGAAGCGAGCTGACAGTGTTAACGAATGATCTTCTGCCCATCTTAGTATCTCTACTGCAGGATGGCAAAGTTGCTACGAGAAGGTACCGCCTTGTTTCATTATGTAAGCCACTACTACTATGTTGTCGCTCATCAACACCACTGAGTGACCCGCCAGCAACTGTTGGAACTGTTTTTGAGTAGGAAGACTGCTCTTATCTCTAAGAGATTTATGTGCCGATACCTTTCGAATTCGGACCAAAGGCCTGAGATTGTGTGGTGCAAGTGGGTCCCACACCCCACACCCTTGTTTTGATGGATATTTAAAGAGCAACAAATCTGGAGGAGGGACACGAAGATCTTGGCCCTTGCAGAGATTCTCCTCTGCCACCCACCATTGCAGATCCTTTAGTTGTTCCTTGGCCATTGGCACTAGGGTGTCTGGGGGCCACGTGTGCTGGTCTCACAAGGACTTGAGATGCCACAAGAGGGATCTTAACCTGAGGCGACCGTTGGGAACAAGACGGATCAGGGAGGTTAGATGGCCTAGTAGGCACAACCATTGTTGGGCTGGCATGTCTTTTTGTCTGAAGAAGGGACGAGCTACTTCTCTCAGTCTGCGTACTCTATTGTCTGATGGAAAGGCTTTTTGTATGATAGTGTCTATTAACATACCTACAGTGTGCACATTATTCTCTATGATGGAAGCAGTGACGATTTCTAGTAAGTCATCTAGGTATCTTAGGAGACGAATGCCGTTCTTGTGAGCCCACGTTGACACTAGGGGGAATACCCTGGTGAAGACATGGGTTGCTGTTGAGACACCAAAACAGAGATCCTTGAATTGATAGTGTCTTCCCCTCGTGTATGAACCTTAGATACTTCCTTGAAGATGGATGGATTGGGATCTGGGAGTATGCATCCTGGAGATCCAATGTACACAAAGTCCAATGGTCTTACTGCTTGAATGACCATGTCTGCTGTCTCCATCCTGAACAGAGTTTCAAGAATAAACTTGTTCACAGGTGAGATCTATGACTGGTGTCCATACTCCAGTCGCCCTTTTCACCAGAAAAAGTCGGCTGTAGAAGCCTGGAGATCTGTCCGAGACCTCTTGGAGAGGTTAGAGGATTGGATTCTGAGTTAGAGGAGGGGGAGATTGTATGAAAGGGACGCAATATCCTAAACTGACCACTGCGATCATCCAGGGATTAGCCCCGTAATGCTGCCACCTCTGCCAGAGGCGTTGCACCCATCCTCCCACTGGTGGTTTGATGAGAGGATTGCCCTCCCTAGCGAGAGGGGCCACCTCGGCTGATGCCTCTACCCCCTCTCCTTCTTCTGAAGGACTTCCCACCTTTCTGGTCCGTGGACAGAAAGGGCTTCTTAGACACCTTAGTCCTTAATGCTAAGAGACGGGAAGAGCTGGACTGATCACTGGGGGGTTGAGGAGCCCTCCCATAAGGCCGTGACTGATGGCCTTGAGTCATGACTCTTAGGAGAAGAGAATCCTTGGAGGATGTTCTCCACCTATCAGCTGCTCATTCCAACTCTTCAGGACTGAAGAGGGAAGGTCCCTCGAGGGTCAAGTTCCCAAGGCGTGTCACTCCCACTTTCGGCATCTGACTGTGGAATTTTCCTATCACTGAATCCCTTCGCTTCAGAATCGCATTCGCCCACAAGTTGACGGCGTGGTGCGAAAGGAATTCCAAAGTATGGGTACCAGACAGAAGGAAAGATTCCAAGGACTGCCTGATTGTCTCTTTGAAAAGATCCGCAAAGCAAACAATGTGGCCCAGAGACCTGAACCATAGATAAAGCCATGAATCAGCCTGCATGGCATACCTCAAGCCTCGCTCAATGTTGGGTAGCTCAGAGGGAGAAAGGGAGGTTCTCAAGGAGGCTAGTCTCTGCAGCGAGAGATTCCACTGACGGGTCTAGAGTCAAGGCAAGACAAAGATCGTCCTGGATCTCGTAATACTGTACTTCCTTTGAAGTACAAAGGGAAGTGGCAAAGATCGAGTGGATACCCTGCTCTAAGAGAGGTAGAAGTGCCTTCTAGCTGATTTAAGACTTTTGACCGGGGAAGAACTGCACTGGTCTTGGGTGGTCTATGTTGAGTAGCTCAGAGGGAGAAAGGGAGGTTCTCAAGGAGGCTAGTCTCTGCAGTGAGAGATTCCACTGACGAGTCTAGAGTCAGGGCAGGACAAGGATCGTCCTGGATCTTGTAATACTGTACTTCCTTTGAAGTACAAAAGGAAGTGGCAAAGATCGAGTGGAAGACCCTGCTCTAAGAGAGGTAGAAGTGCCTTCTGGCTGATTTAAGACTTTTGACCGGGGAAGAGCTGCACTGGTCTTGAGGGTCTATGTTGAGTAGCTCAGAGGGAGAAAGGGAGGTTCTCAAGGAGGCTAGTCTCTGCAGTGAGAGATTCCACTGACGAGTCTAGAGTCAGGGCAGGACTAGGATCGTCCTGGATCTTGTAATACTGTACTTCCTTTGAAGTACAAAAGGAAGTGGCAAAGATCGAGTGGAAGACCCTGCTCTAAGAGAGGTAGAGGTGCCTTCTGGCTGATTTAAGACTTTTGGCCGGGGAAGAGCTGCACTAGTCTTGAGGGTCTATGTTGAGTAGCTCAGAGGGAGAAAGGGAGGTTCTCAAGGAGGCTAGTCTCGGCAGTGAGAGATTCCACTGACAAGTCTAGAGTCAGGGCAGAACGAGGATCGTCCTGGATCTCGTAATACTGTACTTCCTTTAAAGTACAAAGGGAAGCGGCAAAGATCGAGTGGAAGACCCTGCTCTAAGAAAGGTAGAAGTGCCTTCTGGCTGATTAAGACTTTTGACCGGGGAAGAGCTGCACTGGTCTTGAGGGTCTATGTTGAGTAGCTCAGAGGGAGAAAGGGAGGTTCTCAAGGAGGCTAGTCTCTGCAGTGAGAGATTCCACTGACGAGTCTAGAGTCAGGGCAGAACGAGGATCGTCCTGGATCTCGTAATACTGTACTTCCTTTAAAGTACAAAGGGAAGTGGCAAAGATCGAGTGGAAGACCCTGCTCTAAGAGAGGTAGAAGTGCCTTCTGGCTGATTTAAGACTTTTGACAGGGGAAGAGCTGCACTGGTCTTGAGGGTCTATGTTGTGTAGCTCAGAGGGAGAAAGGGAGGTTCTCAAGGAGGCTAGTCTCTGCAGTGAGAGATTCCACTGACGAGTCTAGAGTCAGGGCAGAACGAGGATCGTCCTGGATCTCGTAATACTGTACTTCCTTTAAAGTACAAAGGGAAGTGGCAAAGATCGAGTGGAAGACCCTGCTCTAAGAGAGGTAGAAGTGCCTTCTGGCTGATTTAAGACTTTTGACCGGGGAAGAGCTGCACTGGTATTGAGGGTCTATGTTGTGTAGCTCAGAGGGAGAAAGGGAGGTTCTCAAGGAGGCTAGTCTCTGCAGTGAGAGATTCCACTGACGAGTCTAGAGTCAGGGAAGAACGAGGATCGTCCTGGATCTCGTAATACTGTACTTCCTTTAAAGTACAAAGGGAAGTGGCAAAGATCGAGTGGAAGACCCTGCTCTAAGAGAGGTAGAAGTGCCTTCTGGCTGATTTAAGACTTTTGACCGGGGAAGAGCTGCACTGGTCTTGAGGGTCTATGTTGTGTAGCTCAGAGGGAGAAAGGGAGGTTCTCAAGGAGGCTAGTCTCTGCAGTGAGAGATTCCACTGACGAGTCTAGAGTCAGGGCAGAACGAGGATCGTCCTGGATCTCGTAATACTGTACTTCCTTTAAAGTACAAAGGGAAGTGGCAAAGATCGAGTGGAAGACCCTGCTCTAAGAGAGGTAGAAGTGCCTTCTGGCTGATTTAAGAGTTTTGACCGGGGAAGAGCTGCACTGGTATTGAGGGTCTATGTTGAGTAGCTCAGAGGGAGAAAGGGAGGTTCTCAAGGAGGCTAGTCTCTGCAGTGAGAGATTCCACTGACGAGTCTAGAGTCAGGGCAGAACGAGGATCGTCCTGGATCTCGTAATACTGTACTTCCTTTAAAGTACAAAGGGAAGTGGCAAAGATCGAGTGGAAGACCCTGCTCTAAGAGAGGTAGAAGTGCCTTCTGGCTGATTTAAGAGTTTTGACCGGGGAAGAGCTGCACTGGTATTGAGGGTCTATGTTGAGTAGCTCAGAGGGAGAAAGGGAGGTTCTCAAGGAGGCTAGTCTCTGCAGTGAGAGATTCCACTGACGAGTCTAGAGTCAGGGCAGAACGAGGATCGTCCTGGATCTCGTAATACTGTACTTCCTTTAAAGTACAAAGGGAAGTGGCAAAGATCGAGTGGAAGACCCTGCTCTAAGAGAGGTAGAGGTGCCTTCTGACTGATTTAAGACTTTTGACCGGGGAAGAGCTGCACTGGTCTTGAGGGTCTATGTTGTGTAGCTCAGAGGGAGAAAGGGAGGTTCTCAAGGAGGCTAGTCTCTGCAGTGAGAGATTCCACTGACGAGTCTAGAGTCAGGGCAGAACGAGGATCGTCCTGGATCTCGTAATACTGTACTTCCTTTAAAGTACAAAGGGAAGTGGCAAAGATCGAGTGGAAGACCCTGCTCTAAGAGAGGTAGAGGTGCCTTCTGACTGATTTAAGACTTTTGACCGGGGAAGAGCTGCACTGGTCTTGAGGGTCTATGTTGTGTAGCTCAGAGGGAGAAAGGGAGGTTCTCAAGGAGGCTAGTCTCTGCAGTGAGAGATTCCACTGACGAGTCTAGAGTCAGGGCAGAACGAGGATCGTCCTGGATCTCGTAATACTGTACTTCCTTTAAAGTACAAAGGGAAGTGGCAAAGATCGAGTGGAAGACCCTGCTCTAAGAGAGGTAGAAGTGCCTTCTGGCTGATTTAAGACTTTTGACCGGGGATGAGCTGCACTGGTCTTGAGGGTCTATGTTGAGTAGCTCAGAGGGAGAAAGGGAGGTTCTCAAGGAGGCTAGTCTCTGCAGTGAGAGATTCCACTGACGAGTCTAGAGTCAGGGCAGAACGAGGATCGTCCTGGATCTCGTAATACTGTACTTCCTTTAAAGTACAAAAGGAAGTGGCAAAGATCGAGTGGAAGACCCTGCTCTAAGAGAGGTAGAAGTGCCTTCTGGCTGATTTAAGACTTTTGACCGGGGAAGAGCTGCACTGGTCTTGGGTGGTCTAAGTTGAGTATTATTATTATTACTAGCCAAGCTACAACTCTAGTTGGAAAAGCAAAATGCTATAGGCCCAAGGGCTCCAATGGGGAAAAATAGCCCAGTGAGGAAAGGAAATAAGGAAATAAATAAATGATGAGAATAAATTAACAATAAATCATTCTAAAAACAGTAACAACGTCAAAACAGATATGTCCTATACAAACTATTAACAATGTCAAAAACAGATATGTCATATATAATCTATAAAAAGACTCATGTCAGCCTGGTCAACATAAAAACATTTGCTCCAACTTTGAACTTTTGAAGTTCTACTGATTCAACTACCCGATTAGGAAGATCATTCCACAACTTGGTAACAGCTGAAATAAAACTTCTAGAATACTGTGTAGTATTGAGCCTCATGATGGCGAAGGCCTGGCTATAAGAATTAACTGCCTGCCTAGTATTACGAACAGGATAGAATTGTCCAGGGAGATCTGAATGTAAAGGATGGGCAGAGTTATGAAAAATCTTATGCAACATGCATAATGAACTAATTTAACGCCGGTGCCCAAGATTAATATCAAGATCAGGAATAAGAAATTTAATAGACCGTAAGTTTCTGTCCAACAAATTAAGATGAGAATCAGCAGCTAAACACCAGACAGGAGAACAATACTCTAAACAAGGTAGAATGAAAGAATTAAAACACTTCTTCAGAATAGATTGATCACCGAAAATCTTGTAAGACTTTCTCAATAAGCCATTTTTTTGTGCAATTGAAGAAGACACAGACCTTATGTGTTTCTCAAAAGTAAATTTGCTGTCGAGAATCACACCTAAAATTTTAAAAAGTCATACAAATTTAAAGAAACATTATCAATACTGAGATCCGGATGTTGAGGAGCCACTGTCCTTGACCTACTTACAATCATACTTTGAGTTTTATTAGGATTCAACTTCATACCCCATAATTTGTACCATGCACTAATTTTAGCTAAATCTCTATTAAGGGATTCACCAACCCCAGATCTACATTCATGGGATGGAATTGATGCAAAGAGAGTAGCATCACCTGCATATGCAACAAGCTTGTTTTCTAGGCCAAACCACAAGTCATGTGTAGATGGTATGAAAAGTAATGGGCCTAGAACACTACCCTGTGGAACACCGGATATCACATTCCTATACTCACTATGGTGCCCATCAACAACAACTCTTTGAGATCTGTTACTTAAAAAATCAATAACATGCTAAGAAATGACCCACCCACTCCCAACTGTTTGAGTTTGAAAACAAGGGCTGCATGATTAACACGGTCAAAGACAGCACTAAAATCAAGGCCAATCATACGAACTTCCTGACCACAATCAAGGGATTTCTGTACAGCATTGGAGATTGTAAGAAGGGCATCACATGCTCCAAGGCCTTTACGAAAACCAAATTGCAAACTAGGGAATAGATGATTACCTTCAGCAAACCTACTGAGACGTTTTACCAGAAGACGTTCAAAAACTTTAGTTAATATGAGAGTTATGGAAAATGATATTTTGATTATAAAATAAATTTTTGAATATACTTACCCGGTGAATATATAATAGCTGACGTCTCGACAGAAAAACACAAAAACTCGCGAGCGATCGCCATGAAGGTTGCGGGTGTGCCCACCAGCGCCGACTATCGGCCAGATACCGCATATACATGTAAACAGCTCCAGTTCTTCTCATCCCGCTGGGTCTCTATCGGGGAGGAAGGGGGGGGCCTTTAATTTATATATTCACCGGGTAAGTATATTCAAAAATTTATTTTATAATCAAAATATCATTTTTAAATATTTAACTTAGCCGGTGAATATATAATAGCTGATTCACACCCATGGTGGTGGGTAGAGACCAGTATTAATACAGTTTACGGCGTATATGCTTAGAGTTTTTGACAGTTATATCATAACAAAACCCATATAAATATAGGTACCTGGTAAGGAAGCTGACTCTGACGATTACTCTGCCTTGTTAGTCTGCTTTCCTCACGAAGCCCAGCCATCCTCTTAGGATGCTGAAAGACTCCCAGGAGCTGAAGTATCAAGGGCGGCAACCCATACAACAGGACCTCATCAAAACCCCTAATCTAGGCGCTCTCAAGAAATGACATTTGACCACCCGCCAAATCAACCAGGATGCGAAAGGCTTCTTAGCTTTCCGTACAACCCAAAAACAAGATTAAAAACATTTCAAGAGACAGATTAAAAGGATATTGGAATTAAGGGAATGTAGTGGTAGAACCCTCACCCACTACTGCACTCGCTGCAACGAATGGACCCAGTGTGTAGCAGTCCTCATAAAGAGCCTGGACATCTTTTAAGTAAAATGACGCGAATACAGACTTGCTTCTCCAAAAGGTCGTGTCCATAATACTTCGCAGAGATCTATTTTGCTTAAAGGCCACGGAAGTTGCTATAGCTCTTACTTCGTGTGTCTTGACCTTAAGCAAGCAACGGTCTTTTTCACTCAAGTGAGAATGAGCCTCTCGGATTAAAAATCTAATAAAATATGACAAAGCATTCTTTGACATAGGCAATGATGGCTTCTTAACTGAGCACCACAAGGCCTCAGATCCACCTCGTAAGGACTTAGTACGAGCTAAGTAGAACTTAAGAGCTCTAACTGGACACAGTACTCTTTCAAGTTCGTTGCCTACGATCTCTGACAGGCAAGGTATATCAAATGACTTAGGCCAAGGACGAGAAGTCAGTTCATTTTTGGCCAAGAAACCAAGCTGAAGTGAACATGTGGCTTTTTCTGTGGAAAAGCCGATGTTCTTACTGAAGGCATGAATCTAACTGACCCTTTTAGCCGAAGCCAAGTACACTAAGAAAAGTGTCTTGAGGGTGAGATCTTTCAGGGAGGCTGAATGTAATGGCTCAAACCTGTCTGACATCAGGAACCTTAGGACCACGTCTAAGTTCCATCCAGGAGTTGCCATACGACGTTCCTTAGAGGTCTCGAAAGACTTAAGGAGATCTTGGAGATCTTTATTATTGGAAAGATCTAAGCCTCTATGTCTAAAGACCGAAGCCAACATGCTCCTGTAGCCCTTAATAGTGGGTGCTGAGAGGGAGCGAACATTTCTCAGATGTAAGAGAAAGTCTGCGATTTGGGCTACAGAGGTACTGGAAGAGGAAACAGATGCTGACTTGCACCAGTCTCGAAAGACTTCCCACTTCGACTGGTAAACGCTGATGGTAGAAGCTCTCCTAGCTCTCGCAATCGCTCTGGCTGCCTCCTTCGAAAAGCCTCGAGCTCTAGAGAGTCTTTCGATAGTCTGAAGGCAGTCAGACGAAGCGCGGGGAGGCTTTGATGAAGATCCTTTACGTGGGGCTGCTGTAAGAGATCTATCCTTAGAGGAAGACTCCTTGGAATGTCTACCAGCCATTGAAGTACCTCTGTGAACCACTCTCTCGCGGGCCAGAGGGGAGCAACCAACGTCAACCTTGTCCCTTCGTGAGAGGCGAACTTCTGCAGTACCTTGTTGACTATCTTGAATGGTGGGAATGCATACAAGTCCATGTGAGACCAGTCCAGTAGAAACGCGTCTATGTGGATCGCCTCTGGATCTGGGACTGGCGAGCAATAGATTGGGAGCCTTTTGGTCAACGAGGTGGCAAAGAGGTCTATGGTGGGTTGACCCGAAGTCGCCCAAAGACTCTTGCACACGTCCTTGTGGAGGGTCCATTCCGTGGGGATCACCTGACCTCTCCGACTGAGACAGTCTGCCAAGACGTTCAAGTCCCCCTGGATGAATCTTGTCAACAGGGAGATGCCTCGATTTTTTTACCAAATGAGGAGGTCCCTTGCAATCACGTACAGAGTGTGGGAGTGAGTGCCTCCTTGCTTGGAGATGTACGCCAAAGCTGTGGTGTTGTCTGAATTGACCTCTACCACTTTGTTTCGAAGAATGCTCTCGAAATTCATCAAGGCCACGTGGACTGCTAATAGCTCCTTGCCGTTGATGTGCATGCTCTTCTGAACTGAGGTCCAAAGACCCGAACATTCCCGACCGTCCAGAGTCGCACCCCAACCCAAATCCGACGCGTCTGAGAACAACACGTGGTTTGGGTTCTTGACTGCTAGGGACAGAGACCCTCTCTCAGACTTATGTTGCTGTCCCACCAGTTCAGGCATGCTTTTACTGGCTCGGAGACTGGGATTGATACAGCCTCTAAAGTCTTGCTCTTGTTCCAGGTAGAGTCTAGATGGAACTGGAGAGGGCGAAGGTGAAGTCTCCCTAGCGAGACAAACTGCTCCAGGGATGACAGAGTCCCTACGAGACTCATCCAACTTCTTACTGAACAACGTTCTCTTTTCAGCATGAGTCGGACTTTGAGCAGGGCTTGTTCTATTCGGGTGGCAGACGGAAAAGCCCGAAAAACTAGACTGCGAATCTCCATCCCCAAATAGAGAATCGCCTGGGATGGAATCAGTTGAGACTTTTCTAAGTTGACCAAAAGTCCCAACTCCTTTGCCAGACCCAACGTCCAGTGTAGATCCTACAGACAGCGATGACTGGACGATGCTCTGAGAAGCCAGTCGTCCAAGTACAGGGAGGCTCGAATTCCCGATAAATGAAGGAATTTTGCCACATTCCTCATGAGCCTCGTAAACACGAGAGGAGCAGGACTGAGGCCGAAGCACAGTGCTCGAAACTGGTACACCACATTCCTGTAAACAAACCTCAGAAACGGTTGGGAATCCGGGTGTATAGGAATGTGGAAGTACGCATCTCGCAGGTCGAGAGAGACCATCCAGTCTCCCTCTCTGACCGCTGCTAAGACGGACTTCGTGGTCTCCATCGTAAATTTTGTTTTCGTAACAAAAACGTTGAGCGCACTGACGTCTAGCACTGGCCTCCAACCTCCTGTATGCTTTGGGACTAGGAAGAGACGGTTGTAAAACCCCGGTGATTGAAGGTCCGAGACTTTCACCACCGCTCCCTTCTCTAGCAACAGAGACACTTCGTGATGTAGAGCTTGTCTCTTTGACTCCTCTCGATACCTGGGAGAGAGGTCTATGGGAACTGTTACTAGAGGAGGTCTGCGTACAAAAGGTATTTTGTACCCCTCCTTGAGCAACAACACAGACTCTTGGTCTGCACCCCTCTTCTCCCAGGCCTGCCAGAAGTTGGTCAGTCTGGCCCCTACCGCTGTCTGAGGACGTGGGCAGTCAGACTCTGCCACTGGAGGACTTGGCTCCTCTCCTCTTACCTCTCTTTCCCTCGGCACGAGAGCCTCCCCTGCTGGGAGCTCTGCCACGAAAGGGCGGGATAAACCTAGACGCAGGAGTCTCGATTCTGGGTCTCACAACAAAGGATGAAGAAGGAGCCATCAGGTCATGTGTGTCCTTCTGCACAAGCGAAGCAGCAATGTCCTTAATCAGCTGTTGTGGAAACAAGGCAGCCGATAAGGGAGCAAAGAGCAGTTCCGATCTTTGACAGGGAGTAACTCCTGCTGAAAGGAAAGAGCAAAGGGTTTCTCTCTTCTTCAAGACTCCCGACGTAAAGGTGGAGGCGAGCTCATTGGAGCCATCGCGGATGGCTTTGTCCATACAAGACATAATTTGTAAGGATACATCTGGGTCAGCAGACGAGATCTTCCTACTTAATGCTCCTAGAGACCAATCTAGAAAGTTAAAAACTTTGAAGGCCCTGTATACGCCTTTAAGGAGATGGTCAAGGTCCGAGGAGGACCAACAAATTTTTGAGCGTCTCATGGCCAGGCAACGGGGAGAGTCTACGAGGCTTGAGAAGTCACCCTGGGCAGAGGCAGGGACTCCCAAGCCAAGAACTTCTCCCGTGTCATACCAGACGCTCGATCTAGAAGCTAGCTTAAAAGGTGGGAAGGCAAAGGCCGTCTTCCCCAAACTCCTCCTGGTAACCAACCAGTCGCCTAGAAGACGTAAAGCCCTCTTAGAAGAGCGAGAGAGCACTAGCTTGGTAAAGGCAGGCTTGGTAGCAGCTAAGCCTAGCGCAAACTCAGACGGAGGCGAACGAGGAGCAACAGTAACAAAATGATCTGGGAAAAGATCCTTGAAAATCAAGATGATTTTCTTAAAATCCATCGAAGGTTGCACAGCCTTAGGTTCTTCTACATCTGATAAAACGTCCAAAGGATTATCATTAGGAGGAGGATCAGCAACGTCCTCATCTGAAGGAACCTCGTCCGACAACTGATGAGTCTCAAGAGAGGGAGAGACCTGCCTTGGTGGCAATGCTTGACAAGCAGAGTCCACACGCAAAGGAGCATCAGTAGCAGTCCAGGACGCTACGTCATGTAACTGCTTAACAGACTGACTAGCAACAACAACAGGAACGGGAGGACGCTCGACGTCAAGTCGAGACTGCCTTGACTGCCTAGATTGAGCAGTTAAAACAACTCTTGACTGCGGTGCTTGACGCTCAACGTCAAAACAAGTCAACTTAGCTGGTTGGCGAACGTCCTGAACGTCAACACGAGCATGCGGCAGCGGCTGAACGTCCACAAGCGGCTGAAAGTCAACACGGGACTGCATCGAGTGAGGCTCTTAAGTCACGTGACTGACGTGACTTTGTAACGTCAACGTCAACAGGACGAGCAAAGGCTCGTTTGGGCGGCTGACGGACAGGATCTCGATCAGCGTAACGGCGAGGATCATCGTGAACCTGCTCAACAGTATACTCCTCCATAAGGGAGGCCAGCTTATTCTGCATATCCTGCAGGACAACCCATTTAGGATCAACGGGAGTCGGTACGGGTCGAGACGATGGTAACGTCTGTGACGGCAAAGCATTGCCTAAACTAAGACTCTCGGAGCCCGTGTTACGCTTTTGTTTAGGCGGCGAGCAGTCTTCCGATGACTGCACAGGGTCAGAGCTGTCCCAATGGCTACAGCCAGGACGCTGGACCTGTCCTGAAGGGACTGACTTCCGCTTTAAGGGTCTAGAAACCTTGCTCCACGGTTTCTTACGCGAGAAGCCTTCGGATGACGAGGAGAAAACCGCCTCGCTCGTTTTATGGTAGGGGCGGTCTTGACGAGACACGCTCGAAACCATAGAGGGAACGTCTGTTTGTTGGATAAAGCCTCTCGTCCCCATAAGTCCTACGACATTACTTCTCCCTGGTGCATGGGAGCTTGCAAGAGGTCTCGGACTAGGCGAACGACAAGCACGAACAGACGAACCCTCGGTCGCAACACTGATAACACTTTGCGCACTAATCACTTTATCCCCACGATTTTCTAATGTGGCACTCTGACACTTTAACACTTTTACATCCGCCATGAGTTGATTACGGTCTGTAGCCAAAGATTCAACTCTCTCGCCCAACGCTTGAATGGCACGCAACATATCCCGCATTGATGGTTCATGAGTGCTAGTAGAAGGTTCAGGCACAACTACTACTGGGGAAGGATTAGGTTCAGGGGCATGGGAGGATGAAAATTCTAATGATCTAGAGGAACTTCTCCTCACCCTATCTCTCTCAAGCTTACGAGAATACTTATCAAACTCTAGCCAGTCGAATTCCGAAAGTACCACGCACTCATCACACCGATCTCCTAATTGACAGGTTTTACCCCGGCAATTAGAACACACGGTATGTGGGTCGAGAGAGGCCTTTGGAAGACGTTTGTTACAATCCCTAGCATTACATTTACGAAATTTAGGAATTGGAGAAGGGCCAGCCATTTTGAAAAGTCAAAGAAAATCCAAAAACAATCCAAAGTCATCAACAATAAAATCTATCCAAAAAAAGAGTTCAAGAGTTTTAATTGAAGATAAAAACACCTGCACTGCGAAAGCTCAAAACCAAAAAGAAGTACTTCACCAAGAATGACGAAAAACTCCAGGTCAACAGCGAGTAATGGAATCAACTTGTCGACAAGACCGACAGAGAAGAACTGGAGCTGTTTACATGTATATGCGGTATCTGGCCGATAGTTGGCGCTGGTGGGCACACCCGCAACCTTCATGGCGATCGCTCGCGAGTTTTTGTGTTTTTCTGTCGAGCCGTCCGAGACGTCAGCTATTATATATTCACCGGCTAAGTTAAATATTTAAAATTGGGCGTTAATCAGTGGGACTTGAGCTACCACAAATACATTTACATAGAGGAGTAACATTACCAACTCTCCAACAAGTGCTAAAAGCTCCTCTTCTTGCTAACTTGCGCAAAATAACAGATAACTTTGGAGCTAAGAAATCTGCTGTCTTTATAAAAAAACAAAGGAAAAATGTCATTTAGGTCTACACCTCCATAAGCATCAAGGTCCATCAACAGAGCTTTAATCTCACGAGATCGAAAAGCTCAGAAGGAGAAAGGGAGGTTCTCAAGGAGGCTAGTCTCTGCAGCGAGAGACTCCACCGACGGGTCTAGAGTCAGGGCAGGACAAGGATCGTCCTGGATCTCGTAATACTGTACATCCTTTGAAGTACAAAAGGAAGTGACAAAGATCGAGTGGAAGACCCTGCTCTAAGAGAGGTAGAGGTGCCTTCTGGCTGATTTAAGACTTTTGACCGGGGAAGAGCTGCACTGGTCTCGAGTGGTCTCTGGGGTAAAAAATCTGATCCAGAACTATGTCCTTGCCTTCTCGTGGTGCAGATCAGGAATATGACAACTTCTTGAAGGTCCTCAAGCATGCAAGGACCTGTCAGAAGGCATGTTCTGATTCTTTACACTCGTCTTCAGTGGAATTTTGGACTCGCCGCTTTAGGGAGGAATTCTTCATCCTTGTCCCTGAATTTATCTACCTTCGGACTTTCGTCTGAGAAGGCCTGGGATCAGTCAAAGTCGTCATCTGGAACCTGAGATGGCCTTGCCTCAGGAGAACCCTTCGCCTGTTCCTGTCTCCGAGCTTCCCTCTCCTTGGAATTCTTCGGACCCGTAAAGATTCCTTCTTAGGAGGAAAGTATTTCTCCAGGACCGTAGTTTCCAGAAACTTATGTTTCCTTAGGCTTCTGTGGTTTGGGAGCTGTGATCTCTTCCTCCTTGTGAGAGAGAAATGCATGCCGTTGATCTGGAGGAACAACTTTAATGGGTTTGGGGTCAAAAGGGTGGATGGTAGTCTCCTGAGGAGAACCAATGTCCCTGCTAGTACGCAGATGGATGGTATTTGCGTGTGGTGGGATTACACACATCATCCTCGTTCTCTGCCTCGTCGTCATCCTGTCACCTGACTTGACCGGTGTTAAAGGGAGAGGTCCGGTAAGTGGGTCATCTGCAGAGCCCAGTATCTCCTTGTTGTTAAGTCGAGGTGGAACTCTGAGCAGACCTTCTCCTCGGGTCAGAAGGAGCGTCCACCGAGGACGAGGATGGCTTGTCCAGAGGTATACAGGGAGTCGCTTGTAGACGAGGAGGAGGTTGGGCACGTGGAACGGACAACAGCGACTTTTGCAAAGAGGACACCAAGGTGTCAAACCAAGAAGGAAGCCCTCCAGCCCGAAACAAGTCAGGAGCTTCCTTAGAGAGTCCGGGAGGAAGAGACTGCCTCTTAAGATGTTGTTCCAAGGGGCCGACTCCTAGTGGAGGAAGTCTTTAAGGCATCATAAGAAGCTCTTTGGTGATGTGCACTGGACGATCAGGAGAGATAGGAATGTTAGCACACTTGTTGGGAGGTTCTTTAAAGCACCCTGGAAAATGGACTGGCCTGCCACTAGAGCTGTCAGTAGCGGAGAATGTCATTTGAGGAGTTGGATCCTCACTAGTTTGCAAAACCGTGGCTTCAGTCCACGACACGCTCGCCTGTTCAGCCGTTGGACTTGCTCGGGGCGCTTTACTCACGACAACACGTGGATCACACGGAATCAAGAGATTCGAGCTCAATGGCGCACAAATCGCGAGCAAAATGTCTTTTTCGCGCACAACTGAGGGCAAGGGAGAAGTAGGCGGCCTCTGGAGCTCTTGTGCTGAAAGGGCACTCTGCACACTTGAAGATGGGGGGGTTGGGAGCCCCTGAGTGGGGCAACACATTGGAAGGGAAAGTTTTTAAGTGCGGCAGAGCTGATAGAGGCGTTGCGTAGGCAAACGCTTCGTAAGGATAACCCAGGCTTTGAAAGGCGCTGGAGGTAGACTTGACAAAGGCTTCTCAAATGGTTGGTCTATCTCATTTCCTCTCTGCAGGGGAAGGCTGCATTGCAGAAGAGCCAAAGAGGCGTCTCTTTACCGGAGGTGAAGGCGTACTTCTAAGGAGAAGGGATGACGCCCTCTGGGGACCAATGGATCAGCAAGCTGACCTTCAGCAGCAGCAATCCTCCGATGAGGAGTCTCTATGAGTGGCCCCTCTTGTGAACGAGAGAGGTGATCACTTCGCAGGAGGGACTTGCCAAGGACTATGCTCCGGCCCCGAAGGAAGAGAGACTCAGCAAGGGGGGAACATAGTCTAGGCGAAGACAGCAACAGCAGTCGGAGTCGATGTGAAGTGATGAGGAAGAAGCCAGGAAACAACCCAACCCCTGGGGAGGAAAACTCTCCCCCAGAAGGGAAAGTAGTCCAACCCCTGGAGGCGAACCTCCTTGCACCGCTCTAAGATGATCTGCGTAGAGCGCTGCCTGAGAAAGCATAAGCGGAGCTAGTTCCTCAAAGATGGAGGGCTGATCAGGAGATGCCACGGGCGAGCACAGTGACAACAAATTCCCCAGGAATTAACGGAACGGCTCTACTTCGTCGGCTTTCTTAGTCAAACGAAGAATAACTGCTTCGCTGAGGAAAAATAAAATAAATTATGTAACAAAAATTCTCTTGGGAGGAACACCTAGTCCGCGGACGGGAAAGGTGACCATCGAGGGAACAAAGATAAAATAAGAACTGCGCACTCCCTTCCCCGGCCGACATAGACGGAAGAAGGAGAGCGGAGAGTAACTGTAATAAAAAAGAAAAAAAAGGATTCCAATTATTTAAATCAGTGCTCCTGCAGTGAAGAAGCTGAAAAGTTAAATTACAAACAATTATAATTTCACTTAAATAGTGAATAAAAACAATCGGAAGTGCAACCTAATCAGGAAAGGTGCTGCCCCCGTTAATATACTGTTGGACGCCCATGAAAGGTGAACGGCCTTGAGAAGAGAGACCGAAGTCAAGTTCTGAAAAGGCAACACTCCCTCCCCTCAGTAAATCCATGTAGAGGGAAAGGCGAAGGCAACAGTAGAACGAGGAGGGTCCAAACGATGATAATTCCCCTGCGGCGGCGGCCGAGTCAACGAAAGGCTATCCGCCGACGGGATGACCGATGGACAAGGTTGGGAAATTTTTCCGGCCTTGCGCAAGTGTCTTAAGATTGTGCAGCACTGTATTACATTATCACACACCGCACAAACACTCTCGAGGAAACTTACAACATAAATCTATCTATATATATGTGTATATATATATATATATATATATATGTATATATATATATATATATATATATATATATATATATATTTGTAAACATTAAGAATGTTTCCAGTTAAAAGACAAAATTCAATGGCAGTCCAAAAGAGCGGTAACAACCGGTCTCCATCCGTGCCAAAAGTAAAGTGAGCTAAATCACAGGCGTGTGAGTGGGAGCAGTCACAAGCTACGCCCCCACCCCTTGCTAACTACAGGGATGGGTAGTTAACCCTCGCTAAAATATTAATGGCTCGTTCTTTCAGCTTCATCGAAAGTAATACCCCTAATAAATAGCATAGGTTTGTATTCCAGTAAGGGAACAAAAGTATTTAAAAAAAAAAACACGCATTATAACTGCAAGAAAATTATTGTGATTCCTTTTGAATGCTGCACACACCATTTCAAAACTTCACACAAAAAAATTACCTTGATAAAATTATCCATCAATTCTAGCTTTTGAATACAAAGTTGATCAAGTCCATCACAAAGTGATTCAGGAGATAATTGTATACTGGTTGCCATGGTTGCAGTGTCAGCTACACCTATTAAGATATAAAAAAAATAAAATCAAGCATTAATGTAGTCTTCCTCAGTATAATACTGGTAATGAGATAATTTGCAGACGATTCGTACCCTACTTAATTATATTAAAAAAATCTTATTTAAACAGTAATGTTTCAACTTCACAGACATAACAATGGCTTCAACTCGTATTGCTTAAAAAAAAAAAATCACACGTGCTGAAACTTTACAATACAATTGGAATACAATCATGGTATCATAGGGTTTTATGGATTTAAACGGAATTTCTAAATACTGTACAAAGTAATAAAATACCAAATTATTTCATAAATTTTTCTAACACTTGAAAAAGGGCAGCAACTACTGTGGAATGCAACAAATCTACCACAGTGAACTTAATAAATAAGACCTGGATAATGGTCGTCCTTATTTTTCTTTAAAACTACTTGGTCTAGACCAAGTTTGAATGCACAAGCTAACCTATATGTAGATTTACCTATTACTATTCTCTCCTCAAAAGAAATGTGTTATATTAGGTGAAAACAATTAATTTATTCCACTCTACATAAGTAAAACAAGAAAATAGATAAAACAGCATACAATACAACATCATACATAAAAATGAGTTTAAATTTTTTCAAGATTATGGTCTTCAATTAAACTGTTACACAAGCATAGTTCAACCAACTTTCAAATAATAATAACAACTACTTTACATAAACTAAAAGCCTTTGAATTCTTCTGAAAACTACATCACAATAATTGGCAATATTAGATCTCACTAAGACAATGGTTAATGGTAAAGGTGATGTTCGCCAACTTCAACCATGACTGAAATAACATAATTGATGTTCTAAGCAAAACTAAATAACCACATAAATTTTGTGATGATACCGGGTATGCAATAACTTCTGTAAGGCTACCTAACAGTTGCCTACCTCTAGTGGTAGTGCAGAGACACTTCATACGCATTTTTTTCCTAACATTAAAATTTAAAAAAAAAAATGCTTACTTCAGCTAACTATAGCCTAAGAGGACACCAAAGTAATTCATCCTAGCTTGCCTACTAGTTAATCCTCCTGAACATTACCAAACCTTATATGCTTAACGCCATACATTTCTACACCTGGGGTTCAGAAACATGGCTGAGTTAAGAAAGGGTATTGAAGGATTAGTATGCATGGCTCAGTATCAGCCGCCCATCAATAGTACTCCTCCCCATATTAATATAGCATCCCGCAAATGCAATCACAGGTCACTTCAAAAACATCGAAATATGAACAAATATAAAATTTACTCTAAATAAAAATATAAAGTATACTCTAATTAGAACATACTGTGTATCTACAAAATCAAATCAATTTTGTCTTATGCCTAATATAAGTCCTGCGTCCAATCACTTGGACCCTTTAGCATTTCTTTCAAGCACGAGACGCCCCTAAGCCCCATAATACAGGCTACGTGCTGCAGGCATCTCGGCTTATGGCACAAATTCTGACCTTCTGAACTAAATACAAAAGCAGAATGGAATATTATCATTGCTCACGATTCGTGTAATCCTTGAGAATGCACACACTCAACTAACACAAGAACGGTCACTACATAGGTAGCAGGAACACTCCCTCCGAAATGACGTCCCGGTCGCCGTTGTTCCGTATTTATGACGATGTTTGAAGAAGAGGAATGAAATGTTTTGCCAAAACAGCTGATCCCAATTTTCCAGGGAGTTATCGTACAGCACCTTGGAAAGGTAGGTCATCGGTACCTTTGTCATAAAATGGTAAGGCAAGAAATTACTGAAGCATGTGTTTAAATATACATGGATTTATTAAAAGATTACATTTATACCCATTGATGATGACATTAAGTTTTAATATCATTAATTTATTTCGACGGCGCTTGTTTGCTGCAGCGAGAAGAGCCCAGGAGAGTCGCGTGACTATGATGCTGTTTGACGTACGATACACGCTATGGTTTGTTTGTGGAATTTTGTTTGCATTTATTCTTGCATTGTCATGAAGTTGCATTTGGACTGTACCCTCGTTGAAAATACAAATTACTAATTATTCTTTTCTCAAAATCTAAAAACACTAAATACTATAAACATTTGACAGAGTTCTTGCCCTTATTTAAGGCGTTCCAAATCACCAATCAAATAGGTGCATAATAATGTCACAAGGAATGTAGTGTATACTATCTCTTATAGATTTTACAAATATGTGAATTGTGTACTATGGTATGCAACAGAGTATTTTGTTTTATTTCTTGCTTCATAGCTAATGTTTAATGTAATTTTCAATGAGAATTATCAAAATAGAACTGCATAACCAATTGTAGAGACATTGAGACAACACTTAACTTGAAAGTTCCACGTCCCTCCCAAGTTAAAAAGTTAAAGAGTTATTGGCATAATAATTAATAACTAACATAACAGTTAATGCATATAATTAAAAAAAGACAAACGCATGTCATTAAAGTATTTCTAGTAATAAAGAGGGAGTAGACATACTAGATAATAGGCAACTGAATAGAACATCAAAATTCAAATACTAATTGCATTGAAGAGATTTCAACGTAATATTTTTTTTTTTGGGCTGTTTAAAATGGAAACATACATTAATTTTAAAATAATGCGTACAAACATATAACCTCGCCAGGGAAGAACCGCTGATTCTTTCAAACTTGGTGGAAAAAAAAATAAATCCACATAAGGGAAGGTAAAGAACTTTGAGTTTTGCTGGCTGGCCATTCAACCAAAATTGAATGCCTAAATATAAAGCTATGCATCACATTGAGTAAGTTAAAGTAGCAGCACATATGAATGTGAATTGTCAGGTGACCCAAACAATCTATTCAATGAGGCCCAGAAAAGAACTAAAAATTTTGAGAACTAGGAGATATTTGTAAAAGAGAAACCAGGTATATATAATTCTTTTTAAATTGTGTCTCTGGAGAAAAAAATATTAAAGATTATAGATTATCAATGATACATGCAAATAACATCACGTGAGGGCCGATATCGTCTCTAAAAGAAAATCGAAAAACAAAGGTATTGACAATATGCTTTAGTTCTCAAGGTTTGAATAATCAAGAAGCCATAATTTCTTACCAAATTTAATAAGGAGGTATTTTTCAATATCCACCAAGCATGTGAATGCATGTTAGGATCACTGAGGTAGGAAACTGTCAGAAATCAGCTTTACGCCAAACATAAATCGTGTAGCATATCACAAATAACACAGGGATGCTCCTAGTACAGAGATGGGAAGATATTACTGCATCTTCATATCAACTGATCACTGAAACAGAAAACAAAAATCTGCAATGATTCAAGAAATTCTTGTGTACATGATCAGTTCCCGTATAACATTGAGTTATGGCATCAGTCCAGTAGTAATTTTGATACAAAAGGTGATAAACCGGTTTATTTGGGGATGTTATTAGAAAGTATACATGGCTGTTGTTATGCATACTTATGTTAATGATGATTGAACATGGCTATGTAGACGAACGTACATACAGAGAATGTTCGCCTCAAGGGATAAAATGCAGGCTGAGAAAGTGGAACATGCCGTAGTTTAGTTTATACATGATTTACCTTTTTCATTGTCGCTTTTGTTCTGGCCCTTCTTATTTTGTGAAAACGTGAATTCCGCCCTCATCCTCTTTCTCAGGTCGCAAGCTTTTAGAAATCTTTTGGTTAGTGTTACGAATATGTATACCTGACACTTTAATTGGTGCACACTGTAGCACATAAATTCATAATTACCAATTCCATTAATAAAAAGTCCAGCGTTTATATTTAGCATAAATACAGAGTTGATTTCTTGAGTCTGCTGAAAAAGTTGACTAATTCTTTAGTTCTGCGTGCAAGGGATAATTCCTATGAATGGTCAACTACACTAGGAGAGTTTTCTCTCATTTTATTTTTTTACATGGTATTAAGTTTGAAAAATACAATATTCTAATTTATTGGGTCTGTTAGAATTATCGTTTTATGGAATGTTTCTGGGTATGTATTTCACGATTAATGGACATTTCAGGAGTATAAGATTAAACAATCAGGACCAAGATGCAGAGATTAAATTTTTCCAATGATAATATTCCTCTATTACTTATTTTTCATGAATAAAATGTATTTTGAATGTGTTTCATTGGGAGATTTTACTGTATAATCCGCTACAATTCTGATCAGTTATAAACTTTTCTTAATTTGTTTTTATTCATCATTGTTTTGAGGTCTTGAAATGCTTATATGAAATTTTACACGCTGTTTGAAGCATTTTTTTCATTTACGATTTTCTTTTTTTCCCTGTCTTTTATTTACAATAATGGTAACACATTTTTGATAAAATTCAGTCATCCAATTGTAATTACAGAATAAATCACCTTTGTTTATAGACGTTATAGTAAATAAAATATAAGAACAAAACCCACAGGGCTAGTACACGCATACATGGGCAAATATTGTCTTTGACTGTTGAGTGCCGCATGTGCACCTGCATTTGTTTACTATATATATATATATATATATATATATATATATATATATATATATATATATATATATATATATATATAGTACACCTAGTAGATGAAGAAGATTTCATACAGTAAAACTCGCTGAACTTTACGCAAAATGTCTGCAAGAATGTTCTATACCTATGGCTTGGAAAAAAACTTTATCACCATTGAAATTCACAAAAAATATAAGACACAAAAGGCTTAAAAATTGCCATCCAATAAATTAATTCTCACGTATATTTAAAATATTCAAAAAGATCTTAGAAGGCCGAAGAGAAAGGCAGCTAGTCTTCAATCAAACAAGAGAACAGTCAAGCCTTAAAAGCGGGTATTCAACAACTGACCATATCCATGTAATCAACAAGATGATGAAAGAAAATCAACAGACTATGACAAACCACAATATATAGCATTTATAGATTATGTCAAAACCTCACCAGTAATGAAAACCCTTCATAGACAAGAAATAGATGAATCTTAAATTACATTTGATGACATATATAAGGGAAGTATAGCAATCCTAAAACTACTTAAAGATAGTCAGAAAATTTCATTTGAGAAAGAAGTTACATAGGAAGATCCTATCTCTCCTAAATCATTCACAGTGAGCCTAGCAGCTTTTGAGAATTTATATTTTGAAAATGTTATATACTAATGATGAATACCTTCACAACATTAGATTTGCAAATGTCACACCAGTAGTTCTATTCAGTGAATCATGGGAAGAATGTCAAAAGATGATAGACAATTTGAATAAAGTAGAAATGTAGGGCTGAAAATGAATATGGGTTAAACTAAGATAATGTTCAATGAAAATGCAGAGAGACAACAAATAAGGATAAGCATGGAATGGAGAGGTTTTGGTAAAAATATGAGATTATGAAATTCAAAATGCCACTTTCTCCAAAAAGAAAAATATTTAATCAGATGGTCCTACCAGTATTAACTTATGCATAAGAAATTTAGAGCCTTACTAAAGCCTTAGAACATACATAAGTTAGTTACAAATCAAAATGCTATGAAAAGAATAATAATGATGGGAATAACACACACAGAGAGAGAGAGAGAGAGAGAGAGAGAGAGAGAGAGAGAGAGAGAGAGAGAGAGAGAGAGAGAGAGAGAGAGAGAGCAACGTGGATACAAGAGCAAACTAAAGTAAAGGATATTCAAACAAAATGTAAGGAAAGAAATGGACATTGGGAGGACATACAGTATAATGAGAATGACAGATATTAGATGGACATTAAGAATAACAGAATGGGGCCCTAGAGATTGTAGAAGAAGACGGGGAAAGAAGAGAAGACGAAGATTAATGACCCTAGAAAATTTGCTGGTACACACTGATATAGAAAGACCACAAACAGACGCAAGTGGAAGGCCATATCTTAAGCCTTTGTCTTGCAGTGGACAAGCAATGGCTAATGATATATAAATACATACATAAAGCTTCTACGTAAAACAAAAACTCAGCAAACTATATAACCACGCACGCCACATGTGCTAAACATAACAGAGTTTGAAGAAGTCAGTCCCGAGTCTTATGTAAGTGTTGCCTATGGTTTTGTAAATAAACAGAGATGATCTCGAGGACTTCCGCATTCTTCCCCGAGAAGAGTCTGCAGACCATGTCTATTCTTTAGGTGTAATTTAATTGCCTATAAAATGAAATGGCAGTGTTTTTAATTTATAGGTTATTGGTAAAACGTTCCAAAGTAAGAAGAGTTTTCTTTCTAACACGTAAGTTTTAGATTTGTGAGTTAGAACATTCTAATCAATTTTATTTGAATTTTGAAAGGAAATCCATAATTCATCCCAACTCGGGTGTAAACAGCATAATTTAAAAATAAAAAAAAAATAAAATAAAATAAATAGTGCAACATTAAATAAGATTAACAGCAAACGATGACATTCTTTTTAGAAATTCCTGTCAGGTTATATGGGTAGGCTACTTCTAGAAATTACTGCTAATCATGAAGTCAAAATATCGTAATAGGTAAAACTAAGTATTTGTGATTATGAAAAAACTGATATATATATATATATATATGTATATATATATATATATATATATATATATATATATATATATATATATATATATATATATATATCCTTTACAGAAATCTAACACCTTACAATTAGTTTTATTTCTGTCACGACATAACCTTGAATCATTCTAAAGCGTCGTGCTCCATTAGTTAGTGACTGCAAATAAACACAATAGAAGAAACATTGTCGATAAATGACGTTAAACCACATTGCAAACGAAGAGTATTCTTGCAATTCCAGTTAATCCTAAATAAAAAGAAAATACGACTAGAACCTAATGACATTACAGTACATCGTTATACTGTATAAGAGAATAATCCAACACAAATTTGAATGGGTTTTAAATTTTGCATATACTTCCTGATCAAATAATATAAACTGTAGAAGTTCTATACACTACCGCAGCTACAACTATGGCTAGACTACTTCCTGGTTACCATACTATGATTTCATTCCCATATGAATAATTATTTCACATTCAAAGATTGATAACCTCAGTAGGCTATCTTAGATCAATAAAAATAGACTTGAATATATACTGCCGAAGGAGCTTTTAAATAGATCTCTTCGTAAACCCACGAATAATATTAAAGACAAACTTCTCTCAGTTGAGAGGCGGTGTCACGGTTTTTGGTCAGGGTGTCCTTACACTTAACGTCCTTGGCAGAGAATATGCGTCCGTTGCTCAAGCTCTTTCTTTTTTTGCTAATGTAACATAGAACCAGTCTTTAAGGCGTCCTTGAAGGCGTTTATTTCGGTAATCTAAATACCACGAACCCTCCTACATCCACAGGCAAAGAGAGTTTTTGCGTTATACTGTAACATCGTTGGGTCGGTTTTTTTTTTTTTTTCATTTTCCACAAATCAAATTAAACTGTAATAAGAAATGTTACATACGCTATTGTGTTACAGACAGAAACTACTTTTGTTATATATATTACAGTTATATGACCACAACGTCCTCAATCCTCACACCTTAACCACTAATGGACATGTTAGACGTAAATGTATCGAACAATAAGTCCCGAGAATATATGTAAACTATTCTCAGGGCCTTGTAAAACACAACGGTAATAATGTGCATGAATGTAGGCTACCTTAATTGTAACATAGAGTGATTATTTATTTGTTCCTCGTATATGAAGTTATTAGTGATGAGGCCTCACTGGGGGCTTCCCGAATTGGTCGTCCCACATAAGGTACTGCATCCGTCTACACAGTATTTGGTACTGCAGTACTCCCACAACTTGAACCAGGAAATCTGCGGTTTGTGAGTCGTGACAGAATGCCGAGTTCATAATGCACAGGCTTCTTTTATATTCTGTGTAAAATTTGGTATTTGTAATGTATTAAAGTATTGCAATGACTTGGAAAGTATCGTATTCTTAGTTTATACATTGTCTTTCTCAGAGTCAATATAGATCTATATTGACTCTTTGTCTCCCTCTAAAAGAATATGACCATCCAAACCTTTCAAGTAGGCTACCCTTGTAGTGCTCGATCGTACGCTGCACAAATCTATCTAAATGTGGCAGTCTAACGTTTGATGAGACTTCTCTTTATTTACCGTTTATGGATTGCTTATAAACATGTTTTTTTTTTATTTATCAACACCGTTTTCCACGTAAAGTTGGAATTTCATTCGAATATTGCTTGGATTTTGCGGTTACAATTATATCTGTATACTGTATATAGTGGCTGCTAGCAAGCACAGATTGAACAACGTTTCATCACAGATCTAATATTGGAAAGAATAGTAGAATGCGTTTCTTAATTTTCAACATCATAATGCTTTTCAAACTCCCTAGTAAGACCTGGCCCACGGGAAGGGGAACAGGAAGACTGTAGTTTGATCACAACGAAGGCGGAAGTAGAAACAAGAGAGCGAGAAAAAAGAGGTAGTCATAATAGCATTGCGGTACATGTAATCCTTTACGCCGTATAAGGCGTGGTTGTTTGGCAGGATGGGAACCAGGATGAGTTGGTGGGAGATTCTGGATGAGAGTCACTCGGTATAGAGAGAAACAAATACTGTTACTAAATCAAAGATATGAATTAACCAAGTATTATAAGCCGTTGTTATTAGTCTAGAAGAAACCTTGTGTATTAGTTCAGTGTTCAGTACATTAAGAATATCTTCGTACGAGGTCTTCTTATGAGGTTACGGATCTACAAACCGTATATGGAAGAGCTCAGAGGGATAGATAAAAAACTACGTTTTTTTATCTTGTTTCAAGGTCTTCCCAACGGAACACGAAAGGGCGATAGACCATGGAGGAGGCGAGCATTCCGAGTAGATATTTAACTTCCTTGTTCACGACATTCGTTTGAATAAAATCTAATTAACCTTCTTTTCTTAATAACTATAAATGCTTGTATAATAGCAAAGTAAACCGTCCTCTAACATTTCCGCAACACGCACTGTCTAATCCTTTAAGAGACACCTTGCCTTCGGACAAATGTAGAAAACGAAAGTTTTTAACCGAACGAAAACCTAAGCCGTTTTCACTTTCTATCTTGACCTCTGAAACAGAACGTTATAGACCCTTGGGGATGTGACTTAAGATCATGATTAATTATAATATATTCAAGGTTAAAACTTCCTTTAAGCAATTTATAAAACAAAGCGAACATTGTAAGAGACTGATAAAAATCGGCATATAATACGTTGCTTCTTTATGGTTGAATTACCACTATATTTGTGCCTCCTTCAACGAGATATTTATATGTACCGGAAAACATGCAATATAGAATTCTGAGAAGAGCAATTGCGCAAACTGGGAATATAGGTCGTACCCTATAGCACTGAACACGAGAGAATCATGCTGTTCCCCACCATAATCGGCTAATAGAAGAAAAAGAATGATATATAATGAATACCTAGCTGAGAAAGTCTCATGGAAATTGTTAGAGCATGATTAACAAGGAAAGGGAAGTTTACTTATGGAAATAATACATATAAGTACGCAAAAGAACTTGGGAGATGGATGCCTTTATTTGAGGAGTGTATTTAAACTTGGCGCTTAAAGCAGTTAGGGAAAATGCAGAATTTAAGCGAATGTGTTTGACATCTATTTATATGCAAGAAACTATTACCAATATGAGACGGTGACAATAGCCTTATCATGGAAGTCCTTATTCTCCTTGAAAAATAGATGACGAGAGACTAGCAATTAGAGGGACTGTGATGGAAATCACATCAGAATTGAAAAAAGTAGTTGTCATAGCAAGAAGCATATAATATATGCTGTGGGGCACACACAGGGGACCATTGAATTTGAATGTTAAAGTATAGCTTCTTATAAAACATG